>NC_134953.1:82521495-82826495 GCF_965638725.1 Aptenodytes patagonicus | reverse complement strand
AATAACATGTTATAAAAAAAAAAAATCCACTTCCAGCTTACATACCATGTTGACACACAAGAGGAAACCAACGGATAGATAAGTACTTCGGAGTACAGACCTCTGGACATACCACCTCTAACTCTGGAATACTGAGATTCTGCAGCAATGCAGACTGCAGATGCCCTCAGGAATGTTCATGCTCTAATCAGACACAGATATTTCTGTAAGATTTGCACTTTTACAACCTTTTACCTTCATTGCACTGATTGAAAAAAAAATAATTCTGGAGGCTCATCCTCAATGGCAAGAACTGGCCCTGCCCTTCTCATCCTGGAACAAGCTGGAACTTTTGCACTAACAAAACCAAGGTCTCGCTCTACTGCACCTCTTTGGTAAAGCATCAAACATTGCCTCTGTAATGATATGGATCCATTCCCTTAGGTCAGCTGCCTTGTAATAAAGCAGCCAAAAAAACCCTTTCCATTTGTGTTAGCTAGAAGGAAAATTAATTCATAAATCTCAATGTGGCAACTGATATTAAACTTTGCTACAAACTACTATTAAGATATTAAAGCGCAGTCTGATCCGAATACTGACCTCATGAATGTGCTCACTCAGGCCTATACTGAGACTAAGACTAACCATTCATGCCGAAGAGGGAAAGAAAGAAAGAAGGTTTCTGACATGAGTTTGGAAGAGCAGGAGCGCATTCTTCTCAGGCACAGTTAATTTTATACCCATGTGTTACTTCTGCCAACTGCATCACAAATATCCTTCAAAGTTGTCAATTCCAATCTGCTGAAACTTGCTTCATGCCTTTCCTGTCCTGAGCTACTGTGGAGGAGAATGTATATATGGTAAGGTGGAGAGATGGAAAAAGAAAAGGGGAGGAAAATTAAAAAATAAAAAAAAAAAAGGAAAGAGCTGCTCGATACAGCAGCAAGAATTTTCAGACTTTAAATATCCAAATATTCCTCATAAACGCTGCCAGGAGGACAAATGCTTGTTCTAAATAAAATATACATCAAGTCCATTTATTCTCCTTCATTGAATTTAGAGAGAGATTTTTGGTTGTTCAACTTGGCTAAAATGAGAGTTGGATATATGCAGTCTTAAGCTGAATCTGTAATTTTAGTTTTCTAGTGTTACAAGTAATTTTCAGTCATGACTCTCTAATAATTTAACTAAATATGACTTCTGTGTAACAGTAATTCAATCTACCTTCAAAAAGGTAGCTACTAAAAATGGAAAGAAAATAGTTCAGAAGAGGCACAAATGCTATTAAACTGTAGAAAATAAAAAATAACAGAAATCTATCAATTCCACTTACACTTTCCTTTCTGAAAATTTTTAGGTGAAATAGTTTACCTAGGGAAACCGGATAATATGTCTTTAAAGTGTCTTAGTTGTAAACAGAAGTTAATAAACGTCACATTATAATTCAGCACTTCATGTACTTTACAGAACAGAGAAAAGCACGCGCTACCTTTTCCAAGTCTGGAAGACAGGGCCACAGTTTTAGTTTGGAGTAAGTTCCAAGTTATATTCACAAGAAATTCCTTAATCTAAAAAAAGTTTCCTTTCCCCCCCCCTTTGCTGAAGCAAATTCTTGCCATGGAAAATCATTATTGCTGTTTTGTAGATTTGCATTCATCTTCTAAGATAGTTAAGCCTCTTCTCAAAAGATTAAGGCAATTATTATTCATTACAAATATTAACATTTGTACATTTCAGGCAAATCAGATTGCTCGGTTCATTTCAGGCTTAATGGAATTAATATAGTACCTTCAAAACCTGGTTACCTGTTAGGTGATACCTTTCCTGCTGCTTAGAGGAAGCAAATGCTAGGAAGCACCGTACACCTGCTGTATTTTTAACACAGAGACTAACTAGTACCTGATTTAAGAGTGCATTCATATATTTAGTTCCGTTTTGTGGACCTAACTACAGCCAACAAATGAACTGGGTAAACACGGAAGTGGATGTCCCAGTGGCAGAAAATGCATACTCAACTGAAGAGAATTATTTTTATAATCAAAGATCTCTTATTCCTTTTTCATCTTTTGGTTATCATGTTATATGGAGTTATATGGAGTCCTGAGTAGTCTCCCTTTAACTTCTGATGGGAGTCAAGTTTCTCTTCTCATAGTTTTCTTATGTTTTATTTCCACTGCTACTGCTGGATAAGCTATCCTTTGAAATATTTAAACCACAGTGAAAAGCAGAACTCAGTTTACATAATGACACCACTTCTTGAAGAAGCCCACCCTCTTCCGGAGTTTCATTTCCTTCCTTCCCATCTTTCTCCCATGGGACCAGAATGGATGGATGTTGAGCAAGACTTGCTGGGAGCTGATCTTCTGAGGTATTGCTTAGTGTTTCGTTCTGCTTTGCATACTTGCAGGAAGAATAGCCTGCTTTGAAACTTTCTAGAGAAGCAAACGGGGCACTTGATCGTACTGGAAATGGGGATGTCATACTAGTGGTGTCCATCTTGTCAGTAATAAAGGTTTTGTCACCACTTTCTTCTTCCAGCCTTGAGAGAGATTCTCTATGGCCACCAGAAGAAGCTTGCTTCCTTGGCGATGGAGGGAGCTGCTTCCCATGGAGGACACTGTCATCCTGACCGAGGTTCCACTCTGCTTGATCGTTAGCACTGCTGCAGAGCAGGGTAAGGTTGCTCTCACTAGGTGCATTCGACTTGTTCTGAAAGAAAGAACAGGTGTTTATAGTTAACGTCACAAGAAACGTCTCTACACTGGCACTTTTGAAACAAAAATACTGTAATGGATTTTGTGTGTCCCCTTTGGGGTTCAATGTTACAAAACAAGAATCCCAGAAACAAGGTAAGATCAAGTGTTTTTACACTTCCTCGCCAGAACACTGTCTCTTATCCTAAGGATCGCCTTTTGTACAGAGGAAGGATTTCTGTCTCCCCTGTCCGTTCAGTCTTTGCACAAGCAGTTTTGACAGTGAACAAAGACATACTTTGCTGGTTTGTATCCATAATATGAGAAGGAGCTGGACTAAAAGTAAAACCAGATGGCATTTACTCTTTGCTTCAGTAATTAATTACACCAACTTTCAATATTAAATTTTTTTTGCCAAACAAACAAAAATGGGCATTTTATTAATGTGACCCCTGTGTGACAGTCATAATATAAAATTTTACAAGCTTTTTAAACATCTGCATCAAAACTTGCTGTTCCAGTAATGAATCTTCTACTATAGGATCCCTTTCAGCAAAAGAAAATGTTGGACAGCTGATATGAGCGGGAATTCAAAAACACTAACATTTTTTTGGCTAACATCACAGCAGTGACTTGGTGAGGGTTTTAAAGTTGTAGGCAAGCAGTTTGTTTACACTACAGGTCCTGTGCAACTCTACCTAAAAAAGGATCAAGGACCCCTCTTAGAAAGCTCTGGAGTACTATTCTAGCAGTGTTTCAGATGCAATTACCTCACGGATCCCATGACTTAATCAAGATGGAAACATCACCACATCACTATGACTAGTTTAAGGATGCAAGGTGAAAAGGGAAATAAATACCTTCTAAACCACATAAAAAAAGACTAAAACCAGCTCTGGGAATACCAGATCGAACAGCTAAATATAATATTAAACTATTTGATTAAGTAAATTATTTCATTATTCACAGCTCTATATGTGGTTACTGTTAAAAGGGCAAAATACTGTTCCAAGATGACTTGGTAAACTGGACAAAGGTTTAACCAATCTCCTGGCTGGTGAAAAACCATCAGGCAGTGGCCAGCATGGGTATACTGTTACGTAGCCCTGGGAATACACACTAGCAATTCTAAGGACTATGCTGCAGCGCCTGAGCTGCATGTTGTTGATTCCACAAGTGCAGGATTCCACTATGAAGGGACTGGAGTTGTTTTTCAAATGAAAGCAGAAGACTAACCGCAGCCTTGTAATCAATGTCATCCATTGACCTAAAGAAATCCAGGCTCTTTGCTCCTGAGAGCTTTCCTTGATCTGAACTGTGTGTGCTCAGTGTGTCCAAAATCTCCCCGAGCAAGTCCATTTCTCCTTGATGCTGAGTTATTCCAGTTTCACCAGAATCATCACTATCATAAAAGTAAGCAGAAGCTTCTTCACTGTCTTCTGATGATAACCTGAAAACAAAAACTTTTCCATCAGCTAGGAACATAAAAGCCATTTTATTACAGCCACTTCTGAAAGTAAGTAGGAGAATGCGTTCCAAGACTTTTGAAAGGGAACATAAACCCGGAATTTCTTTCTACTAAGAATCTTCCTAAACATAGATGTATGATATCTATGGAGACACAGTTACCATTAGTTGGTTTTCCTGTCTCCTGGCTCTTCCCCAGCCACTGTAATTGTTATTTCAGGTCACCCTTAATATGACTTCCCAAATCTTTCCTCCAAATTTTACAGTTATTCCAAAATTGGTTCCTCTTTTCCCTTGTCTACACCTTATACTTAGGTCAGTGTTGCTACACCTCTCCAGCTGACCTAGCCACATACTTTGTTCTAGTGGCAAGACTCTCATACTGCAACTCTTCTTCGGTCATATGACCAGATTTACTGGAGTACTGCCCATCTGCAAGGAGAACTGGTGCTTTTGTCTCTTATTTTCTCTTTCATTCATGGCAATATCCTTACCTCTGACCCCCATACTACTGCAGTCTTTCCTTACCTCTGTCTATCCAGAATACTACTACAAAGGGTATTTCCATGGCTCACTGTTTTGATGATATCCTTTGAACACTTCAGTAGCTCCCTCCTCCCTACTGCATCATGGCTTAAGCTGCTTGAATTTGCTTTCAGGGTCCTTCATAGTTTATATCTATATGTTCATTATCAAAATCATCTCCTGATTTCAATCAGAGAATGCCCCAATGCAGCTTAAGCCTCAACTTACGATTATCCTTTAATTCACACATAGGAAGACCTTGATATAAAACTCACAAGGCAATATTTCTCTTTCAGACCCTTCAGAAAACTTTCCGTTATCATGACCACAACCCAAGCCTTAAAGAATAGATTAGCTGAGGTCACTGCCCACCATGTTGACAAATATTATTTCACCGCTTCTTTGTGTATGTAGTCTATCTTTTTATCTTGAGTCTGTGAAGACTGAGGATTATGTCAAGCTCTTCCAGGCACTATAAATAATGAAAAGATGTAATAGGCTGTCCCTCTTTTTGAAAGCAGATTTAATCCTAAACTACTTGACATCATCTACATCAAGAATCAAGCTAGCAGCCTGGACAGAAGAAAAATGTGTCACTTGAACTCAACTTTGCTGAAAAACATTAGTTACCCTTTCTCCCATACATACACACACATCCAAACAGGCTTCTTACTTGCTTGTTCTCTCCATTTCATCATCATCGTCTTCATCCAAGGCAAAATCCTGGTTACTGAGACACTGGTTGAAACGAGTCTGGAGGATAGAAAATTAACATTATAATTTTTGTTTATTTTTTCTATTTCAGCATTACTTATTTGGAGACCAGCTGCCACTTTATTCATTAAGACTTCCTGAGCACCGGATGAGGAAAAACACGTATCGATCAAGTCTTCTAAAGGTTGTTATAAGAGGATGTGAAGTCCTCAAGCACCACCAATTAAAGAGCAAGAGAACCATTTTTCTTCATGGCCTATGGAGGGCCTTATTATTTATGCAAAGCCTGGAGTGCCTTATTATTTATGCAAAGCCTTGATTAGCAGAAGACTGGCTATTGAAGAAAAAGCATCACTCAAGTCTACTACCTACCCTTTCTTGCAAGTGTATCACAGAAAGCACTGTGGTTTACTGCTTTCTGATAGAAATATTTGCAAGTTTTGGTTGATGTAGTTTACTGAGCATGAAGAAAAACGGATTTTTGAAGTAGCAGATACAAAAGAAGTCTGGAGTCTCTTTACATAGCTGTATTTATGTCAGGGTGTTAAACAGAATTGCAGAGTAAGTAGTATGCCAGCTCGAAAACTGTGCACTAAGAATGCCTTTGTGCAGGATAATTTACTGTACATTACAGTTAACTCAAAGTTAGTGTACACTCAGAGCATCCCATGGGGAGCTTGTGTAGAGTAGCTGGTGTGCTGTAAACTCACACACTACCATACTGAGTACTCACTAACCTGTTATATCACATTATTATTTAGCAAACAGAACCAGGCTAAAGATTTCTACGATACTTGAAAAAAAGTCTCTGTCTTCATAGAATCATAGAATGGTTTGGGTTGGAAGGGACCTTAAAGATCACCTAGTTCCAATCCCCCTGCCATGGGCAGGGACACCTTCCACTAGACCAGGTTGCCCAGAGTCCCGTCCAACCTGGCCTGGAACACTTCCAGGGATGGGGCATCCACCACCTCTCTGGGCAACTTGTTCCAGTGCCTCACCACCCTCATAGTGAAGAATTTCTTCCTTACATCTAATCTAAATCTACCCTCTTTCAGTTTAAAGCCATTACCCCTGTCCTATCACTACAGGCCCTTCTAAAAAGTCCCTCTCTGCCTTTCTTGTAGGCCCCCTTCAAGTACTGGAAGGCCACTAAAAGGTCTCCCCCGAGCCTTCTCTTCTCCAGGCTGAACAACCCCAACTCTCTCAGCCTGTCTTCATAGGATAGATGCTGCAGCCCCCTGATCATTTTCGTGGCCCTCCTCTGGACTCGCTCCAACAGGTCCATGTCCTTCTTATGGTGGGGGCCCCAGAGCTAGACGCAGTGCTCCAGGTAGGGTCTCACCAGAGCAGAGCAGAGGGGCAGAATCACCTCCCTCGATCTGCTGGCCACGCTGCTTTGGATGCAGCCCGGGATACGGTTGGCCTTCTGGGCTGCGAGCGCACATTGCTGGCTCATGTCCAGCTTCTCATCCACCAGTACCCCCAAGTCCTTCTCGGCAGGGCTGCTCTCAATCCATTCTCCACCCAGCCTGTATTTGTGCTTGGGATTGCCCCAACCCATGTGCTGGACCTTGCACTTGGCCTTGTTGAATTTCATGAGGTTCACACGGGCCCACCTCTCAAGCCTGTCAAGGTCCCTCTGGGTTGCATCCCTTCCCTCCAGTGTGTCGACCGCACCACTCAGCTTGGTGTCATCAGCAAACTTGCTGAGGGTGCACCCGATCCCACTGTACCTGTCACTGACAGAGATGTTAAACAGCACTGGTCCCAATACCAACCCCTGAGGAATGCCACTCATCACTGGTCTCCACTTGGACATCAAGCCGTTGACCGCAACTCTTTGAGTGCGACCATCCAGACAATTCCTTATCCACTGAGTGGTCCATCTGTCAAATCCATGTCTCTCCAATTTAGAGACAAGGATGTCACACGGGACAGTGGCAAATGCTTTGCACAAGTCCAGGTACATTTAAGTCAGGAATTTTAGTCACTTGTGCTTCACAAATGACTGTGTTAAGGTCTGTGCATCTCTTGGATGCACCTTGGAAAACTGGCCATAATTTAAAGACATATGGATAGAATTTGTACAAAGGGAAAACAGTGTTAGCTAACTTCAAAGAAAATCATACGCAAGTAAAAAGAAGTGCTACTGCCCACATCTCATCATGCAGTTCACCAAATGCCTAAACCTACAACAAGCCCCTGATGGGGAAGAAATATGGCCTTAATTTCAGACTACAAGGAGCTTGGAAATCTTGTACTGTGAGGATTTCAGTATGTCACCTATTACAGATGTTGTCAGTGTTCTACACGTACCAGGACACACACTGCAACTTTTCCCCCCCATTATTGTCAGGAACATCTCAATGTTCACTCTTTATAGACTGACACATTTGTTCTTGTTCAACAAGAGAGGTTTTAATTAAAGCAGCAAGCTTTGATAACACTTTCCATAGTTCTTCGTCCACAAAGAGGAAACGTGGTTCTTCATGTGTTAAACCAAGTAACAGTTGATAGAAAATGAGAGAATTATTAGAGTATTAAAAACTATGAAAGAACCCAAACTAAGCTTCATACTGAGCAAAAGCTATAGGATGGAATGCAGAGAAACAAACTATTGATATTTCTAACTCTTTCCCAGTTTTGCGAGTTGTTTGTGTCATTCCCATCAGTGTTGTAATCAATCATACCCTGCTTGTAACTAAAGGGAGGTTAACCACTCTGTCTTAAGTGATATTGTTAATTGGTTATCTTACTGATTACTGCCACAACTACAGTCACTGTTTTCAGTTTAAAAGTTGCTGCTTTAAGTATTTATCTTCACTGGGACAATTAAAATACTTTGTTTCTGTAACACTGGTAATTCACTACTTCCCCAAGAAAATTCTGACATGACATTCATTGCAATTAAAGCTCTAATCCTGCAACTGACTCTTGGAGAGCAAAATCCTGTCTCTGTCTCACTTTCTTGGAATTTGCGTCAGAATTAGATGCTGCCATCACATTCACTTCTACTAATGTAAAGACAAGATTTTGCAAGAAAGAAGGTTCTTTAAACATGTTGAGAAATTTCAGAAAACAAAACCAAAACCGACACTTGTTAATCTGTAGATGGATTAACTCTGTCATTGGAATAAAAGCCCACAAGATAACACTCACTGATTTGTCAAAATAATAAATAATGTTTCAAAGAGCATAGATGGCAAGTTTAAAAAAAAAAAAAAAGAAGAAAAAAAAAAAAGGTTGTGTCTTTGAGAAACAGGAACTGAATAAAATTAATTAGAATCAGCAAACACCACAGGCATAGCAGCGGCCCCTCAGAGCATCTTCAAACAGTATTATGCAAGTGTGTTAGTGAAAGCGAGAATAACATCATATAAAGGAATATAACAAAGCATATGTTGATAAACCTAAAAAAAACAAACCAAAACAAGAATTTCTAGTTCCTGATGGTCAGACTATCTCTCTAAAAAAAAATATTTTTGTTACCGATTTAAATGTTTAGGGGTACAAAATTATACAGGAACACTTTCAGGAACTAAACCAAACAAAATGGGATTTACATACAAAGAAAAAAAAGCAAAAGGGGAAGGAAAGGAAAATATCTGGCTGTAAATAACGACATTCTCCAGAGTTTACAGCTCTGTGAGCTAGCCACGGAGACAACAAGCAACACATGTTTTTGAATAGGTGACTTTCCTCTAGGAGCTGTAATAAAAATGACTGCAAGGGAGGGGTATGTCCAGACTACTTTGCAGAGAAAGAAAAAGAAAGAAAGAAACTCTTAATAAATTCCAAAAGGAGAACCATAAATCTTTTTCAATGCTCCACTAGGCAAAGTGACATAGTATGTGCACCTGCAAAAGCTGTCAAAGTCACTTAAGAAGTCCTTCCATTACTGACGTACCCTGCTGTTTGCAGTTATTTAAGATTTTAATTTCTGTCTTTTCTGCATTTTGAAGTGTGTAACCTTTTTTATACCTTTTTATGAAAAAAGGACAGACTTCTGTTTCCTTCCTGGTCAGCATTCTAATAACAACCAGACCATCTAAATTTATTACCACAAGAAATGATATGGTAACACTCCTTTCTTGCTGCACCAGAACTTTATAAAGTCTTAATAGACTGCTGTCATGTTTTTTTCTATAAAATAAAGCAACAAATTTCTTTAAAGTACTCAAATGTTTTGCTTCTTCCAACTAGTTCTGCTTACATAATAAATCTATTATTTAATGTATCTACTTTATATCAAAACATGAACAGGGATTCAACTTTTGCTACTTCAAATTCTTCTCATCTTCAGGCACACTGCACCCCAAGAACCCATCTCTCATCTTGCTCAGAATATAAGAGAGTTCAACGTACTTACACACAACAAGCTCACGCTCTCCACAAGCCACTGTTGAACCGTCAAGCCTGCGTGTAAAGTACGGCAAAGGAACAACTGCAGCCGGCGTGAGGATATATATCCTTTTTGTATACATCGTATACATCCGCTTTGGTTTCTACCCCACTTCAAAATCTCATTCTGCAAGTGGTCTGCTACCTATACAGTTGTGGTAAATGCTGATCACTGAAACCAGAAAAAGAAGGTGCTGACAGTGTAAACACGGGTAGATCCAAACAAAGTGAGAATACGTCCTTAAACCGTTCTCTTCTGCTTGATGGTAGCCTCATAAAATGTACTACTTTAGCACAAAAATGTAGACAAAATACATGAATGCTAAAGGATTTAAATGTAAGATGGTTACATTCTTGATTGGGCATGAAAGTCAATCTTTGAAATGTCAGCATTTTATTTAATGCTAGACCTTTCAGAAGCACAGCTTTCTGAAATGAGTGCTTATTGATCGATACTAAGGCAAGAAGTGTAACAAGGCTGCTGCTATTAATTGTCCTCAAAGTGAGAAACAAATAATCTTTTGATAAATGGCAGCACACATATAATTTCACATTTACCGGCTACTCAATACATCAACACGTATAAAGTTTCAAGAAAAGAAAAATATCTACTATAGTTTACATCTATGAAGCACTGTTTCCTTTTTCTTAAAAATTTAAAGATTATTCATTCAGTACGAGAAAGCAAAATAAATACAAGTCCACTATTATTTATGATTCAGTATTTTATTTTACCTATCCTCCTCTACAACCCAATCACAGACGTAATTATTGCTTCACCTCCAGCAGGGAAGCAAAAGATCTCTCAATCAAACTTTCTAGTTAAGCACAACCCGTTGCCTTCCTTTCCGGTTAAAGACGGTGACCTAAAGCAATGGATAATGAAATCACAGGAAAGAACTTCACATTACACTCCACAAGAGCTAAGACTGATGGGGGAAGAGGGAAGAAGAGAGCTAAAATAGAAGTACGGATTCTAAGCTTTCTCTTCTTCAATGGCCTTCTTTTTCTGGGACATGGTACAACCAAACACAAGTTTAAAGGAGTGATAGGGATACCAATTAGCTACACGGACACCAGACCAGCATAGATGCAAGCAATAATTCTAGATTAATTTCTAGAAACGATTCCTTCAGAAAATTCCTTGTGTGCTTTACTCACAGAAAGTAACACAAAGTAATGATGCCTCACAAAAATAATGCTCTGATATCAGAAAACTTGTCCTGCATGTACATTAAATAGATATTATCTAAGATGCCACATTTGCTTTTTTAGTTTTTTTAAAATTATCATTATAAGACAGGACGCATAGATAATTTAAAAACTATTAATGTTAAATAAAAAAAACCCTTCATCCTTCTTAGGATAGAAACATTTGAAAGAACATGAAGTGGTTGGAAACATCCACAGCTGTATGCCATGAGACAAAAGTGTCACCAATTCTGAGATCCTGTTAATTAAAATGATAGGGAAACAGAGATACGCAAAAAAAAGTAGGTTCCCAATGACAGAAAGAAATCCTTTTCTGTGACAATAAAAGAGCCTGCAAGAGCAGGAAATCCCCAAAAATCTGTTTGAGACATAGATGACCAGAAACATGTAGATAAGAGCACAGGCACAGTACTTTGAAATGACAAGTAAGTTGTAATGCAAAAGAGATCTCCACTGACTTCTGTAAAGTTAAAGGAAACATTAATATCCATGCTGAGGTAGGATTTATTGTAAGTAAGGACGATAAAGTTGTTAAGATACTTAGTCATGGGTAGCACGTTAACATTATTTATGTTCTGAATTACTGTGGTGAAAAATTAAACTCTAAGCTTCCTACCTTTTATGTATGCTATACTCCTTAACACTGACAATATTTGAGAATTTTGTAATACTGCTTTCTATTTTTAAGGATTAATCATGCTTCTGCAAATATTTTTCAGAAATAGCTATGTTTTTCTCCAAAACAGCAAATAAACCTCCATTTTCTCTGAAGAATCGCAGACCGTTTTTCCCCCAGGAAGCCTGCACCACCTCCTGTCCCTCCGAATCAGACCAAGACCCCACGCTGCCCACAGTCAGGCATCACCTCCAAATAGCCAGATCTCACTCACGCTTCTCAGTGGCACAGAGGCTATTCTTAGCGAACGTGGCCATTTTCAGCTGACACACTGCGGCACCGTGCCACACATCACTCTGGCTGCAAAGAGTGCACCATCCGAAGGCAGCCTGGCTTCACTTTAACTGGCAACAAGCAGAAGTGTTAGTCTTTTAAAATGGGACACGGAGATTTTCAGTGCTATTGGAGGTGCTCGCTTTAGTTATTGCTTTTATAAACAAGTATTCTTTATGGATTTTTTTTTTTGTGGATGATTTTAAGAATCAGATTCACCAGGCAGAATTTCCAGTTACAAAAACTAACAAAGAAAAATACCACTTATTTTCCCTTTTTGATGGTTATTAATGCCCTAGGTTTACTCAGTGATTAGAGGGAAGGGAAATGACCGAATGGAGGGTTGAGGGGGTCACGGTGGAGAGAGGAGCAAGAAGATAAGGGGAAACACGTGCCAGAAGAGAAAAACTAATCAGTATCCATATACACAAAGGCATGTGAATATCCATATGCACAAAGGCAGAAGAGAGAGCATGTTTTTGAGGTAACAGGAAAGTCAAGAGACCTGGAAGTAACTTGGGTGCACAGTGTGTGACTTTAGTGAATCAAACCAGCTATAAACCCAGTTTATCTGGCTGGAACGTGCTACCTATTTGCTACAATTCCTAAGCAGGTAAAACAGAGATTACTGATTAAATCAATCTTTCAGTTAAAATGTGCATCATATCCTTACATCAGCAGAACTATCACATGGTAAAATCACTGCTGGAAGCACTGTTTGCAGATCACGTGTGACTTTTTTCAAAGGAAAACTTACCAAAACCCCAAAATATGTTAAGTGAATAATACAAGTGACTGACGTTAAAATGTATGATGTGGACGTGATCCTAAACACAAACATCATAATACCTCCAAGACTTCAAGATTTAATGAGAAACACCAAATGACACAGAACTTTAGACAGATAAAACCTGAGCAGCACTGAACTCTCTCCATCAAATCTATGGGCAGTGGAAAAGCCTATTTGAGGGAAGCTCTGTATGAAGCATGAAAACATTTGCAAGAAAAAAAGATTGTGCCTTAGAAACAGAAATACTGACTCCAATCACATTTCTGTCTAAGGCTCCCAACCAGAACAATTAGTTAGGAGGAGTCCCTCCTTGTTTGATGCCAGTAGGAGTCTTCTGCTCAACAAAGGTGGTCTTTCTCTACAAGGGTGCTGGGAAACATGGATGGCACTCGGATTTGGATTCCCTTCACTAGTTTCAGATAACTTAGGGCCTAAATTAGAAAATAAACAGCAGGAGAGAGGCATCATCAGGATGTAATCAAGATTCTAGGTGGGCTGAATTGCCCTTCGGCATGCCTCTCTCTCCCCACTTTCTGCAGAAAGAGCCCAGGGTAGCACGGCTACTAATTTCAGCATCTCAGTAGTGTCCAAAATTAGACGGGTTGAATCTGGGCTTCCATATTCAGAGATGCTGAGGTCTCTGCAGGAAAGGCTTTTCCTGTTTCTTCTACTTCTTCATTTTACCCCCAGACAAACTTTATTATTTAATTGAACGTCTTCATTTTTTTTCACTCTTACGTACAGGATTAGAGAAAGAAAGAAAAGGTTGGGGAACACACAGTACTAGAGCTTAAGTTTTAGACATAAGGTTGTGCTCTCCAAACTTTCAGGCCAGAAGGCAAAAGCAACATGGAAGCTGGGACACAGGTCTCAACTGTTGGCTGACAGATCTTCTGGCTCCCTGCTTTGGCTAGGTGGAGCCAAAACGCGACCCGTGGAAGACAGAAGATACACAGCAAATGAAAGCAGAAGATGCCACTGTTACATTAAGGTGTCAAATTCTCCTGATGAAAAAAATTATTCCAGTTATTTCAATTAACTATTAAGGACAGAAAGGTTCATCCAGTTTTGAAGGTACTTTGTGAAACAGCATTCTTCTTTCAGGTTCTTCAGAAAAAAGAAACCTTGGTAGGCATACCAGTACGGTTCATTTGTTTGTAGAAGACCAACCCTCAGGAAGACTGCATTTCTATTCGTTAAAAAACTAAAATAGGTGACAATAATAGCCAGAAAAAGCATCTGCAAACTTTTTGCTTGCCTAAATGTCTCTCTCAGTAGGATAAATCAAGAGGTAGATGTGCTGATGACTTTGCCCTGAAAAAAACAAGCGTTCCACTAAATGCCCACAGAGTAACAAAAAATTCCAGGGCAATTTCCTGACCGTTACCCTATCTTTCCACTCTTTTTTTTTTTTTTAAATTGGAATCATGGTAATTAGTGGAGAGATTTCTCAAGCGATGTTTACTGCAAAACTCAAAGAAGGACAGGCAGCCACAAGGTTTACTCTGGTTTATGGGTGCAGAACGAACAGCAGATCTCTGCTGCGGAGACTTGCAACAGTCCTTCACTTAAACTCATGGTGAGAAGAGGTCGGGGCAGAGAAGAGGAAAGAGCTCACACTAATGAAAATACTGACATAAAAAAAGGCTTCACAAACTTATATTGCTTCTTTTTTCTTTAAATGTGTTCACTGACTAAATTAAAATCAGTCACTGTCACTGTTTAGAGGCAGTATCTACTATATTCTTGTTGGGGGGAGGTTTGAGCAATCTTGTAATTACACGTCTACTTGGTAGTGTATATTCCTGAAAATAAAATTATACGTGATACATGAAAGCATCTAAATGCTTAAGTTGCACAAAATCCAGATAATCTTTCAGTTTAAAAAAAAAAAAAAAAAAAAAAAAAAAAAAAAGGAAGTACCGCTTGAGTTCTGAGAGGTCTTCTGTTGTAAAAAGCAAGATTTAGATTTATACAAGGCAAAAGGATACATGTGTGCCTGTACTACTTTGGAAAGGTATCAGAGCCACGAGAGGGCACTCTCGTAATCTACAATTTGAATTGTTGCTGCCTGGCTTTTTCATTTTTAATTAAAAGGAAATCTGACTGTTTTGCAGAATGAAGAGATCTTACTTGACACACCAAGACAAAAGATTTTTCTCCAAATTAAAGGAAGCTAATGATATCGACAATATTTTCAAATTACACCACGTTAGCTAAAGAAACAGAATTTACTAATCAACCAAAGCTTACTTCAAAACTATATTTTACAGAAACAAAATGCAATTTACATTAAAAACTAGCTCTTACTGTTTATGACATCTGTCAATTTGTAATGTTTTAGTCAATGAGAGTAGAAGATACCTCTGGCTATATAACCAGTATTATCTGTGGAAGCTAGGCATAGATGTAATCTCAAGCACATCATCTGAATCCAAATACAGGTAAAGGCCCTTAATCAGAGCTTTTATGTTTCTGAAATTATTGTGGGGTTGTCTGCAGGATTTTTTTTTTCTTTTTTTCTTAAAGGGGTTCAGTCACCTTATACAGAATATGTATATTCAGCACTGCATTATCACAAGCATTTCCTCTCCGCTTTTATGTTCCCGGAAAAAAAAAAAACCTCTTCAGAATAGCCCACTCTCGCCACCTTTTTCAGGTTAGGAGGGTAATCAGTTACTGGAAGCCCTTTGTAGCTAATGATTATGTCATTTATTTTACTGGCCATTATAGGGGTATTGATAAATGGGGCACTCCTGAAGGTAAGGTTATTCTGAACACATCTTCCTGCCTGACACTTGCTATCTTTGTTGAACAGAAGCCAAGCATACCTACTGCAAGCTGAATTACATATTGTCTAGTTACTAGGATATACTGCAATAAAAGTGTAAAAGCTACATTTGCAATATGCTTTTAAAAAAGAATAAAAAATGGCAATTCTCTTCTGTTCGAGAATACCAAGAAAAAAGTTTAGTCTAACTTGGCTTTTATTACCTTATGCAAAAGTGTTTTTAAAACCTTCTTAGACACTGTATTTACATCCTGCAAAGTCATGGGAAGTAGTTCACTTGGTTTCTTCGATATAAGAACATTTAAAGTAGAGCTGACACAGGGATTCCTGGTGAATCTACACTTAGAATCCAAATGTCCAAGTTTCCATTACGGCTGCAAGGTAGTGCATGCCTAAAGGTAAAGGTATTACATACATTTCCTCAGAGACAAGGGGGCATTTCTAACTTACTAATTATAAAATGAACTGGTAGTTCTTATTTGGTATCCTGCAAATCTTCAAGAATGTTTTATTAGCCACTAAATACATTAGGACTATTGACATCCTGAAATGCTCCATTTTTAATAAGCCACCCTATCACCTGATGTAACAGTAAAATTACAAAGATCATATTCATGAAATCAAACAGATCTTCCTGGCATTCTATCCAGGCTCATCATTAACACGCTCTCTTTTCAATTATATATTAATTTGGAACAATTTTATAGAGCTCTCACTGCATTTAGGCCCCTGTCTACCCAGAAATCTGCATTATCTGGGAGCATATAATGAAACAGAATCAAAACAGATTATGCAAAAACTGAACGCACAGTAGTCTAATACATGCACTGCTGTACCCTCCGCATCAATAGTTGAAGGAACTCGGCAATATCGTTGGCAAGATACCGCAAACAGAGTTGAAGCAATCTCATGTTTGCAGTAATTTTTATTTCAAAAATTTTAGCTGGTAATTTCTTGTATCTTCATCATACCTAATTAATGTAGGAGATAAAACATACCAGAGACATATTGTTAGATCTAGGCATGAAACAGTTAACAGCAGTGCACATGCCAAGGTTTTAATAAGGCTTAACAATAAAAAGCTTCGATCGTCCACTTTCACTAGATTTTGTTGTGGTTTTCCCTTGCTTAGGGCAATCCATCTGTTAACGTTGACTTGCAATATAGTTAAGCTCGCACACGTATAAAAAGCCTAGAACGGCTAACCCAAGCAAGAGTAAGCTCAAATGAATATTACAGAGATAGAACAATTCATCTTAGGCAAAGATTAATTGTGTGGGTGCGCACGCGCGTGCACGCAGGCACGTATGAGTGCACTCCTGTTATTTCTTTTTTTAGGAAAGACTTTCAAAATGCAAATTATAGGAGGGCAAGCTGATCACTACAGTTTGCAAGAACACATTTAATTATTTATCCTCTGATTAGGTTTTGACAGCTATTTTACATGCTATAATTTGTTTTGATTTACTGTTAATTTTTTTAAAGTATATTGCCGATCTGGAAAAAAAAAGATAAAATAAAGCCACCGACAGCAGTGATAAAGCTTAGTAAATATTCATTGTTAAAAATGGCTCTGCACTGTGACCAGTGCTGGTATTCTCCCTGGGCCAAACTGGCCTTGTTTTCAATAAAACCAGAGAAGTATCCTTTCCCTTGAGCCCTGTTAGGCTGAGGCTGCAGTTGGAACTGTCATCTTCACACAAAAGCAAAGGGGTTGGGTTTTACAAACGCAAAGCCTAATTGGGAGATCTTCATGGCTGTACCCTTGACATTTATTAAAGCCTCATCAACAAAACAGGAAATAACCGTACTAATTAGCAGACCCACATACAAACTACTGTTTGTTGGGGGGAAAGCAGATTCACTTCCTATTGTAAAGGAAACGTCCTCCCAGACCCCAAAATCCTGTTACGAACCAATTATTAAAATGATCTTTTACAGTGAAGCAAACTTTCATATCATACATAATGTTTCAAAATAAATATGTTTTACAGCATCTCAGGTAACTGTTAGTTAGTATTTATGTTTAACTGTTTCCAGGAAGTGGAGAATGAAAAGCTCAATGCATGCATCTAACATGACATAAAATATAACATCAAATTCTTTATATTTACAAGTTTTTAAATGTTTCAGTATGGAAGAGATAGTAATAAAGTGCAGAGGTGCCTCTTGTTTGGAAGCAAGATGACCATTAAAAGCAATCTTTCTCTTTTGTTTGTTGTTTGTTTAGGTTTTGGGGGGATATTCAAATACACTGACATTGCAACTTAATATCTGGTCCTTACTTGAAATATACATCAAAGTGCTTGAACTGCACGTTAACACTATCCTTATACTGCTATAGACACTCATGGGCACCATTTTAGAAATCCGGGTGGAAAGGTTCATTTGCAGGATAAAGAGTTACAGAAAAAAAGGATTAAACCTGACAACAATAGCAATCTGTGGAATTCACTTCTTCTAAACGGCAGATTCAGTACTAGATCAAACATAGTCTCTCACATGCACTTGTGAATACAAATATATATTTTTATTTGGATGTAAAGTTTAAAATCACTACTTATTCATAAAGAACTTGCATTTATGTTATCTTACTCAAATACTTACCAAGAACAAAAATAAAAACAAGAGTAGCAACAGTAGACTATTATTTTTTAGAAATATTTTTGTTTGTTTGCTTTTGGGGAGGAGGAAAAAGTGGGAATACCGTGAGTGAGAGGTGAAGGAAACCGTGCGAGAGCGGAGTCCTTGGGGAGCGATCACCATTTGCTCCTTCCTGCCCACTGGGCCCACGTGGCATTTGGGACAAGAGCTGGGGAGAAGACACGGGACCTTCGGTTTGCAGGAGGGCAAAACTGCGGGGCTATTAGTTACAAGCTTCGCTCGTAAACAAACCCTATATATGTATATGTATGTGTGTATACACATACATAAACACGCATGTGTATATGTATATATGTAAAGAAAACTGTGGACGGACACGCACTCCTTCTGTCTTGTTTTCAAAACCAAAAGACGACTGGTAGAAACAGCAATAATGATATTAAAGGATTTAGCAGTATACAGCTGTACGAACACAAAAAAATACAGAAGTCAAATTGTTCTGTCCAAACACAGGCCTTCAAAAGAAATATTCAATTGTACCAAGGTGAATTATATTCCTTTGTATCCCTAGACTCCTGTACCTTACAGTAGGCAGCACTACCATATCAGTAAATTATTGCAGATTTCTTTAATAAAAGCAGCCTCTAAAAATTCACTGACTACAAGGGTACATTTGCGTTACGTATTTACACGGATACATACAATTGTAGGTTCACCTACACTAATCTGTGAATGTTGACTAATAATGCATTGAAAGCTTTTTTAGTACCTCACATTATCAAATTCTTTTGGCGGGGGGGGAAGTTGTTATATGTTAAAATGACAGTTATCTATTAGAAACAAGTATTTTAAGAATCATTCATGTTATTAACATTAGAGCTCTATACTCATACATTTAGAATTGTGTATCTTCTCTTCTGATTCTCAGTGAAGAAAATCTACTGTACACAAGTTCCTGAAAGAATGCAGGCACCACAGCTGCCTGTATATAAAAAATATACTGAGGGCACAGAGTTTAAAACTTTATCACTGGCTTTAAGACATCACAAAAACAAGTACAAAGTAAAACCTGCTTAAATAATTAAAGCAGAAAGTCTTTGTATTATTTACAACCTTACTAAAAATAATGACTTAATACTAACGTACAATTTCAACACCATTTAGCAATAATCTGCATCAGTTCTATGTTAAATTTCACAAACTTTATATTTATTATGGATAAAAACTAATTAAAAAATCAAATTGATTAAATAGACAATTCAGATTTTTATCGTTGCAATATCTAAAGTAAAAAACCAAATGTTAGATCAGCTGGGCTGAATTTCTATGCTTAATTCTCATATAAGGAAGATATACACATTAAAAATCCATATATAAACATTCATTACATGTATTAAAAACATGCAATAACAGTATAATGCAAAAATATATACCCACACATTAAAATACATACATATGCAGGTATTTATTCCCAGGAAAAAAAGTGTTACAAAAACTATTTTATTTGTATCTTTGAAATAAACCTGTCAAAATGAATCCAAAGACATTAAAACACTTGCCAAAGTTGAGACACTACACCTGTTACTTCAAATCAAGGCTAGAAAGGATTAGAGAACAAAAGGACAAGAGATTGGCACCGTATTAACTAGCTGACTTATTAATAAAATAATAAATCATAACTATCTGATCAAGGTTAAAGGCCATATGACTGCCAAATCAATTTATGAGAAATACAAAATTAATGTGCCCCACTATAAGAAACTAAAAAATATAGCTTAACACAGACCTGTGAATAGACCAGAATGTATTTGCTGTGAGAAGCCTTTATCAAAAACAGTATTTAAGAATTAAATCTCAGATCCATCCTTAGAATTCTCCTGTTTTGTCCCCTCTCAACAGGGATGAAATACGAATAACATTTTTCCTCTATTCAAGCAGTATAGCAGTATTTCAATAAACATAGCCTTTTAATCACACTATCCAAACACAGACAGTAAAATAATCTTAAACAGATTCACTGATGCACTACTGTAAGTGGCAAGAAATTTTCCTCGTATGTCTGTGCATAAGAACAGAAGTTTCAGGTGTCTTACCTGTGCCAGTCTTCGTTTTTCTGAGTTTGCTCTTTTCTCATAATGCAACGTGTAGACAGGAGCAGTCTGTACTGCACCAGCGCTGCAAGTTCTATACTCTTCCTCATTCTCCTACAACAAAACAGATTTAAATTCCTTTATTTACAATCATTATCTGCAAACGTACCCTCCATATTATGCATGCAGAATGCATTCAAAATTATCTTGCCACAATCTATTACTGTCATGAAAATACCATCTGTAGTAAGAAAATAAAATTTAGCTTTTCAGGAAGCTGAATTATCAACATTGTCATTTAAAAGATGAATTGTTCAAACATCTAGGAAATATTTTTTAAAGTTTTCTTAAAATAGCATAAAATATATCTAAAAAATGGTTCCTTCTCCCTACAGAAAAATCTTATGTGGAAACAAAATTTTCAATGGGAAAAGCTGCTGCAAAATGCCTAAAACATCTTTTCTCATATTTCTGCAATGTTGCTTTTGCAAAATGAAACTATGTCTTCATTTTTAAACATTGCCATTGTCCACGTATCTTATGAAGCCAACACAGACAACTACACCTTCTGAAATACACTGCACTGCAAGACTCTCCCATCTCAAATTCTCAGCTTGAAGCAAAGCCTTCGATTGTGATATCAAAGCAATCAACTTTATGAAAACATACATCCTGTTAATGTATCTTTGAAGACCTCTGTTGTTCTATGATAAAATATGCAAACAATAAAGAGATTATTCAGTGGATGCATAGAATGACAGATAGTTGCCAGAGGGCTCGTTATGAAAAATGTATTGTTGAACAAAGGGCTAAGAATATTTCAAAAGTCATTAAAAACAAAAATCTCATGTGACTTGTAAAGTATAAGCTTCAAACTGATAAAGGAAGCAAGGTAAGAAAGTAAAAAGTGTACTACATACCTTGTGTTTTAACTTACTCTTCACTTCTTTTATTCCTTGCCTTGCCTGATTTTTTGCCTAGAAAAATAAAAGGACTTAAGTAGCTCTGCAAGACACTGGCTGTAGTCATGAAACATGCTTTATGATGCCATACTTATTTTACCTTTTTTTTAAACATCTGGTGATATAAAGAAGGACAATAACTTTTATCACATATTTCATACACGCACTGTCAGTACATTTTATATATTCATGCTTTGTCCGTATATTTAAGGATTTTTTTCAGTACATGCATGCCAATGCTGTGAAAACATACATACTCAAAAATTCTCCAATATTAGTAAGGACAGGCTAAAAATGCTCATATACATCACTCCTTTATTTGAAATGGTCCTTTAAATTTGAAAGGGTATTTTAGCAGTAAGGCATGTTGGAAAAATGTTAAGATTTTCAAGATGACTGCTACAGTGTTCCAGTCTGGCAACTTGCAGGGCAACATCAATCTTAAGAGAAATGAAGTGATTTCATATGCAGATGGAGATTTTGCCCAGTGTTGCTGAACAGCGTAGTGCTGCTATTTAGGGGAGAATTCTGTATGTATTAAAATAGGCAGCCAAGGATCACTGTTGCATAGAAAACAGAGCCCAGAATGTTCTTCAATAGAGAAATGAATTATCAATACAGAATACCACGTACTTATGCAGAAAGAGAGGAGAGAGAGAGAAGGAGGGGGAGTAGGAAAAAAAAGAAAAGATGGGGGGGAATGAGGGGAGACCAAAATCCCTAACCCTAATAGAAGAAAGGGTATTTTTCTTATATGAATATAGGAAAAACCTATGAAAGTTTTCAAAGTTGTCTTGAAAATAGGACTTTTAAAAATATATTTTAAGGGCATAAATATGCGGAAACCACTTATTTTTCTATGGTTTTCTATACATGGAAATTCAGAAAAAGAAAATCATTTTCTTGAATCAAGAGGTCAGAGAGTCTTTTTGATCCTTAAATCATACATCTATAAGCTCAATAACAGCACTATGGGGTGCCATGTAGCAGATGCTAACCTGAATGCCACTTTAAACTTTCCAGATCACGCTCACAGCATTTGGATGAATTTTGGAGTGCTTTGTTCTAACTCTGAGGGATGGTACCAAGCACATTACTCAAGGCTACCAATCAGTTATCTAGCAATTAAGAAATGCATATGTCATTTCTCTAGTAGGCTCCATAAAGGGCAACAGCATAAGAAATCAGATAGGGTATAAATACGAATACCTTACACACACAGATCCTCACAAAATTTACCAGTGTTTCCTGAACAGAAGTTCACTTTGAAGAACCTTTATTATCAAGGACATAATTATCAAAATTGAAGGCTGGGAGAAGATCATGTAACCACAGTCTAAGCTAGTGCAAACTGAAGAAGAATAATTTGCAGATAACCTGTTAGTGAACCATTTTTTAAATTATAAATGAGTTCATGGAAATGAGGCGTATTTAATTTATTTACCTGTTTCTCTCCATGGCTGCTGTGTTTTTCAACTGATGTAAAATTAAAAATTCTATTTGAAAACTTTACTTAAAATACACTAGCTTAGCCTGATGTACTGATTTATTCAGGACTACTTATGCATCCAACTAGTGAAACATTTGGAAAAGGAAAAAGGAAGCCAAAAGTCTTTTCCCATATATTAAAAATGCAACCTTAAAATACTTCCCACTCCATTTTACACTATTGCTGTTTTTTCATACTGCGTGATACTGTATAATTTCACATGCTTTATTGGTTAGGCAGTCTTTTAAAACAAGATCTTTTAAGCTCAGAAGTATAAGCATTAAATCCAGTTAAACGTGAGTATTCCAGTATCATCTTTAAAAGAGCAGATGATAGAAAAGACTTGCTGCGCACATTACTGATGCTTTACCACATCTTTTCAATAGTGCAGCGCTTAGTGCCAAAGTGAGATTGCATCTGTGTAAGCCAGGACTCCATTTGTCTAGCACGAACTGTATCTGTTCTGAATAGAGAACTCCACATCGCGTTAACACTATATACTACGTAACTACATGCTATAACACTATATTTATACTACATATAAATGTAACATTCACAAAACGTTTTACACTCGTGTTAACTTTGCAATGCCTGTGTTGTGTTACGGGACCTTAGTGTATATGAGAATTTCTATTTTCAGAGTCCGTATTTTCATCATGTTGTCACCAGGGTAGGAAGAGTTTACAGCTGTGTATCAAATATCTAAATGATATTCAAATAAGCCTCTAGCATGTATTATGATTGAAACAAAAACAGCAAACTGATGCTTTGAAAATGTCTGTTGTTATGTACAAGCTATCTGGAAGACTAAATCTTAGTGCTATATGAGAAAACAAATGAAGCTAAAAACATTCTACAGGCTAAAGTGTTTTTCTGCAATACATTTATAAAATGCTTAGGTTTTTAAGTATTCAGGAAGAAGTTGTAGGAAGTTGTGATATTTTTATGTATTATTTATTTGAAAGAGATGATCTTACAAATTTATATGCTGTTTTCACAGCCGGAGTGGCTTTGGTCATTGCTGTGTTGATCAGTGCACCGCCTTTCTGAAATATACAAAAAATGTATTTTAGTAACATTTTAACACAAGTCAAACCTTAAGACAACAGCAAGCAAAAATAAACAGTGCGCTGTAAAGAAATAACAATCTTCCTTTTAAATCGCTCAGAATAACCACAGCTGTGTTTCCTCCCCAACCTGCTGTCTGCAGCTACACAAGGGTTACAGTACGTCATTATCACAGCTGACACATTTATCAATGCATTCTAACAGAATGATGTATTTTCATTCTTCATACATTGTTACTATTTCAAAATCAATTCAGAAGTTATGGCTATTTTTCATGTGTTCCTATCATATTTATTATGCAACTTAAAAATACTTTGACCTGACAGAAAGAACTCTCTCATTTAATCACACAAGAATTCTCTTAATCTAAAATAATGTATTTTACTAATCCTGCAGAATAACAAGGTTATACCAAGGGTCTTCTGCTAGCCAAACTGCACAAATCCATATTAACGAGATTTGCTATTTACTAGAAGCGATAAACTTCGTTATCATATTGTACTGTCACACCTAATTCACAGTCATGGAATGCAACATGATACAGAAAGCAGTGAAGTCCCTGACTTTACAGACAGAAATACCTTGCGCGTTTTGGCATTTGTTTTGTGTGGAGGACTTTTTTTTTCTTTTTTAAATCTTCAAGAAAAAACCCACAAAATTATTGCATTTACTACAGACATGTTATTCATTATAGAATGTACTTACATTTTCCTTGCAAACGAACGAACTTTTACCATTACGTATATGTAAGGACAAGGACAAAGATTTGAAGAACAGGATGGCCAGTATAATTACTTAACCAAGTTTATACCTTCACTGTATGCATCCACTGCTGATACGATCTTGAATTTCCTGAAATAGAAACGTAAGATGTAACACAATCAAACATACATTCAACATTTTAAATGTTTCAACCCTCCTCACAATCTGCATTAAAAATTCCCTTAGAGGATTATTCATTAATTTCATTCTTCTCAGACAGACAAGGAATGTAAAGATAAGAATATGTGTACACTAAGAAAAAAAGCTAGGTATCTCTTATTTCATGTTTTCTATTTTCTTTGTAAAAGCATATCTTTTCACCCACAGAGTTTTTAATTCCGATTGAGGTAGAAAGAGAAATTAAAATTATGGTAAGGTAACATACTGCTAAAAAGTCTAAAAAGAAAAACACCAACTCGAAGGAAAGAATAATATATAATGAACTGCATTCAAGCATAATGATCCCACTGGGCAAACTTTCAAGTACAAAAATGACATGGACTGCAGATGGTACCATCCCGAGGAAAAAGAACAAGAGAAAAGTCTAAGAATTATGGCACAACTATACACCCCTGTGCAGGAAAAAGCCTTTTAAAACTGTATCTACTTTCTTTCACAAAGGAAAACCTCTAAAAGGCAAGTGAGAGCTACTGGCTTCTGTAGGACTACCGAGGACTATTGTGGCACTAAGCTGGCCGTGAAGAACAGGGTTAAATTCTGCCGAGCACTTGACGAAGAAATGAATACTATTTCCCAAAGGTGCTTCAGCTGAACACCAAAGATTGGGTCCCTGAGCCCCGAGAAAGTTTTAGAGTGCATCAGTCACTTGAATACTCTGGTCCTGTGAGCTGTTGCTAACCCCAGACAGGACATTCACGTTGACAAGAATGTTGAAGTTTCAAACAGGGAGTTTATCCATTTTGAAAGGACCATACTGATATATCCTTGACATTACAGACTTTTAACAGGAGTTCTCAAAACTTCTTAAGCTTTGCAATAATCAATTAACTAAGGCCTGGGTGCAATTATTGCATTAGCTAGTGGAAAGCCAAAACATTCTCCTCGAACACAGCTGGGAACTAACTGGATCATTGTAAAAGGTATTCTCAGGTTTCTGAATGAGGTGAAAAAACTGAGCTGTTTATACTCGCATCAGGCACTTCCACCAATTCCACTAAATTCTTTACAGGCAGTTTTGCGACAGCCAGACTCCCAGGAATGATGGCACAAGTGAAAGCAATACTCCTTAGAAAGGAGAGAACCTGATGATCATTATGACCCTATCTCCAATAAGAACGTCAAAGAGCAACCTAAAGCAAAAATGACTCATTTTTCACTTCTTCGATCTGGCTCCCTGGAACTACTAGAGAAGGTAGCACGCAAATAACATGCAATAAGGTGAAATTTAACCACTGCTAGTGTGTTAATGAAATTTCAATGACCCATAAGTACTTTCTCTAACATGACATTTCATAACTTCAAATTCTTATCAAAAACATTCATATATCATCTGGCTTGTGGTGTCCTTAACAGTGACTCCACATCTGAGCTTTCTCTGTCACAGCCCATGACTTAAGCAATTACTAGAAACAGTAAATGAGATCACAGCAAATCACCAAGAAGTTTAACTGTCTTCTAGTTGTGTAGAGGGACTTCAGGGAAGGCAATAAAGAAAACAGATAAATACTCATCTACAGAAAAGGCCACGTTAACTCTGCATACCCTCAGCTAGAGTTGAACCTCCTGAAACTCTAGCAAGAAAATGCTGACTCCTTAAAATAAATTATTATTACAAGAGAGGTTCAAAGGTTTTCACTTTTTCAGTTTTCCTTATACTACCACCATTGATATTAGACTAACTCAAAAAAAAGACTGCTGTAATAAAATTCATGTGATTACAAATTACTTTAGTGGATAATATTCTACAAGAAATCCAAGTGCTAAGCCAACCAATCATCACTATGTTCTTGTATTGAAAGTTACATAAAACTCTTGAGAACTAATACTTCCACAGAATAATACATGTAACAGAAAATAAGATTTTAAGTCTAAAGTGAAAACTGTAATGAAGATGGCTCACAAATTACTTTTCACACATAGTCACAGGGAAATAAGTTTTGACCACTTTACTGGGGGCGGGGGGAGGAAATCATAAAAACCAATGAAATCCAAGTTTTATTCTCCGATTTCCAGTTTAATTTTCTGTGCCAGTTTAGTTATGCTCGCATATATGGAAAAATGCGAATTAAAAAAGAGATTACTTACAGAAACACTTTCCATTTGATTCAGTAATTTTTAAGTTATACTCTCTATAGCTAAGATTATGTTCACCTGTCCTTTTAACAGCTTGTAGCTGACACTAACTTTCTGTGACTCTTCTGAAAGCTGGGTTTCACCTGTTTTTTTTTTAAAACCTTGGGCTTCCTGATAAAGTTGATGGGAGTTAACTCTGCAAAGAGATCATAGTTCTACCCCATTAGCGTCACAAAATGTCACCTTCAATTGCATACATACTGTTAGCCCTGCACTTCATAACGATAATGAGACAGCAGTTATGTAAATACTGAATATGTGCCCTAAGCAATTTGTCCACAACCTGGCAATATACAGCTTGTCTGACTTTAAAAGTAAGCACGCAGTGCAATCTAACCAAGAACTGCTAGCGAAACCGAGCACTCCCTCCTGAGCAGAGGCAGGTGAGACGTGGTTCACAGGCTGCCAGCACGCAGCCAAGAAACAAGCTTTATCTAACTTCTATTGCAGTTTTATTGCAGCCTCCTGACCCCCTTAACTGCAGCCAGCGAACAAACTCCAAATACTGACACCACCTATCTGAATAATGGATGCTCAATGCCTAAAACCTGTTTACAGAGCAGCATATGTTACCCTAAAAAAGTAGAAAAGATGTAAATCTCTCTATAACTAACCACACTTTAATCAAGAAAAAAAAAAAATTACCTGCTAGATCACAGCACAAGACACAGAGAGCAGGAGAAGGCAGTGAAAATCTCGAACAAAAGGATTTATGTACTCTGAGCATAAAAAAAGGTATTTTACAGAAGGTGAAGATGGCTCTGCACCACTCTGATTTCTCTGTGGGGGCCAAATCCTTTCCTCTGTAAATATGCCCATTTAAGGGTAGTCTTGCAAAGTAAGACCGTCTAAAGCTGCCATATGCAACTCAGTGGATTTGCTCAAATCACATAACCTCCATCTACTGAGAAAGCTTCTACACTACTTTAAAGACCATAAAACAATATTTGTGCTGTGTCATGCACATTTTGATCCAATATTTTGATAGCAAATATGACACCTCAAGTAACAACATAGCTGTAATATATGTCTAACAGGAAAGCAATCAATAATCCTGTAATATTGAGCAATGGATTGAGCACACACTCTTCTATATGGGTTAACTTTGTAAGCTAGTTAATGTGAAAAGTGTTATTAATAATTGTTAGTGAACATAACTAAGAGAAACAACACAAGGAATAATATTTGTATTTATGAAGAAGGTAAACTTTCAATGTTCCTTCTGAGATGATATACAAATGTTAAATTTTTTCCCTCTTTTTTAAAGTAACATATTTGCTGGAGAAAGCAAATGTCTCTAAAAATTCAGGAAGTCACTGATTTCTGCACTGCAGAAATAATTAGATGTGAAAAAAGTTAGAAGTGTTTATGGAAAACATAACTATCTAGAAAGAGTTCAGCACAAATTTCAAAATTATTTTTTAAATACAGTTCACATATAATGTATCACATCATGTAAACATGCAGTTAAAAATGTAAATAATATAGTGATATTCCATCATATATTGAAATCTGAGTTTTGTTTTACTGGATTAAAACAACATATCTTCATTTAATATACTGACATAACTAGATACATAACAGTACGTGTCCCAGCAGTGATTTGTTAAAGGCTAAAACCTTTCCAAGAACGAATGGATACAATGAAGCAGTAATAAGATTAATGACTTCAAAATTTACAGGACATCCTGAGAACATCGTCACGTTGAACAGCTCCCAAAGAAGCACCATCAGTGAGTATACTCAAACTAATTCTGTACCTCCACAAAAGCCTCCTGCTGTGATTTCTTCTTCAAAAACATCCGAGAATCCTCTTCCTGCATTTAATTTTGATAGCCGACCATCAATAAACTGGAAAAAAAAAAAAGTCATGCTTTGTTGGCCCTTCTATTGCTATACAGTGTTACAGTTTCCTGTGTGTACATTATAATGGAATACGGATGCTCAAGACAACATGTGGCTTACAGACAATATATTGCTTTTAGATGGATTTCGCAAGAGCAGTTGCAACTATGAGCGGCAGAAATATCAGAGTACTTTATATATATCAAGCAAATTATGCAAAATTTACAAATAGATTTCTAAAATTTTATAGTCAATGAAATTACACATCAGTTCAGAAATATTTTAAATGGCTTTCAACCTTTTCTTGCTTTTCTAATGGCATGAAAATACATTAATTTATTTCCTTACAAATGGTAACTTTGGATTTGTAATCATAATCAAATAAAGATCACTGAGACACTCCCTGATGTTCTGTTTTGAAATTGTAATTTACTTCGTATCATCAACTAAAGAACATAAACAAACCTCCCTATTGGCATCCCTTTCTGGGTATGCATCAGTGGGTCCAAAGTAGACCTTGTTGTGCACAGAAAGTACCTTTAGAACAACTGGAAACATTTCACCACACCCAGTTCCAAGAAACGATAGGCTATGATGTCTACTTGAGGTCTATTAAAAATGTATGTGTTTTACATGAAAAATGACCCTATAAGGACAGTATGTGGAAAGGAAATTGTAGCAAAACTATCCACACAGAAAGAGCAGAGGAAGGCTGCGGCTTGGTTTCAGAAATGGTGGTAGCAGCAGGTTGGATTTGACTGGCAGCGTGCAAACTGTCTCGAAGGATGTTTCATTTAAGGGTATGGGAATGTGATGCATGAAGTCCCAAAACAAAGTGAGGTACGATGCCAAGGCAGACCCTTAAAACCCTCTCCACCTGACTGAGCACAGTTCAGGGTTGACACCACTGTATTTTTAAGTTCATAGAATCATAGAATAGTTTGGGTTGGAAGGGACCGCTAAAGGTCATCTAGTCCAACCCCCCTGCCGTGGGCAGGGACACCTTCAACTAGATCAGGTTGCTCAGAGCCCCGTCCAACCTGGCCTGGAATGTTTCCAGGGATGGGGCATCCACCACCTCTCTGGGCAACCTGTGCCAGTGCTTCACCACCCTCAGCGTAAAAAACTTCTTCCTTATATCTAGTATAAATCCACCCCCCTTTAGTTTAAAGCCATTCCCCCTTGTCCTGTCGCAACAGGCCCTGCTAAAAAGTCTGCCGCCATCTTTTTTATAAGCCCCCTTTAAGTACTGACAGGCTGCAAGAAGGTCTCCCCAAAGCCTTCTCTTCTCCAGGCTGAACAACCCCAACTCTCTCAGCCTGTCTTCATAGTAGAGGTGTTCCATCCCCCTGATCATTTTTGTGGCCCTCCTCTGGACTCGCTCCAACAGGTCTGTGTCTTTCCCATGCTGAGGGCTCCAGAGCTGGACGCAGTACTGCAGGTGGGGTCTCACCAGAGCAGAGTAGAGGGGCAGAATCCCCTCCCTCAACCTGCTGGCCACGCTGCTTTGGATGCAGCCCAGGATACGATTGGCCTTCTGGGCTGCGAGCGCACATTGCTGGCTCATGTCCAGCTTTTCACCCACCAGTACCCCCAAGTCCTTCTCAGCAGGGCTGCTCTCAATCCCTTCATCCCCCAGCCTGGATTGATACCGGGGGTTGCCCCAACCCAGGTGCAGGACCTTGCACTTGGCCTTGTTAAACCTCATGAGGTTCACACGGGCCCACTTCTCCAGCTTGTTCAGGTCCCTCTGGATGGCATCCCATCCCTCCGGCATGTCAACTGCACCACTCAGCTTGGTGTCATCTGCAAACTTGCTGAGGGTGCACCCGATCCCACTGTCTATGTCACTGATGAAGATATTAAACAGTACCGGTCCCAATACGGACCCCTGCGGGACGCCACTCATCACCAATCTCCATCTGGACATTGAGCTGTTGACCACTACCCTCTGGATGCGACCATCTAACCAATTCCTCACCCACCGGACAGTCCACCCATCAAATCCATGCCTCTCCAGTTTAGAGAGAAGGATGTTGGGGGGGACCGTGTCAAAGGCCTTACAGAGGTCCAGATAGACCACATCTGTAGCCCTTCCCATGTCCACTAATGTAGTCACTCCATCATAGAAGGCCACTGGGTTAGTCAGGCAGGCCTTGCCCTTGGTGAAGCCATGCTGGCTGTCTCGAATCACCTCCCTGTCCTCCATGTGCCTTAGCATAGCTTCCAGGAGGATCTGTTCCATGATCTTCCCAGGCACAGAGGTGAGACTGACTGGCCTGTAGTTCCCCGGGTCTTCCTTTTTTCCCTTTTTAAAAATGGGGGTTATGTTTCCCCTTTTCCAGTCAGCAGAAACTTCACCGGTCTGCCACAACTTCTCAAACATGAAGGATAGTGGCTTAGCAACTTCATCCGCCAGTTCCTTCAGGACCCACAGATGGATCTCATTGGGTCCCATGGACTTGTGCACCTTCAGGTGCCTTAGATGGTCTTGAACCTGATGTTCTCCCACAGTGGGCAGCTCTTCATTCTCCCAGTCCCTGCCTTTGCCTTCTGTGGGTTGGGCGGTGAGGCTGGAGCACTTGCTGGCGAAGACCGAGGCAAAAAAGTCATTGAGTACCTCCGCCTTCTCTGTGTCCCGGGTAACCAGGTCTCCCGTTTTGTTCTGGAGAGGGCCCACGTTTTCCCTTGTCTTCCTTTTATCCCCGACGTGACTATAGAATCTTTTCTTGTTGCCCTTGATGCCCCTGTCCAGATTTAATTCTATGAGGGCTTCAGCTTTCCTAACCTGATCCCTGGCTACTCGGACAATTTCTCTGTATTCCTCCCAGGCTACTTGTCCTTGCTTCCACCCTCTGTAGGCTTCCTTTTTGTGTTGGAGTTTGTCCAGGAGCTCCTTGTTCATCCATGCAGGCCTCCTGGCGTTTTTGCCTGACTTCCTCTTTGTTGGGATGCATCGCTCCTGAGCTTGGAGGAGGTGATCCTTGAATATTACCCAGCTTTCTTGGGCTCCTCTTCCCTCCAGGTCTTTGTCCCATGGCACTCTACCAAGCAGATCCCTGAAGAGGCCGAAGTCTGCTCTCCTGAAGTCCAGGGTAGTGAGCTTGCTCTGCGCCCTCCTTGGTGCCCTAAGGATATTGAACTCCACCATTTCATGGTCACTGCAACCTAGGCTGCCCTTGAGCTTCACATTCCCCACCAGCCCCTCCTTGTTGGTGAGAACAAGGTCCAGCATAGCACCTCTCCTCGTTGGCTCCTCTACCACTTGGAGACGGAAGTTATCGACGCACTCCAGGAACCTCCCGGATTGCTTATGCCCTGCCATGTTGTCCCTCCAACAGATGTCGGGGTGGTTGAAGTCCCTCATGAGGACCAGGGCTTGTGAGCGTGAGGCTGCTCCTATCTGTCTATAGAGGGCCTCATCTGCTCGGTCTTCCTGGTCAGGTGGCCTGTAGCAGACCCCCACCATAATGTCACCTGTCCCTGCCCTCCCTTTAATCCTGACCATAAGCTCTCGGTCGGTTCCTCATCCACCCCCAGGCAGAGCTCCATGCCCTCCAGCTGGTCATTGACATAGAGGGTGACACCCCCTCCTCATCTCCCCTGCCTGTCCTTCCTAAAGAGCCTGTATCCCTCCATCCCAACACTCCAATCATAGGAGCCATCCCACCACATCTCCATGATGCCAATAAGGTTGTAGCCCCGCAGGTGTGCGCATGTCTCTAACGCCTCTTGTTTATTCCCCGTGCTACGTGCGTTTGCACAGAGGCATTGAAGTTGTGCCCCCGATGAAGCTGTCTTACTGGCTGGAGTTCCTTTGTGCTGCTCTTCAGGCGCTCTCCTGCTGACCTGTGATCCTTCTCCAGGCTCTGGGCATCTATTGCTGGCCCTGGCATCAAACTGGTGGGAATGGGATGGATTGAGGTTCCCCTCCCCTGGCATCTCTAGTTTAAAGCCCTCTTCACCAGCTTGGCAAGCCTATGACTGAAGATGCTCTTCCCCTCCTCTGACAGATGGACCCCAACACATCTGTTTGCCATTTTCCTTTTTTAACCACTAACACTTACTTAGTTGCATCTACAGATGCACATCGCAACAGTTGTCCTTATGCAGAGATTACAGCTGCATGAGCACGTGGATTTGCATCCACATGTAAGTGTACGTAGAAAGACTGAAATGATCCAAATACGTTGGAAAAAGTCAAAGTAAGATAATTAATGATTAAACCTTTCAGAAGGACTGAACACGTTCTTTTCAAGAATTAACAGGCTTCAAAGAAGTACAACGAGCACATTCTTAAAGGTTTAAAATTCTTTCAAGAAGCAACCCCTCCCTTTTTTGTTTTGAAAAGGCTAACTCAAGTCTGAGAGATAAAGTGAGAAAGCACTTTTCCAATTATACACGGTTCATCTTCTATCAAGAACTATGAGTTATTCACTGGTACTAAACAGTACATAGGAACTAACCAAAATTAATTATTTGGCTATATCATATTTTACCACAGATTATCCAAACAGTGTCAGTGACAATCTGATGCTCGTCAATGAACTAGTGACATGAAACAAATTACTTTCTCAGAGTACAAAAATCCCGGCAGCAAGAATAAGGCAAGCATGAAGATAACCATTTCTTTCTCTTTCTTGTCTAAATTCCTTCTTATTTTTTCATTTTACTCCAAGTTGGCTTTTTTCCAGATAGGTTGGTTCATGGTCAGACCACTATGGGATCACTGGATTATTTCACAGTAAGAAAAAGAGATAAGAGCATCTTTAGCTACTGCTGTGGAAAAAAAACCCACCCAACTCCCCCTCCCATCCCCAGCCTTTGAACTGTAAGACGTTATCTCTTTTGGGAAAGTTATGAATTCATTCCATACTATAAACTAACCTAAGATTTATGGACATACTCATCATTTGGTAAAATTCTATCAACAGAAGGCTGAGACACTGACTGAATTTTAGTTTTTAGAGGATCACTCCAACTGAATATTTAATGTAAATACCGACAAACAGAACTGTTAGCAAAAAGACATTGGAGACATTATTTAAAGGAAATGATAAGTGTTTGGAGTGGTAGTAGTAGTTATTACTTTTGAGTAATTTACTGTTAATGGTTGCACTTAAATTGCTACATGAAAAGAATAGCACGTGGAATCACACATACACTGAATGGTTTTCTCCTCCCATTTTTCAAACCCACACTCTCTCAAAAAATCTGGGCCTGCTATTTCAAGAAATGCATTCACTTTGAGATCCAGAGTGCCCTTGGTTGACTACTGCTTTCAATGAAAAACTAGTAATACCAGTGCTACTTTTGGATTTTAAGCTGACTAGAGACAGAACTACCATAATCCTTAAATAGTTTTGAATTCTAAAAACAAAATATAGACCATATCCACTTCAGAATATCTTGTTATGCAGGTGATAAAGGGTGGGGGCGTGGAGGAGGAGAGATGATATTTGTGAGCTAAACCAAATCATTTATTTACACAGGAGTAAAAATTCCAAGCCAATTGACCCATTATTAAAAACAAAAAGTTGGTAGAAGCAAAGAAAACGTCATAAATGTGATTTCCGCACAATAACAGCTCAATAGCTTGCAAGAAGAGAGCTCAACTCATAAAGCCTGTAAATGAAATTTGAAATTGCTAGCAATATTCAAAGACTTAAGATTCTTCAAGTCCTAATCCTGCATTCATTAGTTATTTTTCTAGTTATTTTTCTAGTTAGCACTTTCCACCATTTTAGGAACAAATCCCAATAAATGTTGCAGATTACATTACTTATACAATTATATTATTTAACGAAATAGTCTAGCATTAGGCTTCATGCTAGTTCTAAGAATGAATTAATATTTTCCCTGGACACTCATCAGAACCTTCATTAGCTACCTTCCATGTTACCCTAATTAAAGGGGAGCCTTTCTAAGGCTCAGAAAAACCTTACAAATACATAGCATACATAATAATACAAATATCAAAGATGTGGAAAAAAAACAGTGAGAAAAGAAGTAACGTAAGTATACAGTCTAAGAGAACAAACATTTAATCTGAAGAAAAACTGTCATATACAGAGTATTTAATCAGGAAATAAGAATATTTAATATATAAATAATAGTTATTTTATTTTTAAGAAAAATATTTTTTATATAATTAAATATCCTAATAGTTTAAGAATAACGATAACCAGGGTTTTTAAAATTAAATCTATTCCGGGCAGAAGACAGCTTTAGAAAACTAAAGCCAGCAAACTGCAGCAAATTGAACTTCACACGTCCCTGTAGTTGTGACCCATATCAGGGTATTTATCATAAATTACTTCTATGAATTCCTGGAAAATGTATGTTTTGCATAAACAGTTTGGTGTATTCTGTTTCAGAGCAATATAAACAGTCCTTTCAACTTCCAGAAACGTGAAGTCATCAACCTGATTTAAAAGACATCTCCATAATTTCTAAGTCCGAGAGAATGGTTTGAGGCTAAAAGATTATCTAGGCATTGTCCCCGCCAAAAATATCCTGTCTCAATTTTCAGTAAAGACTATGATGCTGAGTAAGGGAATAAAAATACAAGTGTTAATGAAAATGAGATACAGAAATGGACATTATAATACCTGAGGAATAAAACTTCAGTCAAAAAAACCCTAGATTCACATCTGTTACACGATTCTAAGGAAACCAGCACATATATCTGGAAGTCAAAGAATTTTTATGAGTTTATCAAGGTAAAGGAAACACAGCTGAAGTGAAGAACAGTACCATTACTTAAAAAACAAAGGTTGTGATAAGTGCTGGTCTGTCAGTTTGCCCTTAACAATTTGATGAGGCTTACAAATAGATTTTGGGAGGAAAATGGTAAATGAGTAAATGGAAAGATATAACATATGAGTTATCAAAACACTGGTTCTCACAGATTCTTTGACAATTAATTTTCTAGATAAAGGAAATGCAATTTATCTATACCACAGAAAAGCCTCTTGCATGTGCCTCAATATACTAGTTTAGATGAAATAAAAGCAGAGTACCTGAACAGTAAACCTGAACTTTAGGTTGGATGAGGACTTGCCCAAAAAGGAGATAACAGCTTGTAATGAAAGGAAAAGTGTCCGGCTGGAAGTGTCACCGGTCCTGGTATTTAAGGCTAACTGTTAGGACTGATCCTATCTACAGGTTAGTTAATGATTTTGGTACAAAAGACTGGCATGTACTAATATATTTGGGGATATCACCACTAGAAAGCACATCAAAACGCAATACAAAGTAAAAACAGATGATGTTGAACATGAAAATAATCTGAATGGGAGTCACACAAAGAATTAATTCCACAATTTATTCTGACAGTGATTTCCTGGTACTTGGGTGAAAAAATACTACAACTTCCAAAATTAAGAGAGTGGTTAAATTAGAGGAATTAACGTGTTTTAATGTAGGAGAGAGGGGGAGAAGATTAAAAACCTACAAAGAAAAAAGGACAGAGGAAGGATTTTATACAATGGCACAAATAAAGCTTACTTGTCGGTTATGGCAAAAAGGGTGTATTTGAAGTACCTATTTTCTGCTTGGTCTAGGTTTAAGGCTGCTTCTAAGAACTATTTTCTGCCTAAAAGATTTTCCAGAACAGAATAAAATACAGTTTCGTCTTTTTGAATACAAACAACTTTGAAAACAGCTCATTTGTCAGTGAGAAAAACTGGAGAAGATGCAGCTGGGCTGAGGATTATCTGAAACAGTAGGAGTAACCTTCGCAACAGAAGCTAGAGGAATGAAAAAAACCTACTACTACTACTATTAAACCACACACATCATCAAAATTGTTACTATTTCCTAATCCTCTAAAATATATTATTTCCTTCAGTTGAAATAAAATTTTAAAAAGCTATAAACAAACTGTAAACTGATTCTGTTTAATTGAACACATATTAAAATGTAATGGCTAAGTACAGAGCCTCACTGACAAGCCCATTCCATTTCAGTGGAGTTAAACCTTTTTCTTACAGCAGAAGATCTTGCTTTAGTAGTAGTAGTGTGACAACAATTTAGAAACATTGCTTGTAGGCAGCTTTCTATTAAGAAAGTTTCATGCTAGCTTATCACGCTGAGATACGCAAAATGTAAACAACGCCGTTTACTCCGTTATTTCTTTCCATTTCAATCATATGTGCTGGATACTTCAAAAGGTTTCAGATTTCTTCTTTATTACTTTGTATTTTTTATTTACATTTTGTTATTGTATAAAATAAAACACAGTAAAATTAAAGGAGCCCAATTCTATGGTCAGAATTTCCTTAACTTTTATACAATTACTAGAAACATATTTTCACAGGACTTCCACAAACTATCATCCTTGCATAAATCTTTACTTTAGACACTAGCCTCTGATTAACACCAAATATTTTCTGAAAATTAGAAGATTCTACATACAGTGAATTTCCCTTATCTATCATGGTAGTATATCTTCAAAGAAGTCCACCAGATTATTTAAACATGAACTCCCATGCCTTAATCATTCCAGATATTTGCAGGCAAATATATACTTTTATGAGTCTTCTCATTTCATCCGGATGTTCAATTTTCCTAAAAATCTAGTAACAAGTTTCTTAACACCCTTTTGATGCAATGGGGTCATGTGATGAAAAGGGGGGGGGGGGGGGAAGAGTTACAGAATAAAATAAAAGAAAAAAATTCATTTCGAAGACTGTAATAAAACTATTAGTGAGCTGTGCCAGACATTCAACAATTTGTTCTCTATTAGTTCAAAATCTGTATTAACAGATCAGCTAGAATATTCTTCAGGCCACCCCTATGGCTTGCGTTTGTAACATTCTCTGTGTGCATACTTCAAAAAGCCTAGCAATGAAAACTGCAATTACAGTATGAATCCAGTTTTTAAATAAAACACCATTGAAGTCCAATTTAAGTAAGCACTATGTTGTTTAGGTTCTTTGGTCATGAGCCAAGAGAGCTGAAAATGAAGCTCAACGACCAAGCTGGGAGTTCCATGACTTTTCTTGTTTAGATGAGTTGCTGACTGGCTCTGAAGAGATGCTGCACTGCTGCTCTGCTCTGGGGTTATTTTTTTGTTGAGTTTCCCCACCCCCACCACCACTCTTTTTAAATATAACTGAAGATTTAAAAATACAACAAAACTGGGATGACTGTCTGTACACAAAGTACTTGTACTTATATTTTATCCCAGAGTTTCATAAGCTGACAGAAAGGAAAACGTATTTAAATATAGATACGTTTTAAGAGAAAATCATTAAACATGGGTCATTTACGCTCTCATACCTGTTTAAACAGTTGAAGATTGACAGCAGTTTCCAGGAACTGCTTAGTAGTACTGGAACGATGCTTCACAAAACTATTCTCACAGAAAGTTATAGGCTCTCCCTAAAAATTTAAACAGAAGAAGTTAGATGGTAACTAGAGTATACAAATATGCTGATTTATTTAAAATTCTCCATTACAAATTTATTTACTAATATTCAATACATTCAAATATTGCTTTTCAAGCAATCTTGATAAACATGCATCCAATTAAACAGACATAGACAACAACAAAAAAAGCCCAAAATCTTCATACAATATTTAAATAGTTCTCAAAATACATATTGCAATTGAACCTCTGGTTTATGAAGTCAGCCTACAAAATACGCATTGCAAGGAAAAAATAAGTGGTTTACAGTTGGTTCATGTTACCTTTATAGCACTCTTCATTAAAAATTTCAACGAAGTGGTTCACATTTTGAGGAAGAGCAGGTCCATTGCTTCAAATAATTTAACATGCATTACTGTTCAGGATTACTCTTATTCCCTGGCATGCTAAACCAGCAATACTAGTAAAGCAAAACTCTAATTCAGCCCAAAAACATGTATCTGACCAAATTATTTTTATATTTATTCTACCAAAACATAAGAAGATTGATAAATATACTGCTGATTTAACAAGAAATTATTGAAATACACATCTATTTTATTGTTATACAAAACAAAAACTACAAACTTTTTGGACCATTGTTAAGGAGAAAGTCTGAACAGATGAGATGAACGTTTAATACAATAAAATGTATTTCCCCAACATAGGAAAAGCACATAGCCTATAGTTACCAAAAAGCCTGCACCAAAACACTTTGATGATGAAAGAAGATAAACAAGTATTCTTTGAAAACGAAGTGTTTGTTGAAAAACTTATTACTGAAAACAGCACTCATTTAAAAATAAAAAATGCCAATAAGATTATCTATAAACAATCAAATTGACTCCTATGTTACTCCCTAATTTCATTTAAAATTTGCTCTCTTCAGTGTGCACAGACCACTGGACATTTCTGATGAGCATTCTCTCCAATTCTGTTATTCTTGTCAATACTTTGTGATAAATACTTGAAGCCGTTTGACTTAACTGGATAGGTACATTACAAAGTTTGTGTAGTGATCAAGGTACATGAACTGATTTCATCATAAAGCCAAAAGGCCTCTCACCCAAGTTTACAAAACCAAAATAATTACCAGGTTAGAAATGATTACCAAAGGTCTCAAAGACAGAACATTTGGAATCCAACAAAATGCCACACCTAAATCTACCATAGAATATTTTACTACCCAAAAGCTGCATATACAGTGCAGTCCCACAACAGAATAAAAGACACCTCAGCCATTCAAAAGAAAAAAGATCAAAGACCATATTGGATCTCCACAATGGCTCCAACTGTTAGCCACTTTAAAGACAAATTTATTCATGCCAATGATCACCACAGCTTTCTGCTCCTAACCCTGTTTAACTTTAACCGCACAGGCCACTTCACGCATTTTCCTACCATTCTGGCTGACTGTGCCGTTATGTGCTTCCAGAATATCACAAACTGTTTTCTGCATATGACCAAGGTGAGTTTGGTGGAGTAGCTCTAAATCATTTTCAACTGCTCTTTGCACCTTGCACTTCGTTTTAAAATGGTTCAAGTATGATCCAAGGAAATGTTGCAGTAAAAACACTGTGATATCATTTTAAAATCCTATTCTTACACTATCAAAAGCTTCCCTCTTTTTAAGTCTCTCTTTTAAGAGGTCCAATCCTACTGAGCAAAGTACTTAAGTTCATGTTTAACTTGTTTTTAAGTTTTACATCCTTACTTCTTTATGGAACCTCTGATTTTAGAAAAGAAATCTCACTGCGAGAGCTAGAGGCTATACATTTACCTAACATAACTCTTCCCCTTTCACAGGGTAGCTGGAATGCTGTGATATGCAAACCCATCGCAGCACACTTACTGACCCACTTTGCATTAGCTATTCTTGAGCTCCTAAAGACTCTTAAGAAGACGACGCCGAGCTACTTAGCAAATTCGATGTGCATCAAAACAAATAAAATAGTCTCCAGTGAGATATGGTGGTACAAGATATAGTGCTCCTGAGGGCAGACTCTCTTCTCAGTTCAAGGCAGCAAATTGTAACAACTCCTTATTTATATATATTTGTTGTTGTTGTTGTTGTTACACAAATAAATGATTTCTGGAAATACAGAGGCTTTGTGGGAGTGCAGAACTGACTAGATGATGGCTCATGACATACTATGAAACATTAAATTTAGTACCAAAGAGAGAAAATAGTATTTTCAAAATATACTATTTAGAAAAATAAAAACTAAGCTATGCCTCCACTGCCACTTTCCCAATTGTCTTGGGAAAGATGAAATAGAAAAAGGAGAGGTTATCTCCCAGCAGAAGAGAAGACAGGCATGCTTGCTCTCCCTTTCACGTCAGCCTGGGAAGAGAGAGCAGTCAGATAGTTTTACTTGATGGCACTTCTCCTGCACAAGCCATCTAACAGAACGCCAGGAAATGGTAGTTCAACACACATTTTTAGTGCATGGCTGTAATATTTTCCCAAATACTTTCCTTTAATCGCTGGATGCTTCAGATACTTACTAAGCACTCATGCATTGGTGCATCTGTTCCCTTATCAGTATGATTCAGAGACAGAATAACCAAAGGTATTCCTTAGCTGAAAATTTACTTAGATCTATAAAGAGTTCACATCCAAAAGTCACCTATGTTATTTCAACCTACTGATAGCAAGGTTGCTTTAAAAACTTGAGTAGGTTTAAAGCTCCTACCTGTTCAGCACATGAAAATGAGAAAATCTGTTGAAACCTGTAGAAATTCCACACTGAAGTTTTCTCAGGGTATCTGCTGTAACTTTACTGAAATTGCATTAAATAATACAATTAACTCCTAGCTTTTTTATTTGTTCAAGGCTCTGAACAACAAAATTTTTTCCAAATAAAACTTTTACAAATCTTCAAGATTATTACTGTAAACACGAAGTCTTTTGAAGTGCTATTTAAAAAATAAATTATTGACTCAGTATAAACAAAAATAGCTCTAGAAGTTTTTGTACATAAAGCTTGTAACATTCTCCTTTCTGCAAATACAACCGGGCACCTTTAGAAACTGAATTTTGAAGGAATGCTCCACTGATATTTAACTACTAGACCATCAAATGGCCCGTCGTATTGATCTACAATGTACTTTCAAAGCAAGTTCGATCAAAACCCAGTGGGGACTCTATACTGAAAAGTAGACAGCTAATACTCAGACCAAACAATCTATGCCCAAACAAGATATCTGTCCTTTTAACAACAGTTGCTATAGAATTTTCTTCCCCTTTCATAGCTTGCCACACACAGCAGGAATTTCTTACTCTAAGCTACATTCACATTTTAAGCAAGCTATTTATTCAGACCTCAATGAAACATGAAAACAGTGAGCTAAAACAGCATGATCATTTTAAAAGGAAAAATAATCTAGATTAGAAGGTATGTTTGTGCTTTCTAAATCTAGTTCACTTGAACAAGAAGTACAAACATTTTAATTCTTTATTTCAGAAAACATTCATATCTCTCTAGCATGAGATGACTCATACCAACTATTTGTACCATTGCTATAATAAATGCCGTTTCATATGGCAGCTCTTGCTTATTACATGAAGAGTGTAAGGTATGTAGGTATGGACATAGCTTCTTTGGTTTTGTATAATTTATTTTTTAACAACAACAAAATTTTAAACACCATTTTGGTTTTGATACTAAAATTCCTCTGTTTAAAATCAAGAAAGTACAAAGCTGAAATTTCAGCCATTTTCATGACATTCAAAGATAAAGGCCAGGGGATAACCGAGCATGACCTACGATTCTACTCAGGAAGGTGCCATTTAAAATTATAAAAAAATTTCTGCAAAATTTGCAAATTTCTTGCAATCTACCCAAACAAAGATTCAGATATGCTGATATTTCTTATAGTCACAATTAAAACCTACAACAACTCCTATTAATACAATATCTATATTCAATAAAGGACTACTATGGTCCTTAAGACAAATTAAACAATATGGTTTTAAACATCCTTATGGAAGTCACAATAAATAGTCATAACAGATATTACACAGGGTGGTTCTGGATTTAAACACAAACTATGTTCTGGCATTTTATTACTCTCTCTCTGTTTCTGTACTCTGCTGTACTTTTTATGCCTAACTCGTGGGGGAAAGGTAAACAAGTCAATGCCCATTTCAAGAGATACCTGTCCTCAAAAGGTTTCATTTTGAAACTCAATTATAAGCAATCATTACTTATGCATTCTCAAGTAATTCAGGTGCATTCTGAATCTTAAAATATTTTTTTCCCTAATATAACATTTAATTGTATTATTTTGCTTTATTGTATATTGAATATAACACCTGCATCTTTTGGAGAGCCAATGTCACTACTTAAAATAGCATCAATACTAGCCCAAAGCAGTCCAGTCAGCATTCAATTAAAGTGAGGTCTGACAGGTGGTGCTATCTTCAAGCTGGAAGTTATCTCAGCACCCTTGGCGTGCTGATGAGACCATGAACTCCTACTGCTGAGCATTCCAGAGCAAGCCATTAGCCTTTGCTCTTCATTTCTTAATTTCTGATGAGGGATGTTACCACCATCATAACTTAAAACAAAGTTATCCCGGGTTTATTTCTTTTGTTGTAACATCAAGAGCTTTGAGGACTTTTTCCCCAAAAGAGGTGATTTTTTTTTCCAACAACTTAATCTTTTGTTTGCTAATTCTTGAAGAAAAGCCCATTTTTCAAAGGTAGAAAATAAGTTATTGTTGCTTATATTCCATAATCTTTTAATAGATGTGTCATAAATAAAAGGGTTTGCTCATTTGAAATGTTTGAAATGTATTTGTCTTGCCATGATGAATCACCTTTTTTTTAAGAAAAGAAAATTTAAAAATCACACCTATATATCCTCCTGATGTTTGCTGCCTAAGAGCAAACAGCTTTTCCACTTTGCTCAGTTTCCTGATGATGTTAAAATTAATCTCTATTATGGTGAATACTTTTATACTCATTTTTCCGCTCCCTCCTTATTCTCTTACCTACCTTTCCCTCTCTAGACATAGATTGTCAGTGGGAATATTGCCTGTTTAAGAATTCTTTACATCATACAGTGTTTTATTAACTGACCATACTGTGTATGATTGATGGAAAAAATTTACTAGTCTTTGCTTTCATCTGCAAGGTTTGCACAGGTACATGTGTAAGGCCCGTTTTCCCTACACCACAGAGTTGTTAAAATGTTTGACTGGTGTGGCTCTTGTCTGATATAAGGAAGGATGGCTAAAAATGACCCATGAAGAATGTGTAAAGTAAAATAGCTAGAAAAAACACAATGTTGCACACATACACTGATTGACAAAATGACACAACCTGCACAATTTTAATCTTTGTAACTCCCACCTATGCACGCAATTCTGAAACATGGAACGTGCAATCTTATTCCACAATGAATTCCCAAATGCTGGACTACCTAAAGAAAATAGGAGCAACAAAAGGTTCAAGGCTAGGTTCTGACCACCCAAAGTAAACATAATTTGGATTTGTATATGCATTTAGATGGTATAAGAAGCACTTATGTCACAAGACTGATCATGTCAATGTCTCAGCAGGGTTAGAGTCTTGTGATCAAAACTGTTTGTGATCACTGACGTTGCAGACCACGCAATGGCTCACATCGCAGATGCTAGCTGGGCGAGTACAACCATGCACTGACCACTTGCCCTTCTATATGCCAGGGCTCCTTATAGCAAAACTGTTTGAATGGCCTCATTGCCACTGCTGTAGGTCTGCGCTGCTGGAGACACCCACCTCCCCCCCACCCCCACCCCCCGCAAAGTCCATGCACATTACCCTATCAAAACGGATTGCAGTCCTCTACGTGAATGGGACCATATACAAAAACATTATAATTCACTATTCCACTAATGACAATTTTGTTTTGGATTATTTTTCAGTAATTTATCAAATGACAGTGAAGTAAATAAAGATGAAAATCTGTTTTATTTTCTTTTTCTCTTCCCTATCAAAATTTTGGAACAGTGATGAGATAGTAAGAGGTGGTATAAAGAATTTTTTCAATCATCCCCATCTACGATGCATTAACTGGATTCCTTCTGGATTAAACTAAAGCAGAGAATGAGCTCCAGCTAGTCATGGGTATTCAGTATTCAACACCAGACTAAAATAAGAACCACAATACAGCTAGAAATGCACACTGTGTGGATGTCGAGTCCTTAGCAACAACTGTACTGTTCTGCTCTACAGATCCACCCCTATTACGCAATATTTGCTAATGTAAAGTGTAGCATGTTACAAAAATATTTTTGGCAGTTATGTCAATTTGACTGATTTCTTTAACTCAGTATCCTGATTAAATCAGAAAAAACAACTACTCCCACTTTTCTTTGAAACTTTTACTGGATTAAGATTTTATTATCGTTTATTATACACAAAAATATGATCACCTTTATCTATTACATGTCATATCTCCTGTCTGTATTAGAGTAGTCAAATTTTCCATATGGTCTTTTGGAGTCCCATGAACTCCTTCCAAGACCCCTGAAGCTTCCCATTTTCCCTTTCACCAATCATTTTTTTTTCAATAATTGCTAGACGTTTGTTCAAGACATATTGCTACACCGAGGAGAATCTGTCCTATGCTGAAAACAAACAGTTGCACAGAATGAGTGTTCAGTGTGATGAACAGCGTTTGGAGTGAAGAGAAGTGTTAGATGAGTACAGACACTATCAAAGCTGTTCTTTACTCAAAGTGAATATTAATGACAGTTGTTTCATGTTTCAAGTTAAAATCATACAGAACACACTGCTGCAAAGAAAATAGTTCACTTAAACATATTTTTCAACTTACTAGCAATCGATAACTACCCAAACACATTATTTTATTTTTCATCAGGATGTTTGCGATCCTAAAAATGGTACCCCAAAACCTTTCAGTTCTTGATTCTGGAAATAAGACAAGCTTGTTTATAGCAAAAGTGTTTCAAATCTATACAGAAAATAGTCTCATTTAAGTATACCTCCTACAAATTTTCTACATGGATACTACCTGAGCTCCTGAAAGAATGTAAATAAAGTCCATAGCTGTGGCTTAGATTTCCTTATTAGATCTAGCACCATAGACTCCAAAACAAAGGGTAGTATTTTCTTTGCAATAACAATTTACAAGTTTTGAGACTCCTGAAAAATGGACCTAATACAGTCAATTGTGAACTTCCCAATTCACAATGTATTAAACTGAGTTCAAAAGGCTCATGTAAAATGAGCTGAATAATCATGGGACAACTCCTCTTAGTTTCCACTAATCCAGAGCAAATTCAACTTCTAATAAATTTTTCTATCACAACAAAAATTCTGTAAAATAATAAAATTAGTTAAAACAATGTGAACACAGCTCAAAATAACAGTTACACTTTTTTTTTTTTTTTTAATACGCTGTGTCTTTGGACAAGTTGATGCCAATCCAAGATATGCTGGTATTTGCCAGCAGACTTCTGCCTGTTAAGATATTCTGAAATAACATATCTTTAAAAAAAAAAAAACCATCAGGCCACAATGGTTTCATAAATATCTTCTCTTATATGCAATCAGTGGAGCCAAAAAAAAAAAAAACAAACCCACCACGCAAAAGAAAATAATGCGGAAAGAAAGACTGCAAAGGTCACTTTGACAAATGTTTGCCAGTTGAAATGACGCATGGTGCACTACTTCTAATACAGTGCAAATGTAGATATCTCAGATATGCCAACAGATAAACTGAAATAAAATGGAAATCAGTTAAAAGGAGAGCTCATTTCAACAGAGATGCTAACCAGAATGCTAAAGAACTTGCACATTCAGTTCAACAAACTTACCAAAACAAAGGACTGACTGGAGCCTATTTCTGGTCAGAACAGAGGTAAGGATATCAACCAGACTGACATCATTCTGTTTGCATATATCGAATGTAGATTAAGACGCTTTTTGACTTAACAGCTCTTACTGCAAGCTGCCATGAGTTGACACAGACCAGTGTCCTCACCTTTAGACTAAGGGACAAATTAGATAACCCCTCCTGAAGCAATGTCAGGTAATGTCACTTATGGAATAAATGACAGCTATCTGTAGCAATTTTGAAAACAGGTACAGTCATTTCAATACAGTGTGCAAACTGGCTTTCCATATCATAAGAAAACTATAATGACTGCTAAACACAAATACTTGAACTAAATCCTTAAACATTACTTCATTTCTGCATGGGTTACTTCTCATCTCAGTAACAAATGCTGTCAGTGGCACAGACAGCCAGTGTGTAAAATGCTCACGGCAAAAAAGACTACCTGTAAGAGAACCACTTGGGTAGAAGGAAGACCCTGCCATACTAGATTTTAATGTTTCCTCCAGGAAAAGGCCTCATCTGAGATTAATAATTATCCTATCCATTTCCATCAAGGAATACCACATAGTCCCTTACCCACCAACAGAATACACCGCTCTCCTCACCCCCAAACAAACATGCACCCACACACCCACCAGTTTTACAAACTTGACGCCTCAAGCAAGGATGATTTTCTCCTGCCAAACATCAGACCCTTGGAATCTGATTCAGCCAATGTCGTCCCAATGCATTTTATCAAATGGAACTACTATCAATAGTTTGCAAATATCATAGGAGAAGAATCTGGACTGACAGATGAAATGAATCTCTAAGTTGTTTCTGATAAATGATTTTATCTCTAATAGGCTCAAGTATGTGCCACTCATAAACCAGAAAGGATGAAAGCCCATAACACATTAATCTACTGAGTACCAGTAAAACGTCAGAAATACAAATTCTGAAGTTCTGATGGGATGAAATGGGTTTCCATTTCTCCTAACTTCTCAGTGGAATCAAGATAAGTGTATAATAGAAGAGATGCATGTTTGACTCATATCTGGCTTCTCCTAGGAAATAAAAAGCTTCTGGCCTCAAACACAGCAAAGTCTCTGGACCTGTACAGTGAAAAATGATGGAGTCTGAAAGGCACAGCCTCTTCAGTTGCTCACCGCATCAAACCAGGTAAGCTGTGTGTAAGTAGCTTCATTAATACGATCTGATTTTATATGAAATAAATCATAAAAGTGATACAAATAAGAAAATAGCTGACTTTAGATGAGTATTTATTTTTCAGTACAACTCACCGTCAGGAGGTGGTAGTGCCTTCTATATTGCCAATGTATCCTTAGCACAGAGTAAGATTTAAAATATTTCCTTTGAAATGTTTCAGACTGGGATAAAACATTTCATATTTTCCTTGCAAAGAATGAGACTGTGCTCTTATAAATTAAGGAAAAAAAGTAAAGAAGCAGCCTTACTGGTTTGTATCTTAGTGCATCTCTGTAGGATCCAAACAGTGCTGCCTGTGCCCGAAGAAAGGCCTTGGCTACTCCATCACCCGTAGCTGTAGACTGCTTTTTCAGTTTATTTTTCAAGGCCGAGACCTGCACGACAGAGTGGAAGAGTTAAATTAACACCTCAGAAATTGGTACAGAGAGGTATGAACCCAATCAGCAGGCAAACCATGGTGTCTACAGGTCAGCCAAAAATTCATCCTCCTCCTTGATAGCTTATCTTTTTAACTGCAAAGAGCACCTGCTGGTCTGTTAATTGAAATGAAAGCAGGGGATGATGGTAGAGTGCTAATGCAAATTGGTTTATGCTCTCTTTTTTTCCCAAGGCCTCTTGACATAAATAAGCTTAATTATTTTACAGTAAACTGCATGTGAGCCACTTTTCTGCAGGTTTTTTTTCTCTCAGTCACGACATGTACTTACTTGTTTTGAATGAAGACAGTTGGGATATTTTTTATTTATGCTATGAAGGCTTATTTTTAAGGACTCAATGGTCACTTACTATTCAGTTTTAGGGATTTTTTTTTTTTTTTTAAGTCAAATTACTATCTTACATCATTTCTCATGCACCATGGGAGTAGCTGCTACCACTGTCAATTAGTTGAGAAAAGTCTGAGTAAATTCAGTGATACCATACTTATTTTAGTGCTTGACTTTTTTTTTTTTTTTTTGAAGGAGGTCTTTTCTTACTTGGCAAATAGCAATCACGGATTATATAGAATTGGAAAAATTAGAAATACTAATTTAGATGACCCTTACTTGGAGATAGTTTGGAGAAAAATCATATAATTATGGAATTATTACAGTATTCTTTAAAGATATGTAGAATTACACCCAGTTATAGCCTATAGTCTCCTAATTTTCAACATGAGGGATATGTGGAGAAGTAAGCCAACTCCAATTATGTTGAATACATGTTTCTACATCCCTTTGTATTGCAATATACCAAATAAAGCAATATTTAAGTCACTAAAAACTATACAAAGTAACATTTAGGGTTACCCTTTAAACAGAACATTATAAACACACTATCACCAAAACAGCTTTCATTCTTATAGAAATATATGCAAGAATGAGTATAATTTTGTTTCTTTATGCAAGCAGTCCCGACTGCTCTTGTAGATGATGATTGTAATTGAAGTGTCAACCTAATTAACAACTAAACTTTGAATAATGCTAATGAGAACTGAACATGGCATCAGAGAAAAGACCAGCTCTACAGGTGATAAACCTTCACAGTAGTGACATTTTCCAGTGTAAAGTCACAGTTACTGTGATCTGATCAAAGAGAGGGACCCCCATTGGGTCCAATTATAACTATAGTTTTGAAAAAAAAAATTATTGAGTTATGATGTTCATAATCTATGCAGAAAGGCCTTTACAGTATAGGTCTTTTCCCCATAGCTGTGATCTTTTCAGTTTATAGCCAAGCTCCATAGATCTAGATAAAAGTTGAGAGCCTGATTCGTTTAGCCCATGGAAAGCATACACCAAGGCTCATTTACGGTTTTTCCTCAAAAGAAAAAAAAAAAAAGTACAAGTCTGAGTACAAAAAACAGTTAAGCAGTTCAAGGTGGAAAAAATAAACGCATGCTTTTGTTTTGTTTTTTTTTTTTCTTTTGTTCTGTACTGTATGATTATTTTAAAGTAACTAAAAATAAGGTTTATTTAATTCCGGGGGAAATAAATGTATATATCCTTTGTATAAGGGAAACATGCCCATCAACGTTAGCTCAGTTTCACTAAAACAAAAGCAGTAACATGAGGTCAAAAAAAGAACTGTCAACCGTAAAATGTTGTCTCTGTTATGACAGACAAAGCATCTTCTGAATATAAGGGAGGGAAAAGGTAGAAAATTCTCTATGTTCTTTTAAATCTACATTCTTCTAAATTATAGCTTGTGAGTTTGGGGAAATAATGGCAGACGATAAGACACGGTCAGAGAATAAAGGGGTAAAGATGATGTAGAGCTGAGGAATTATAGGACAAAAGTGGGGGATGTGAAGGAAAATGGTGTTTTCTGATTTTCTCAGTTCTGGCAGGCCCTATGTACCCTAACATGAATCGATAAACAGGATGCTTTAGGCAAAAACATGTTAAAAAGAACAATAGAAAGCAACAAATCTCCTGCTTCACTGCAGTATTGCTATGTTATTAGTTCAACAATATTAAGAACATCCCAATGGGCTGGCAGTTTCAAGGCGGGTTCTCCAGCACAAAAATGTGTAAGTCAGATGCACATTTTTTGTGCTACCATCCTGGAGGGAGTTCTAGCCTCAAAAAGGCTATGCTGGAGTTCAAAGAAAGCTCCTCCAACTTCTGCTTCTCTCAGGAGGCTATGCTAAAAGGCAGGAAGAACTGTATTAGATTACTCTGCAGAAGTACTAGGAGCACAGTGCTGTTAAAAAGCCTGCAGAGATAATGTGGGCCACAACCCTGATTTCCTAATCGTCACGAACGGAGTCCTGGCTGAAGCACTCTTGAAGCGCCCTTGAGACCTGCCTAGGTTTCCTTCAAGCTGAGGTCAGCAAACATGCATGCAGAGGGACAGTGCTTTCTGAGGGCTTATCCCACCACCGAGTGACGGCAAACCCAAGCTGCGCATTTGGGTAGGTTGCCGGCAAAGTCTCCCAGTTCCACAGTTTAATCAAAGACAGCGTGATAAAGTAGTTATTACAGTCAATACAGTAGGTACAGATAAGAGACTGAGTGCTTTGAACTACTTAGAAGGACTTGGTGCACAGCATGGTTGTGATTGCTTAGATCCATGAACCTAAACCAAGGAACTGTGAGACCCCTTTGGGTGACATCATTAATAGCTCTTAAAATTTCAAAGAAAATACACAATTCTGGCACCAAGCCAAAAAAATACCAAGCAGCATCTTTATCAAAATCTTTTCCTCATATAAGCGTTAATCCATCTATCTGTGATTAAGGATGCCAAACTTTTTTCCTCCCCTTCTTTGCATGTCTTAAGCCGAAATGGCCTTTTACAAAGTTTAAAAATAAAGAACTGCAAACAAACCACAGGGGTTAGAATGCTGTTAAAATTTATTTCTGGAAGACACTAGTGATCCATTTCAGAAATGGTATTATTAATTTACACTAGAAGCAAACTGGTTTTATCTTCTCCTAGCAACGGCTTCTCATAGGAAGGTGACTTCATTGGACTGCTAAACACTACCAATGAAGAGCAATCGGAGCTTCAGGAAGGTTTAAATCAATGGAATAGTTTTTCAGAGATTTAGAAAGTCAGGAGATTGATAGGTGATTTTTCTTTCAGATGTAAGTAAGTATATCTAAAATGTAGAAACATACTGTGTTGGTCATTAAAAAAAAAAAGCATTATTTTTTAAAATAGTCCCCCATGTCCTTTCTAAGATTCCTAAAATATAACTATCTGATCAGAAACAAAACATGACTAATACCTCTTCAGTGTCCATGTGAGTAGAAGAATAAAACTGCACATAAAGTTAAAAAATAAATTAATAAAATGATGTAACTATTAATGAAAGCCTTTGCTCCTGCAAAAACTTAAGCACGCATATAAATTTAAGCACATATAGAAGTATTCAAAACATTTGTCGCCTGAGAAATGCAGAACCACGCACTGGCGTTCCCAATGACTACCAGAACTCTGAAAAAAAGATATCCAGGTTATTTCTCTGGTATCAGTGACAGTTGTTATGCTTTAAACTATTTTTTGGTGTTCCCCATCTGATCAAGTCACTATGAAAGTAAGCCCACTCTCAACAGCGAGGAAGTGAGAGAAGATGGCAGAGAAGAGAAACAAACCAAAAACCTTACAACAAAATGGAATCTGATATGATTTAAATCAATATTGTTAATGAAAGGGCTTCTACATATTTAATACTATCTACACACACAGGATTTAGGCATCTCAGCCCTCCAGCATTTAATCACAAATGCTCGTTTAGACGAAAACAACTACTTAAATGCAAATGTTTTCAAAACTAGTTGTACTTTTCAATCTCACATTCTAACTTCTAAAACTATATTGAGGTTCAACAGACTCTCAACTCTAAGAATTTATTCAAAATAAACAGTTGCCTCATAACACTGCAAACACTGTTGACTGCTCTGAGTTTCTAAAATATATTAGTAATTTTTTTGGCTATTTTCTGATGGGAAAACATAATAAATTATGATATTTAAATTTTACAAAAAATCTTTTTAGTTGCACTGTTACATGTTGACCATAACTTCTTTATAATACTATTAATCATTGTATTTTCAGAAATAATTTGCACTCCCAGTAATTGTTTTATAAAGTAACTGTTTAATTTTCTACGTGAATTACAGCCTACTTTTCAAATGCTACTTTTAGAACAGTAATGTTCATATGCCCAATTTACGGTGTTAAAATCCTGTGACTTTAGGAATCTTAAAACTAAAACTCTAAAAACCCATTTAGATTCTGTATTGCATCATAGTGTGTAGGCACCACATGCTACAAAGGCTACGCATCTCTCAACAGCTCTGTAGATTTTACGGTTAACAATATTTAACGACCACAAAAGATGCTAAAAACCTATAAAGCCTATTGTTTTCTGAAGATCATATTTATAAAAGTTCTGCTTAGTCTATGGAGAAGTCAGTAAGACTTGGTTGCTAAAAACGATGCCCTCGATTCTCCAAGCCTTTTTTGAAAGTGTTCAAATTTGAGCAAAGTAGTCTTTTTGTCAGAGTAACCTGAAAGCAGGTATTGCAGGATCAGGCCCAAAGTTTATAAATTTGTTTCTATGGTCTCTGCTACTTTCTATACATCACAAGTGTTCTTTGTCTAACGTCTTATGTTATTAAAGTGGTGATCTAAGTATTATTGTATTAGGAAATTTACTCCCATAGAAGTAGCTACTTATTTTCATTTTTTTAAATTAAAAAATAATAGACAAATTCACAGTGAAATGATAAAATTTAAAAACAAGTGTTCTTGTCAGAAGAGAGGAAAAAGAGGGTTTTTCCCCCCTCTAAGAAAACAAAGGATTCCTGAAAGTCTTGCTCTGATTTATTTTTCCAATTTTAAATACCTTAGGAGTAGCGGAACTGCTACTGGCATGGTAGTATTTCTAACAGTCAATAAATCTAAAATATTATGTGTGAATATTGGAATGAAGCCATTAAGAAGATTACAGCATGCAACGCAGCAGAGGGTCCACATGAAAAAAGGACTGGTAATTCAGGACAACTGTGACCACTGACCTTTGCACAGTCAAGACCACTGGTCAGTCTGACAGAATAATAGAGTTCACATGCATAGAAAGTCATCTAGCCTGTAACTATAATTTAAATGCTTAAGTGAATGATTTAAAAATGCCTTTAAATCTCAGTTAATTTATTATACAGTTTATTAGACAATGCCATATAATAATGTTTTTTCACTCTTAAATTTATCATGAAAAAAATCACAATCAGAGCATTTTAATAGACATATTACTTATACATGGGTAAACTATTAAATACCTATGCTGTGAGGACATCATCAGGCTTATTAATCAAGAAAATAATTACTCAATTTCCTTCAGACACAAGAAACAGTTTTAGAAAACTCTTTGAAAATACTGCACTTCTTTTGTTAGGCTGTTAACAAACCTGGAATCAGTTTTTGAAAGGGATAGTAAGACTAGAGCTTCTTTTGTATTTTCAGTTCTTCATTCTAACACCCTTCAGTGGTACTCATTATATTTTTTCATCAGAAGTTTTACTACCTTTGTACGTATGCTTATGAGGTTTATTTATATAAGTTAAAATGCTTCACATATGTAAGTATCTTTGACATTTGCTTTAATGTTTTAAGTCTAACTTACCATTTTGACTCTACTCCTGTCACACTTTTTAACCGAAATGTTAGCAGCTGCACTGCCCCTCATGCATGCCAAAGACGGACAAGCATTTTCTCATTTTATGAGCCAAACACAGACGTTGTCTGTGCCTTTTGTTTCCAGGTTTTCCAACTATAATCGTATATGTTTTCCATTAAATTGTTTTAATTAAAGTGCTTTACACATTGAAGTAGATGGGAATATTCAGATTAAAAGCTTCATTATAAAATCCTCAAATTCTGCAAGTATATTTTGCATAAAACATAGTTGTTCTGTTTTGTTCTCTACTAGATATGGAATGAAATATTTTAAGTCTATTGTATGGTCTGTACACTTGGACAACCTTCATTAACATTAATAATAGTAACATGCATATATCATGGGGGAGAATATACTTCTAAAAGTATGAAGATCTGTATCCCTATTTTCTTCATGCTAGCCTACTCATTTAGAGATCATTTTGATATGCATCCGTAAAATATATGAGAAGCCCCTCTCATTGCACAAATATCCATTTTTACTGTTCGAAGGACCTCCAGCTACAACTCCAGTATCTTATGGACGATGATGCCTAATTCTAAATTCTACATCTAGCTATTATTTGTCAGGAGGTATGTACCTCCATGACATTATAACCTCAACCTAATTCACTGAATGCAAGGTCAGTTAAAATTACTGACACACCAGAAAATGACTCATTTTTTACTTAACTTGTTATACTCTTGAACGATAGAGTACAGTCAAAATTACTGTATATACGTGTGTGTGTATACTACTTCATACACTAACGTAAAATCACAAAACATCAGAATAATTTTTAGATAGTCTTTTACATTTCTGAACTATAGTTGATACTGAGTAAAAAGAAAGACTGACCAGATGATCTATAAAAAGTCTAGATTTTTACATCATTAACATCAAAGGGAACTGACATTAATATAATCATCAAGAGTTTTATTTCTATTGTACCAAATATATACAAATTACCAACAAAAACAAGACACAGTATGTCACTACAGCACCTTACTTTGATTAAGACAGTTTGTTTTTATGATTTACAATTTCAGAAAATGTAACTCTTTGATTTCACATTTTGATATAAATTCTTTGTGCTGCCAACCACTTGTGATAGCTTGAGCATCTATAACTAAATAATCGAAACAGTGGTTTCACAATGATATTCTTTTAGAACTCAATTGGGAAAAACAAGGTAAGTGAATTTTGTGACTATTTAAAATGTTATACAGAATATGTTCCCCTATAGGCAATAAGAAAAAAAAAAAGGGGGGGGGACGGGGGACGGGGGACGGGACACCCTCTGCAAGATCAAAGTCCAGAAAGAACTGGCACTTAATTTATCATCCTTTACAGACAAAAGACAGTTTTTGTCATTTCAAAAGGATCAGATGTCTTTATGACAAACTGGGTTTGCAGTTTAATTTACAAATAGAATTCTAAGTAAGCAGTCTTTGCTCTGCCAAAGCAAATGACAAACAGTATAGGTTTTCATTCACGCAGCCCTCAGCAGGATAGAAGAGATTAAAATAAAACTGAAATAATTTAGAGAAAACAAATAAATGTTTCAGAAACTTGAAGAAGATCAAAGCCTGAATTTTCTGACCCCAACTGTACAAGCATTTCTTATTATATTGACCAGTGCCATCAGATCATTAATTAAAAGGAAAGCGCTGGCAGGTGGCAGGGAAGCAGAAGCCGATAATTGGCCCCCTTCTTCTTTTTGCCTTCAAAAACTCTCTCGTTCTTTTGCAAGACATGCCACTAGGCAGACAGAAATGCCTACTTTGTAATATAATGATTAAGATGAGATGAAGAGACTCTTGCGTTTAAAGCAGCTATGCCTAATGAATGCAGCTAGCTTTATAATTATGATCCTACTTTTACAATAAGGAATATGATGTTCCATTCAACATCTCCTCAACTGTCAAAAAGGTAAAAATCTCAAATACAGGGGTCTACACTTGGTGCTTTTCACCCCCTTATTCCTTTCATAGCAGTTAGCAAAACCAGGCAAAAATAACTACTAGTAATTTAAGCATCTATACAAGAAAGAAGGAATGAAATATCTGTAAGACTCACCACTTCACCAGGTAGGTTGTTCAGGTCATTAAAAGGGGTTTCTAGAGTGTTTGTGTCAACATTTAGCAAAACCACATCCTCCAGTGATCTATTTTTTACTCTCTGTTAAGAGGGAAAAAAAATAGTAGAAAAGCATTTTACTATGGCGTCCTCCTGAAGTACATTTTTATTATAATGTGCTAGATTAGAAACGATGATTTTACAAAGGACAATAATGGCAAAGCCAACGTTTTGAGCTTTAGATGTAGGATTAGTGAATTAGATGCAGGATTCAGAGTAGCTTTTAAAAACACTCCCTCTTCATCAAACAGTAAGGTTACATTAATAATCTCTGAAATACAAGCATATTCAAGAAATGAATTTCTGAAAACCATGATTTACACAAAACAGTTAAATATATTGGAACTATACATATAACAATGTTTCATTCTCCGATATTTGTGAAAGATAGGATGTTAATCATATAATCAGATGAAAAACAGAGAAAACTAAGTAATTATTTGCAGATTTATTTAAGTCCCAGGCATGTGATGTCTACTAGTATTATAGAAGAATGGATGAAACAATCTTTCATCAATGGACTTGATTAGCAGCTAAGAATTAAGCAATTTGTTCCTTTCAGGAAAAAATGATAGAACTCTTTTCTATATGGTCCTACAATAATACATAATAGCGCGGTCCAGGAAATCATTCCAGAAGGAATTGAGGGACTTATTTTTCAGAGCAAGCCTTCCTGTTCCATTATTTTCTGATGGAATAAGGAAAAAGATCCTAGTCAAGATATTACGATCAATGTATGCAGATCATAAGAACTTGATTTCAGAGAACAGAAGGCTACGCCTAGAGTTAAGAAGGCAGCTCTTTTTTGGAAACACAAAAGTGCTAGTGGCTCAGACTGGGGGAGAACCCACCTCATCAGCTTAGCAAATGTGAATTGGTCCTTAGAAACTGCTTTAGCAAACTGTAAATCAAATAAAGTTCCCAAATCAATTACCTACTCTGCATGATAATCAGACTACACATGAAGGCTTAACGGTGTCATCAAATGCTTATGGAAAGAGGCAAAGCTATTTATGACCCAGCTATTGCTTACCGCTTCGGTGAGTTCTATTCTTTTGTTGTATGTTTAAATCTGAAACGGCTACCTCCCGTTTTTTGGCAAAAAATACTCATTTCTAAATTAAGAGTTATGAATGTTATAGGATGAATGTTAGACTCAGATTTTCAGAGGGACAGGCACGTAAATCATCTGGGAAATCAGAACGATGCTGAATTCTGATTGATGGCGATTCCAAAATAAATTTTAACTGTTCTTATTATTGGGAAAATCTGTTGCTGAACCACTAAAAAAGGCAGGAAAAAAAGCTATCATTGAGCTGTTAAATAGACACAGAAACAAATCATGATGTAGAGCTTATGTGTCTCCATAAAACACTTCAAAAGTAAGATTTCAAAGGAGGGACATTTTTTACTTTGTAAAGCATCTGAAGCTTAAATTTTGTAATTCCCTGCTAATAAACAGGGATTCTTTCTGAAGCATTTCTATTAAAATTACCATTTATGGCACACACACCTCATGCTTACCAGTATGCAGAAGTGTACAGTAAACTTACCTCTATTAAGCTTAAGTGGACGCCAATTAGATAAGGCATCGGTGCACTGAAGAAAAAAAGTGGAAAAAGTCAAATTATTGTTTTCAGTACCAACTACTACAACATTTGTGGAGCAAAAAAAATTTGAAGTCTTGGCACATACAGTCCCTAGTTAACATTCACTGTTTAAGCCTGTATTAAATTTACACAGTTGCTACTGAAATTTTTACTAGACAAGGGAAATTTTTTTTTTTTTTTTTCACTCTGCAGTAAAGATGGCCACAAAATAAAGGACACTGTTCCTAACTATGGAAGTATGAGCGAGAAGACGTGTAAGGCTTGCTAACCTGCTTGCCATACCTAGTTACAATAACCAACCATACTGTATGGCAGAGCTAACCTAGCGGATGTTCCAAAAGTGGTGTGTCTCTAGCATGACAATGGTTTTAAAACACCATTCTGGAGAATATGGTACCATTTAACATCACCACACTGCAACACAAACATCATCACAAACGCCAGTTTTGGTTCTGAATGTGCTTCTGAAACCCTTCCTTGGTGGGCATTTGGAAGCTGTATAATATCCTATTTAACGCAAGATAGTAAACTTCTCATTTCCAATTTGAGTAAGACAAGGAACTATATTCTCAAAATAAAACAAATATCCACACAAAGCCTCTGGAGTGCGACCTCTTGCAGCATGCAAGCAAGAAACTGAATTAGTCAGGCTAATTTATCATGGTGTCGTGGTTTAACCCCAGTCGTCAACTAAGTACCACACAGCCACTCACCCTCCCACCCCCTGTGGGATGGGGGAGAGAATCGGGGGGAAAAAAAAGTAAAACCTGTGGGTTGAGATAAAGACAGTTTAATAGGACAGCAAACGAAGAGAAAATAATAATGATGATGATAAAAGAATATATAAAATGTGATGCACGATGCAATTGCTCACCACCTGCTGACCAATGCCCAGCCCGTCCCCAAGCAGCAATCACTGCCCCCCCAGCCAGCTTTCCCCCAGTTTATGTACTGAGCATGACGTCCCATGGTATGGAATGTCCCTTTGGCCAGTCTGGGTCAGCTGTCCTGGCTGTGCCCCCTCCCAGCTCTCGTGCACCTCCTCGCTGGCAGAGTATGGGAAGCTGAAAAGTCCTTGACTAGTGTAAGCACTGCTCAGCAACAACTAAAACATTGGTGTGTTATCAACATTATCCTCATGCTAAATCCAAAACACAGCACTGTACCAGCTACTAGGAAGAAAATTAACTCTATTCCAGCCAAAGCCAGGACACATGGTTTCCTATAATCTTCTGTTCCTTCCTCTAGTGAATGTGTTCTGGCAACAACTGACAAAGAATATACTCAGTATGCAGCGCTGAAGGGAAAAACCATCCAATGACCATCACACTTTTGGGTACTGCAAGATTACTAAAAATATTCACTCCAGAGAAGCGAGCAATAGATAGGCTGGTTTAAGCAACTCCGTGGGAAAAGAAATACTACGGGAGTAGAGAGAAAAAAAACTAAATAAAAATAATCTCTGAAAAATAAATGGAAGGTAAGATGACTTATATGAATTTACACAGATAGCTGACATACAATAATTTCTCCCATTGTATTAATTCGATCACAGATCTGAGCCACTGGCACTGACTGATTGGCAATTGACGTCCTGAGGCCCGGGGAGAGGCCTCACTGCATCAGTTCACATGGCCACATCAATTCGGTCCCAACTCTGGGAGCAAAAGTAGCAATTCTCACCTGCCTGTGACTGCAGCCAGTTTTAGAAAAATCTGTACACGCTATGGATTAGCCAATTGCTCTCATTAACAATGTCCCACAGGAGAGGATCGATTAAAAAAACAAACAAAACAAACAAAAAAAAACCCCACACCAAACAAAAAAACACCCAAAACCCAGACTGACTGAGGCCAAAACAAGCTTTCATCATGTTTATACTATCAAAATACAGGTTTGCTGAGACTGCAAACTGTCATGGCTTAAGGTTTCTAGGCAATGGGGCTTCCAAAAGGGGAAATGGAGACCCCTATGTCCCCACACATCTTTTTCTTAGCCCAATACTGAAAAATTTTAGTACCTCCTGACAACTTCATCCAGGCTAAGGCCTTATGCCTTTGTGGACTGAACACAAGTTACATGGAATCATAAATGGGTGCCCCGCCAGAGCAGACACGCATTTATATTCAGTGAGGAATCAGACAGCTTTAAAACACTCTATAATTTTAAGAACGCTTTATACTGTGTAACATATTTAACCAAGCCAATGAGAATGACTATGACTGACATGTAACTGAGGATTCTTCTGCTGAATATGCAGCAAAATAGATCCTCAGGTTCATCGCATCAGAGTTATCTTAGCGTTACAAATAACGTGAACTGAAGAAACTACGGTGAAAACAAGCGCAGTATCATGTATGCATTTTATGCACACTTGTTTTCTTGTACACGACACTGTTCTAGCAGCTTCACCAGGCCTGTACTGACTTAAAATCGCTGATGATTTGCTCCATTAATAAGTCCGTCATTAAAAAGGGTAGTGTGTAGCTCTTTCCTATAGAACAAAGCAACAGCTACCTCATTTCAATTTTGAGAAGTTAACAGAATAAAGGTACAAAGCTAATTAGATAAACACATCTTGAAAATGCATGAAATAAAATTTGCAGGTATGGGAAGTCAATTTGATCATTTTCAGCAAAGAATGAATTTTATTACTGCTGGATTCTGAAGCCTTAACAGCAGAGGTTTGTAATATGTACATGAAATTGCTTACTATGATACTACTGGGAGCTGCTATATAGTTTTTCTCTTGCTTATGCATGTTATTACCAAAAAATGTTATTAATCTACAGTATCATTGCCTAAAATAATTACTGTTATGCAAAACATGCACGTTAATTGGAAAATAATTGTCCATTCTCACAAAAACAGGGATGCATATATCCCAATTCAGAAGAGACCAAATCTCATAAAAAGACATGTTGCAATTGTAACTTGAATTTTCTAATTGCATTATATTCTTAGCAGAGCATCAGTAGAACAGATGCTTTATCATCCACAGACAAAATACTGTCATGCATTCTTTTACCAGGGACTTAGTTTGCCAAGAAATTACACAGAAATTTGATGAAATTAGCTTTCTCCTTTACAAAAATTAATTTTATTCAAATATAATTACTATATCAATGCTCAAACTTAATTTTTGTAAAAGCTTTCTTGAAAGCCAGCTACCTACTGGGCTAAGTACAACAATATCTTTTTGCCTACTTAAATGTAGAAAAGAAATAAAGTCTTAAAAATATTCAGAAAATTCAATTTTTTAGTAACTATGCCGTGTTTTCTTTCTCTTGAGCTAAAATGGAAATTACTTTCAGTGCTTAATATTCTGCTATCTTTTAGAAAAAGAAATTTATTATCTTTTCTTTTTTGGATGGTTGTTCCAATTCTCACATTGGAGTTCTCGTAATGGAATTCGAGGCCAAGATAAGCTACGTGGGGGGAAAAAAGCATCCTGAAGTACATAAAGACACAGTACGTTCACACACTGAACCTTGCAAGTTCTCGTAACCTGGCCAAGCCTGACAGCATTACAGTCCACACCGATGCTCAGTACCGGTGGGCTTGGACTACTTTAAGAACATCCGTTACATTATGTCTAAACCCAGTCTGTGTATCAGGTTGCCTGATAGAACCTAAGAGGCTTTTTGATTAAAAAGGCAAGTGGAAGAATTTAAATAATTTTTTTAATATAGATCTGTTTTACTCAAAGATACATTTTTCTTTTTTCATGCCCACAAAATGTACCAGCTGAGCAGCTTATGTAATTTATCAAATTCTAATCCCCACAGAATTATATCATTTATCTTCATGAAATTTTGAAGATATATAGTCCAATTGAAAAAAAAAAAAATTGTGGATTTCTCTCAAAATACGTTGGATGATTATCATGCACAGAAAGGTTGCAGGATCAGGGCCTATATTTAAACTAGTAGATTTAAATGTATTTTATCTTTGTTTAGAAGCGGTCTTACTCCCTTGGAACGAACAAAATTATCAAACTGATAATCCCCTACTTCATTTATTTGAATACCATTTCAGAAAAACCCTAAGAAAATGAGAGTTCATGGGAGACATCCCAACAAAGTCCAAGTGAAGCAATGACAATGTGGTTTCTAGCTATGAAAATACATGTTAAGCTAAAAGGAAAAAAGGCACTTTTATAAAAAGAACTTCGCTCTACCAAAATGAAAATACAAAAAAGAATTAGAAAATTATTTTATTAATTTTAAATTGACATGACCCTCTTGGACTTCACACTAGGTCTGGCATAAACTTTGACCTTATGAATTCATCAAGATTTTCTAATTTGATATATCATATACCTATGAGGAAAATATTTATTCACTGTTAATACGCCAAAACATGAGGAAAGCTAAGTATTTTATGTGTTTTTATTACACTATTCCAACCTGCCTCACAAAAGAACCATTCAAACCAGACATGAGCAGACAGAGAAATGTAAATGAACAAAAATCTGAGTTAAAAGGTCTGAATTATAGTTACTGTGGTAAATTCATCAGTTGTGCACTTCCTTTCATGAACTTCGTGTCTCCATTTGAACACCTCTAAAAAAAGGGAAACTTCCCCCCCCCCACTCTATTGTACTACTGTGGAAAAGAAAAAGGGATATAAATGAGTTTCACAAGTTTAAGAAACTCCATGCTTCTTTTTAATGAGTAAAAAAAATTCTCAGGTCACGCCATTATGACCTAGAATCTCAACTATTATCATCATCACAAGAAGCTGTGTACAGCATCTAACATTATTATTTCGGGAAACATTATCTGTGCTTAGGAGAGGAAATAAAAAAAAACTTCTAGTATTCAGGATGCACTCTGTAGGGTACAGCTTGAATAAAGGTGCTGATCTACCTTCTGAGAACAGCATTTATGGATGATACTGAAGAAATTACAAAGCCTCTGGCAGTAAGCTCAAGTAATACAAAAACTAAACAAATACATCCAAGCTCTACCCCCATCTTGGTGCATTTTATCAAAGCCAGGACGAAAAACAATTAGGACAGAGTTTCTTCAAAAGAAAACTATCATTAAAGATGAAAGGCTTAGCTATAGTTGAAAGTAAAGGGAGGAGTGGGAGAGTATTTGATTTCCTTTCAAAAACAATAAATAATATACATATGAAGTATAGGAACTATCACAGAAAAAGATATACTATGGGCAAATATTGTGAACTTGAGGAAAAACTATCAAAGAGACTTAAGGAAACATAATGAGAATTTCTTTAAAAACAAGAAGTTCAACAGACTGAGTGGAGTTCAATGGAACATCAATATTTATAGGTTCCAGAAGAAAAACAAAACAAAGTCCAGCAAACATACAAGCATAATTTATTTCTGTGAAGAAAAACATTAGTAACAGAAACACAGATTTATGTTGGTAGGCATCTGGCTTGGACTCGGGTTTTATATACAATAACAATTCCTGATCTCTAAAATGGCTTTAAATGGTTCATTTTTCCACCACAGACCCATAGGGTCTAGTTAAAGTGAAAGTCTCCAGGGATGGATACTCCTGTTTTAGGTGCTTTAATGGAAACTCTCATTTGGTATCTCTGGCACTACTATGAATAAAAGAAGGTAGATCTCTTCTTAGCCTGAAATCTTAAAACACAGACATGTGGAAACATCATCCCTGGAAGGATCAGAAGTGACTCAAAAAGTCATTCTTCCTTGTTCAACTTAAAAATTTGCCAAAACCACGAAGTCTGTCATTTGAACAAAAACACATCAGAAGCAGAATTCTTATAATGAAAATTTTGGAAGTACCAAAAGGAGATTTTAAGCTCTTTTGGGAAGGTGTTGGATAGGATCCTGAACCTAGCTGAGTCTAAAATACAAATATTAAATCATATTAAACCTAAGGAAGACATTGATGCCTACTAACGTTTGATTCTGGAAAAACTGATCAGTTTTTTTCTGAATGCTTCTATCAGTATCATTTATCTCAAGTTAAAATAAATGCCAAATAAAAGAAAACTGTAACACAGCCGCATTTAAATTACTGAATGCATTCTCTAAAAATAAAACAGGAACAGTTATTATAAACATAGTTCTAAATGCTGCATTGAACGTAATCAGCACTGTAATTCAAGGTACCAAATTCAAACACCACGTAAAGGCATGCTGAAATATCTCTATTCAAGTCATCATTTAAGCATTGGCTTAAGTGCTTTCATAAACTGGATCCTGTATATTTAGTCACATAAGTAATTAGTGTTTTCATCAGTTACTTAGAATTACAAGACAGGTAAGAATCTTAGAAATGGGGATAACAGGTTAGCTGTCTTACCAGCAGTAGTCCAGAAGATGTGGAGGAAGCACTGGGATGTAAATGTGTTGCCAATACATTGGATATAACAATGCAGCTGATGCATGAACACAAGCAGTTAACTAAAAATAAACACACACAGAATTGGCAACAAAAAATATGAATAAAAAGAAAATACAAAACCTTAAATTAACTTTTAGACACGTAAGAATCTTAACCTCCCCAAACCACCTATTATAGCATTTTTTAATTACTTTTAATTGCTTAAATACATCTATGAAGAACGCTGACATACGTATACAAGTACAACGTTTGCAAGAAGTCAGACTAACGAGTCAATTAAAAGTTAGCCCTGCTCAGCTATTTCCTTGAAAACAAGAAAATAAACATGCACTACTTGATGTTTATCAAACGTGAGTACTGCCAAGAACACACAAAACTCGAGCGTACCCCAGCTGCACTCAGCTCCGCTGAGCAGGAAAGACTCAGGGGAGTTTTTTGGTCCACGTTTCTGCTATTTGGAACAACTGGAATTGATCTGAACATGCATGAAGCCGCAGCAGAGCATTAAACTCAGGAGCAGGATTAATTGCTGTTTGTGTCACTATCTTGATTTCCAAACCACCTTTAAAAAAATCTGGTGAATATTCCCTATGACAGCAAAGCAACTTTATTACAATTTTCCAAAACTCCCTTCCCAAAGCAGGGACTGGCAAGTCCGGCACCAGCATCACCAGAAAACGAAGGACTCCTTGACCAAGAAAGGTGGTGTTACAATCTGCTTACCATTCAAAACGTGTTTTTCTAAAACAAGCGAACAAACAAAAAACCAACACAAAAAAAACCCACCCACCCCACCCCACAAAAACAATCTATGGAATTGATTAGAAACATGGTCTAGTTCACTCCTCGAGTGAACAAAATAATCTGCAACACCGAAAGAATTCAAATTTGATATATCAAATACCACTTTGCTATCAGTGAGTCACTCAAATTTATTTATTTGATTATGCAGCCACAGAGTTACAACAGAAAGTAGAAAACATCAAGACTGTTCAAAATGAGGTAGCCTATATCCAGTAAATAAAACACTACAAACCCCATAAAATAAAATTTAAAAAATTAAAAAAAGGGAATGCCCCACGTAGAAGACACCAAGCTTACGGAAAAAGACAAGACTGTCCTAATGTTTTCTATTACAACAAAATTACTATCTGAGGTTAACTTGGTAATAGTGCTGTTTATTAGACATGTAATTTTACAGTAACAAAACGAAGAGCTAAAAATAAAATGTAAATCCTGTCCATACAGCAAGTGCTAAAACATTACGGATTTTACAGGGGGAAAAAAACCCTCTTTGTGGAACAGATCAGCAGTTAAAGCTTTCATACCCTAGCTGTCTTGGACATTTAGACTTGTAAATAAAAATTATACTGTAATTTTGTACATGTATTTTTACACTAAAAATGAAAAAAAAAAATTATAAGACCATTGCATCAGAAATCACAGACAATTACAATTTGTGCAGCATAGTTTGCTCAGCACTCAGATTAATATAACACGATTAAATATGGAAAAGAAGAGGGTCTGAAAGCTCCTGAGGGATATCATTAGAGCAAATTGCCAAAGAATGAAACATGAGCCAGTCAGGAGATTCTGGAAGCTGCAGTAGTACCAAGGGACTTGAATGTTCGACAGTTGGAGCTTCAGTAATGTGTGAACTGCAGGTTAAGGTATCAGGAGACTCTGTTCACTGACACACAGAATGTCACTATTGACCAGCGAACTGCCCGAGCCTGACAGCTACACTACAGAAAGCCAAGTATATCATAATTCCGTATTTAAACTCTTCGTTTCAGATTAACATCTCGGTTTTTAGCTTTACATCAAACCTCTGCAATTACTCTCATTTTAGACTTATAATAATGGCTATTTTAATAATTACTGTGTTGTTACTAAGAATTAATTAATTTGGGAGAAGAAATAATTGAGTATCTTATCCCTCTTCTACACAGTGGGATTTATGAGTTTTATTTCCATATTATCTCTCTCTGTAGTTTAACTAACACTACTGATAGCGCAGTCAAGCTCAGTATCATGGTTTTTGCTCTTTTACTCAAAATGGACGTGGAATTACTAATTAGCATGTCCACATACTATTGTACATAGTATATAAATTTCAAACCGCAACTACCTATATAAAAATTAGCATTTCATGTATTTCAATCACAGGCTGAAATAAAGCTGAGCATACAGTTATACAGGATATCCCCCAACGTATACAGCTGCCTCCTCCTCCTCTTAATAGGCATTCTTAAATTATGAATTAAGATGACTATACTATTTGCATGAAGAAATATTTTCCTATCTTATGCATATGTCTGTGTTATATTTTAGTTCCCACTTTTACAGAGGAAGTGGATAATTCCTTAAAAACATCTGAAGTTTTATTAACTCTCATTTTACAATCTATGTTTTAGTGTGGCACTCAGACTGGCATCTATTTAACATTTGTAATTAAAAAAAGTCTACTAAATTTTAGCATTTCTAGCAGGAAAGGTAAAGATTCGATTACTTACACATCAAGGTTTTGCTGTACTGTTCCTTGCTTTTCTATTTAATCACATCTTAATGTAACATCTTATTTAAACATTTCCATCTATGCTGCTGCAGTAGGTTTCCAAACATTTTAGTATGGCATGAATATGTTTTATAGTTTCCTGTTGTATACAGCCTGTAATACAAGCAGCTATGGGATTCTGTTGCTCTTCAAACTGTGTGACATTTTAATACTCTGCCAACTCTGCCTTTAAGCAAATACTGGTAAGATAATTAAGGATTTCATATTAAAAATTGCACACTTTCTGGCAAATTCTCTTTTTGCCTTTTTTACTGTTTCAACAGTGACTGCATTTCTCAAATGCATTAGCTATTTAAATAACTTACCTCTTGAACTGACATATTCACTCTTCTAAATAGAATGGGGACTACTGCAAATCTTGGAATAATGCTGCATACCTTAAGTAACCAGACAGTTCAAGAGATCTGAAGAGCATTCGGGGACGAGGTAGAGCCCGACTGCTTACATCGGAACACAGAGGTCTATAAAGGCGACACTGGATTTGGAGGGGTATCTGATAGCATCTGCGCTTGGGAGCGGAGCCAGGCAGAGCCCCGGCAGGCACCCTGCCAAATGCTGAAGGAGGAGATGGTACGGCAGAGAGCACAGCACAAGCTCCTAGGTGCAGAAATGAGCATCTGTTGCTTGACCAAGTGGTGAGATCTTTTGCAGAAAACAATTCTTTATGCTATTTAGGGAAAAAGGCCTTCGCATGGAGCCTGTCTGTTGATTGCTATCTATTCCAAAAGGAATTATTAAGATCCACCTTTTAAAAAAAAAAACCCAACAAAAAACTAAGAAGATAAATGTCACAGATCAGAAAAATCTCTTTTTCAAGACAGGTAATCACTATCCTAAATTATCGTGAAGTCATCTTCAAGGCTGTATAAAACCTTACCTATTTTGCCAGCGACAACTGGAGATTACATCAACTGTGAACTGTGATCCCCTTTACAGATAAGCTTGTATATATAAGGTGAAAGCATCTGTCCAATAAAATTAGCTATATAGTTATGTATACACACAAATATATCGTTGCTCAACTCTGCAGTTTGCTAAAAAATTCTAAATTATAGCAGAACAGTGCTGCAGAACCTAGTTACTGCAAATCTGATAGTTTATTACATGTTTTGAGGCAACAAATAATGTTGAGACATCCTCCTGTAGTCCACTGCACTGGAAAAGACCTACCAGAGTTGTGTTTCTATCCATAATAAAATGGGCGGGCAGTTTTTAAGTAAAGTTTTTGTCTGTTGAAACCCATTTGTCAATATCGAACAGAACTTTTAATATTTCTGCTTCCAACAATTTTTATTTTTTAGACTGTTTTTCTCCATTTCAAAGAACGTCTTCTAGTTTAAACAACTTTTATTTCAAAAATAAATCTAATTATGGTTTTAAAATTCTTTGAAATAATGTGGGTTTAAATTACATAAACATGAGTCAATTGACTTGAACTAGTTAAAAAACAACTTTTAACAAAAAATTTCAATGTTCAACCCTGTAGTAAATAAACAAATTTAATTTGAAAGCCCTAGCATTTGCATTGGACATAAAAAGAAGTTTCCTGTCCCATTCTATCAGTAGTGAATTTACTAACATTACTGTGTACAACTGAAAGTTTCGGTCTATTTCTGATCTCTTCTGATAAGACACTGCAGCCGGCATCACCATGTAAGCTTTCATCACCCTGCAAGGAAAGTATGTGGTGTTTTCTCCAGAGATTTGTAGTGATTCCGGTAAAATAATTTTATCTTTGTCTCCTGAAAAAAAAAAAATGCTGGAACTATATGCCTGGTGATAATACAGTCTGTCCAAATAGTGGGAGACCACGTTACAAAGTTTGTCAGCAAAATTCGTTATCGAGTGACAGTAAATTGATTACTCCCAAATCCCTGCAAGACTGAAATAATGCACAAATCCTAGAGAATGAGTTACTTTCCACCTTATGCCAATAAGCAGCCACTTGGGAAGACTGTTGTTCAAAATCTACGCACTGCTGAACAGGAACAATCAGGAAAAGTTTTAGTACAAGACTTGATCAAAGCAGGTTTACCTGCTCCTGGGAACATGAAGAGTGTGGCTCCTCCCTGTCCCTCACGCAGATGCAGTAATTCTGATGTGTGTATCTGCTACCCCAACGCTCACTTCTACCAATGAACCCTTCTACCCTGGATTTCAAAGGGACTGGCCCCTTTTTCTTTTCTTTTTTTCTTTTTCCCCCTCTAATTTTAGTTTTTGCTAAAACACTGTGACATGTCTAGAGCCGTACTACTTCAACTGAAAGATTTTCTGCAGACTCATACATTATGCTTATTTGATACCTATTATTCACATAATTTCAATGAGTAACATGAAAATAATTATTCTGTATCCTGCACAAAACTTACCTGGCAGTTACTTTCTATCTATATAAATTATTTTCTTCAAAGCCTTTTCTATAACCAAAGGTTATAGAGAGAAAAAGAGAGGCAGAGCATAGGTGGCAAGACTTGCACACAACTAGAAACACACAAACTAGAAAGACAGAAACTGATTAGCAGAATCTTGTCAGAAAGCCAAAAACAGCAACAGAAGTTAGACAAAATGCTAAAGTAAAATTAACCTGTGATACCGTACAACCTTTCAAAATCTACTGTAAGCAACTAAAGAACTACTGTGATAAAACCATTTCCTGAAAAACCCTCAAACGCTGTCAATCTCTGTCAACACCATGTCCAGAAATGGGTACTGGTGTGCTCTCTCCCTCCTCCCTCACAGTCCCATTGGGCCAAAGAACGACTTCCCACCCACTGCCTTGACCACACATATGTTGAAAGATGCCAAAGATTCTGTTTATTTATCTCATCTACTTATTAATACCTATAGCAATAAATTGTAGGGGACGGGTCACCATTTTGCCACAGCTCCAGTAGCTACCATCAACCTGGACCAACTCTTATTGCCGTTACCCCGATACTCCCAGTTCACGAGAATTACTGAGAAACCACTATCCGCTTCCTGAAAGGGGAACAGTCGTACAGGTGAAAGGAAGCCTCTCCTCTACGTTATTACAACTCCTATGACTACCAGCTTTGTTAGAGGGGCATCCATGTCCAAATCTTGTTTGATCGGGAATGAGATCAGGCCCCAAACCCGTAACAGATACTTAATGGTTGCTAAGACCTACCTTCCCATTCAAGAAATGGGTGGGGGAAGACTGCCGGGGAGTAAAAGTGGGAAGGGAGCCCTTGCTTTCGCCAGTTTACAAGAGAGTTTAAATCGCTTCCCAGCTCTAAAGAATAAAAAGTCGGACTAAATCATACACTTAGTCCATTCTGCTGGCATTGGTGAGAAGTCAGAAGTCACTGATGAAAAAAAATTGAGCAACAAAAGAACAGAATATACTGTCCAAGCCACAACATCCAAAGCCACTTCTTACGCATTTCTTTAATTTAGCTCCTGGCTAATTTTTTCCCCATCTGCCATCCCCATAATCTTTAAGAAGAAAAAGAGGGGGGACCTTAAATGAGCCATATGCATTTTCCTCCTGTGGGCAAGATGAGACCCCCCCAGCTCTCCTCTCTCACAGAAGGGAGAGAGGGGAAGGGCAATATATTTCCAGTCCACAGATGAAAATTTTAACTTTTTCCATTATGAAAATTAAATGTGAAGAAGAAACACTAATATAAAAAACTTATTGTTTCCTGGGTTTGGGGGTGGGGTGGGGTTTTTTTGTTTTGTTTTGTTTTTCAAGTATTATTCACCTCCTTTTATCATTATTTCTGGGGGAAGGAAAGGGAAGAGAAGAGTGTTATTCATCAATTTGACAGCACTTCATATACAATCAATTTCATTCTTTTCTTGCAATTCTTGATTCACAAGGCAGCATTATGGCATCATTCTTGTGCATTAGTTTGGAAAGGAAAAGAAAAGACTGCAGACACGGTTTGTTCCTTGCCTATGGCTCCAGGAGTGACATGCTTCCCAATAATGGAAGCTGAGCAGAAAATAAAATTGAAGTGGTAGTAGACAGGTGAGCGCTCAACAAGGAATACCACTGGCATACTGTGCCTATACTAACGACCTACACGCACTTTTATAGATAATCAGATGTACCTATATAACAAAGTAGGTGTGGGTGGCATAGAAAAAGCCACGTAACTTGATTCAGTTACTCAATTTCTTCATCCCACAAAGGTTTTAAGTATTTTTCATAAGTTGAAAATGAAACTTTTGGAAGTTAGTCGTCAGCTTTTATCCCTAACATGTTACAGATTAGGTCAACTAACAGGTCTCTTCTGATATTCGTTTATCCTACAGTAAAGTAATTATGCTTCTTTATGTCATCTGTTCAATAATTTCAGTTTCCTCATATTTCTTCATTTCATCTCTGTAACATTCTTGATAATTTATTTTCATTTTGACATTCATTTATTTCCTAATGTCTTTATCTATTCCTCTCTCACAAAAACACAGAAGAACAAAAATATATACATCTTTTTGTCCCTTTTCCTGACCGTCTCCTGACACCCCCTTTCCTCCCTCCTTTATTTTATGACCTGTCTCCATGGAGGAAGAGCCACCCTCCCATAAAATAAGGGAGTTCTGCAAATGTTTCTCACTTCTGAAAAGAGAGTTTCCAGGAAAATAATTTTTATTAACATTTCCTCCCCCAGAGTAACTCCATGGTATGTTCTTCTGCCATACACTAATTAAGAAGCAGCAGGGAACAGCTTCCTTGTGAATAGCTGACAGACAACTTATTTACTGCGAGCAAGAGTAGAGATAACCACTGACTGTTATCGTTTGTCTCGTCATTGGTGAATTTTGGAAAAAAAGAGTGATAAAGCAGCAGTGACCATGAAAAAGGGGAAATCTTGTGATAATGGCACAGCAGAACAGAGAGCTGGTATTACACTCACACACCATTCAGTAACTCGTCTCCACATCTTATGCTTCATATGACCACCAATGACTTAAGCGGTACTTTTTTTAGGGGGTGAGACAGTTCTGGTCAACAGAATACGGACTCTTTCACTTCCAGTTCTCATACAGCCCAACCATAAAGGACTCAGTACTTAAAGGCTTCTCTTAGATTGCGTATGCCCACAGCAGCGCCTGCACTGGCTCTACACAGCATTTTGTTCCGGCAGTTTTTACTGAATTGCCAAAGATTATACGAATTGGAAAAAGAAACAACTTTTGCCCCAGATTCTCTTAATATTGGATTTGTTCTTTTTTCTGAAAGTGCTAATAAGCAAAAAAATTAATTTTGAAATGAATTTGTCAATCTGTCTTTCTGTCTACATGTTTTTCTTCTACAGTGTGGTTTTTTGGGTTTTGTTTGTTTAGGGTTTGCAATTTTTTTTTTTTTAATAAAACCCAGTGATATAGTTTTTCATGTTTTACATAGATGGCAGGTAATAACAATCTGCAACTGATTGTTTCCCCCTCCCCCCTCATTAGAAGAATTTTAATCATTTGTTGACCGCACATTTCAATTTCTTTTCACAAATTCTTTCACAATTATTTCTCCTAATATTATGCTGTGGCAATGGGAAAACTATTCTAAACTTCAAGACTGGGAGAGCTTTCCCGGTGTGGCTGTATATCCTAACCACATTTTGATTCCATATTGACATCCCGCAGCTTCATTGCTAGAAGTACACTCCCTACAGGGGTCCCAATGGGACCTTAACTGCACCCACAACACGCACCTCTGCCCAGTTTATCTTAGACTGCTTACACCTGAACTATTAAAAAAAAAAAAATTATTAAACACCACTCCTCATCTACTCCCAGACCAAATGGTCTAATTGGCCTAATATTCCAAAATGAATTCTAATTATGCTTCTGGGAGCTCAGTGAGTATCAGCGTAATATCTGTTCTGCCTTGCAAGTTAATGATAAATTCCCATCCATTTCTTGTTTTCCCAAGAACTAAATTTAGCCCTTGCACACTTCCGCCCACTATGTACTACATCACAGGAATTTGAGATACGAATTAAATTTAAATCTATAATTTTTTTAATTATTGGAACAGTATTATTTACAATGGATCTGCCATACACTTCATAAATACATTTTTAGATGAAATTGTGACTGCACTACAGTGCACAATTAAAATAAATCAGATGCTATAGTTCGTTTACTCAGAACTGGGAGCATCACCCTAGCATAAGGCAATGTGAGGACGTCACTAAGCTGTATGACAGCTCCCAATGCCATTATTTTCTCCAACATGGAAGGCCTGTACGGAGCCAACTGTTCCACTGTCTTGGATCCTTAGTTTGCTCCAGAGAAGTAGCTCCATAAATAACCAGCTTTGAACTCAGAAACATAAAAATACAAAAGAGGAGCCTTCTGTCTTTCCAGGCTCCACACTAACGTGCACTGTGCTCCAAAACCACATCCCAGCGATCTGGCCTACTCACAAAGCGCTGCTCGGCAGGTTTTTTAACCATATCCATGAATCTCCACATGTAAACCGCAGAGATATTTACGTGAAGTGAGACAAACAGACAACCACCACAGCTGTCTTCTGATTCAGTTCATGATATTACTGCCTTGGGACATACGGATTTTGGACTAAACTCAAGAATCTCGGATTTAGGGTCGGATGCAGGAGGAGCGAAGTGATTGAAACAGACGTGTTTACAGTAAGGGGCATTTCGCTTTCTCTAGTGGCTGGTATTACATTCTCCAAGGAGCCTCCGCATCTTCCCAGTGCCTGAGCGACCACGTGTGTGACCATACCTGAACAAGACTAACGAGGCAAGGAACATGAAGCCGCTGCTCAGTCCAACTCATTATGGCAACCGAGGGCAACTGCAGAAAGCTCTCTTTGCATATAAGCAACAGTAAAAGTGATTCCACAAATGTATGTTTGTGCGTAAATTTCTATTCAGTGCTCCTTCACCACCAATAAAAAAAAACAACTGTATCTTTTATTGACATATATGTTTGTTTTTATAGGGATCACCAAAGAAACCTACAGCCAGCACAAAGCAGAACTTCGTAACCACCGTGCTCTCAGACACATCAGACTTGTATTACCTGAAACAAATACTGGTCAAAATGGACGTAACGTTTAGACATTTGCTTTAAAGTGTAGCATCCTTTCCACCTGCCAGTGTAGGCCGCAGAAGATACACTCTAGTTAGCATATTACTGACAGGATGATGAGAAAGCTCCTGTCAGACACGGGCCAGCCGGGTGTTTGAGACAAAACGCACAGCCCCAGCTGACTAGTTAGGGAAAGACTGGTGAGGTACAATTACAGAGGCATATGACAAGCTTTCATGCTTGAGTGACTTGAGAACCGATGACATGGCTTTAAACAGCAATCCTTCTTACCTCCGGTCACAAAACAGCAATAAGTCAACTGATGCACTGTTGTAAATCATGATTTATTCCTTTGCTTTGAATACATGAGAGCGCGGTATGATGTTCTGGTAGACTACCACAGCAGGTGCACTTGGGGCCGAAACATCTAGGGCCTGCCTCCAGCATGCATAAAATCAATGCTGCAGTTCAGCCTTCCTGGAAAAGCCATCCCCAGCACTTTAATAATTTATATAAAGACTGAATTAAAAAATTATTTGTACTGAAACTCGTACAGCTCCATGCAACTAATACGAATACATGCAGATGCAGTGACGTGTGAGGAAACGGTGCTGTGCAAGAACATACAGCATGACGTTTAGGAAAGGTCTTCCTTTTACAGCTGAAGTGAAACAACTAACAGCCACCTCTGTGAATAGATCAATTCCTTTGTTTCATTCATCCTTTCATTTAATCCAAAGCCATATAATTTGTTTCTCTTTCATAGTTTACTCTTCAAAAGCCAGAAATGGTAATTTTTGCTACAAACAGATCTTACAAAGCATAATCCTCAGGCTAGCTGAATCCATCTCACTCTACCACTAAGCCTGAAGCAAGCTGTGAGGTTGGTGATAATCACATTATTAAAGTGGTTGGAAAGTCAAGCTAATAAAAGAATCAACAGTTAGGGCAAATAATGACCCAGAAGCTATGACAGAAAGGAGTGGTAGGAAGTTTCCACTTATATTTTTGGTAGTAATTGGTAGGGCAAGTAGACAAAGATCTCCACCAAAGGAGTTTTTAAAGGGGGTAAAAACACAGAAAAATCAATTTAAAGAAAGATGCAAAGAATACATAACAATTGCAAAAACCAGAGGATGCATATAAAACAAAGCCTGCTTGGACAAAATAAAATATAAGCTGACAATTGAAACACCCTCAGGATAAAATGGTACTTAGGCTTTTTTTTTTTTTTAAATTAAAAAAAACTCTACTCAACAGCTTAAAGTAGGCAACCTTCTTTTCTCTTTTTTCCTCCAAAGTAAACCTTCTTTTTAAATATAGCATCATTTTCCCCGCTTTTTCCATAACAGGACCGATCCTTTACTTGAGTATAATGAAAGCATGAAATTTATAGGGCAGAAATGCTAGACAAAATTCCTGTACATAAGTAAGTGTAGTTTTCCATTCCTGGCCCCCCACAAGAAGGGTGAGGAGAAAGTGAGTAAGGCCTTGAATTATGCCTTTTGTTATCAGTCACTGCCCTGAGATAGTGAACCAAAACAGAGCTGATAACTCAAAGGTGACATCACAACCCAGTCTTCATGAACTGACATAAACACTTGATATTCAGTTAACCCCAAAGATAAGGCACAACTCCCTTAACAGAAAGTTGTACTTGACAGCATTATTTTTGAACAAATAATCTTTTCAAGTATCAAGCTGTAATTTAGGAATATTAAAACATGACCTTTGCAACACAAAGTACCAGTCTGCTGTGTTTTGTACACAATAGTAAAACAGCACAAAGCTAGCAAATGCTAATGCCCAAATACACTCCATTTGCTTATTTGTACTATATTGCGCAATCCAACATTTTAATATCTTATGCCAAAAACACATTTAGTCATTCTTGGCAATTCAGTTAAATTCTTACAGGAGATACTGAGAAGTGTTTAATTTACTTTTTAAACTATATTGCCCTGTAAAGAAGCAAGCTTTGCATCAGTCCTGCTCTGTTTATGAAAGAGGTGAGAACTGCAGGTAGCAGTTCTCACTGAAGTTCCTGATAAGCCAGGTCTATTTTTCTGTTTTATCAGAACTCACTAGTGCAAATGAAAATTAACCCAGTCCTATATCAAAAGTGGATCCGACGTGATGTGGCAGTAATGCTAGTAGACTGAAAAAGTAAGCAGAAGAAAGTGAAATTGATGTGCTATCTCTTTTTGGACTTGACCTGCAATCTACTATTTACATTCACACCTTGGGGACATTCTTCAGGACATCCAAACGCCACTACAAATGTCTGCTACTGCTACTTATCCTTGTCCAGGAGAGTGATATAAATCATTTTCAAGTGAGGACACCATCAAGATGACTATTACTTCATGAAAAGATTTGGAATAAACAGCTGAATTTTCAACAAAGTTAAAGTTTCTCACAACCAGCATATTATATCTGTTGTTCTGTAATGACTTCCAAAGAGCTTGGAATCTGAACGCAGAAATGAGGTGGTCTAGATCAGCACAGTGTGATTCTGATACCTCCTCTTCTCTTGTCATATCATAGCAACAGAGATCAGCTGAGATGTTCAGCCTAACAAAAACAAGTCTTAAGAGGATCCAAATGTAGGCTGGGAGTACGATTCTAAATCGTGTTAAGCAGACAGACACGCGCCCACCTGCAGAATGAATCTTCCACAGGCACAGAGCTGCCGTCATGATTCCTATCTCCTGTCTACTGGAGCAGTAAAAGAGGTTTGACTGGGGCATCATTGGAGCTGAGGGTTTTTTATGGTGCATTTTTTCCTTTTTTTTCTTTTTTTCTTTTTTTTTTTTTTTTTTAATATAGCAAGCTGGGTCCCAGACTGGCAAACTGAAGAAAAAAAAAAATAATTTGATTCCACGGTTTTGCTACGTGAACTTCTACTAAGCCAGGTTCATTGAAAGGGCTTTCTCTTCAAATTCTCTTCGCCCATTTGGGTGGTCTCATTACTGTGTTGTAACACCCAATCCTTCCCCTAGCCATTTCAGGGGGTGGGGGGCAGGGGGAAGAAAAAAGTGTGATAGAATATGGAAATTTCCTAAGATAAAGTAAAATCTTTGCTGGTTAAAAATATATCATAGACTAGTAATTTGAAGATTGCTTATATTCATTCAGTATTTATTTTTCTGGCTTTCAGTTGTTCATGTGGCCTCTGCTTATATGACCCCATGTCTCCTTTACTCTCCCGTCACCATGGACTTACTTAGCTCCATATTCTGCAAACCACTGGTAAAGTGCTGTCTTCGTGCACTCCCCTAACTGCAACGGTGATTGCAGATTCAGGGACCCAACACTGTGGTGTTTTGAAAAAAAAAATAATAATAAGGCAGTCATATAATTGCTACTACCACCTAGAATTGTAAAACCTGCCAGCCTTTTATGGCGATTCTGAATCTTCTCTATCTTCGATTTACTTTTGACTCAAAAGAATTTAAAGGGGCTTTATCCACTATTTATAATCCAAAAATTCTTGCTCCTTACATGCACATGTATGTATTGGAAATCAGCACCTGCAAGACTTTGAAAATACTTATTTTTAGTACTATATCCAACCTTGTACCTATTGTTAATCTTTTTGGTAGTACAATTAGCAGTGTTCAGGAACATAGACTTGATTTTCTACCATAGAAAGCATATTAAACAAAATGTTTTATGCAGTACTGTTGAAAAAAAAAAAAGGTATTTTCAATGACTGTGCTTAACAGGCTAAAGATTCTGCATAACAAATATACTCTATGGTGAATGTTGGTTATAAAGTGACAGTCTTGTACTAATGCAAAATTAATCTTGGGAATATTTTCAAAATATACGATATTTTAAAAACCCATAAGATTCTGTGAAGAGTAAAACAAAATAACATCTGAATATTTAGGTATACTTTCAAAATGAAACACAACATTCTTTTAAGTGGTCTAAGCAGGCATAAGGCGGGGGGGGGAAAGCATTTTAATGTGGGCAGTAGCTTAAAACCTTTAATAAAAAAAAAAAATGCTATTTTGAGTTGTACGTTATTATCAGTCTGAAGAGCTGCTCCAAATCAAAGCTATTACAGTATGCACTCCCAAACCACTCTAACAAAGATGAATCTACCTATTACCAGGTTAGGATAGCAGCTATTATTATGGACCCTTGATTTCTTTCAAGTAGCTCCAATGGAATAAGCCACAAGTGAATAATAAAGATCTTATAATAGCCCTTAAGAATTCTTTTTAGGTTAGAAGGCACAGAAATGAACTCAGGAGAGTTAAAGAACTCTCATCTCTTGATAAGAAAAATAATTAACCCGACTTAATGTATCTGAGTAGGTCTTATATAAATCAGACTTTTGTACTTCAAGAGCCAGACTAAAACCATATATCAGAAAAGTATGTAGATATTGTCTTATAAGTACACATGGAACATATCTAAAACCACAAAGGTCTGCAGGTCATTTTGTGAAATGTTCAATATATCCTACTTAAAAGGAGATGTGTGAAGTACTTACAGTGCTTAGTTTGCTAGAGGTAATAATGATTCGTCTCTCATGCAACATACTGGCATAAAGTTGCAGCATGTTGTTCACATCCACAGCAACAAAATATTCAGTGAGGTTTCTCTGTTTAAATAAATAAGATGTTAACAATATAGCAACAGTAGTAGCTAAGTGGAACATTTTATATATTACTTACAAAAATTTTTTCCAATTAGTAGGTGGGGAAAAAAAACCAACCCAAAACCATGAAGGAAATCCCTTTGCATTAAAATCTGTATGCTTTAAGAATAATTGATTGGGTTTTAAAGCCAATGAAAAACTAACTTCGGTGTAAGTTATTAATATTTTGCTCATTTGATTATGCTTGTGAATTTAGATTTGCCCTTTTTTTTTTTCCAAATTTGAAAAAATATGAAATTTAGTATTATATCAATAGCACCATATGCTATTAAGGTAACCATTACCTCCAACCCAGGAACAGATCTTCCACCACTGCAAAAACTGTTCTGTCATAGCTACAGTAATAAAACTCTGCTATTTTGCTAGGCTCTCCCAAAGTCAACACATTTTATTCTACTTCAAGTACAGCAAAACAGCCTGTTGAAAAACACCAAGCTTTTGCTTGAGCTGTATGCGCCAGGACACCAGAAGTCCGGCAGCACTGGTGGAAGGTACTGGGTCCTTCCTGCAGCCACCCTTTTGGCCCCCGATGAGAATCCCACTGCTACCCCCACTGTGGGGTTTAATGAAAAGCAAAGTCACCAGCACCTCTTATTTATAGTGCAGACAACACAAAAGCGGGGGGAAAAGAGAAAAAAGCCCGGGGGGGGGGGGGGGGGGGGGGAAGGATCTCTGTGTTCCAGCTGAACTTAACAGTATTTCTGCATGGCACAGTGCCAGAGACATACAAGTTCTGAATAAGCTAAAACAGCTACCAGCAAAAATGCCTAGGAAAACAGCAAATTTTTGTAAACATCGGAGAATACCTATGAAAATATACTAATACATCCCACAACATACAAAACATTCAATTTCACACATTCATTATCGTATCTGCAACCAGAACTCTTACTCATCTCTTCTCAGGAACAACATGTCACCGAACGTTGATGTAGGAGGCCTATCAACTATATGTCCCAACCCAAGGAAATCTGAACAGTGGAACCGTTAGTCTGTACTGGATGTGGCCAAGACATGGCAGCAAGGTAATGCACCCCTGAAAAAGGCTTCAGCGCGGGGTGACCCCCCTGACTGCCAGCTCCACCACCCCCCCGGGGGCCAGGACACGGCGGCTGGCTGCGGCCTCTCCGGCTCACGGCCCTCCGCAGTCAGGGAGCGCGGCGTGGGCAGAGCTGCTGTTCACCAGCTGCTGGTTTGTCTCCTTACAGACTCCGCTATACGGAAAGCTAACTGCAGTTGAAGCCCGGATGATGATCAGAAGGTTGACCTGCATTTTGGATATACTGCAATATTAAAATAAAAAAAAATATTGCAGAGACAAACGAAGACACAAACAAAGATCCAACGGATGATCCAGTTTCATGTAAATTCAGAAATGCATTATTAATTTGAAGACACAGAGTATAGAGTTATTCTTGGTCCATGCTGCATAAGATTTTGCAGGGGAGAAAAACAAGAGCTTTAAGGCACAAACACTCCATTTAGAAAGAAACTCTGGTCTTTCAAGTGCTACTTTTAACTGATTGTCAGAGGCTGACGCACCGTGATAATTTGAGTCCAATTTACCTCGGACACCCCCTAACACTGTAGTTGATAATGGTACGCTGATTCTGTGTTGCAAAAGCTGTGGTAAAAAGAGTTTGCAATCTTGTACAGACCAATGTATCTTTGGGAGACAGTCACAGTTATTTCTGCATTACATCTGAAAAGTTACTGCCCCTGAAATATGTGAATCTTACAACAAAGAAGAAGAAAATTCATTTTATTGCTAATTTACTGTAATTACCTCACGTCTTCACTCCCTGCATGTTCTAACCCTCCATTAGTACCATACTATTTTGATTCATACTGGAAGGATGAGACTTTTATAAATGGAGTAAAAATTAATTATAGAAAGGCACCTTGAAAATTACTTTTCCTTTCTCCCACAGAATCAGAAAAATAAATCCACAGTGGCACCATCGCAAGATCCTCCATCAGCCAGAGGTCCAGAGTGAAGCTTCCCCACATTTTCTTCAAGTTGAACACATAACACACCTTCTAACCTCCAAAGCTATGTTTTATTAGAACCCCAAATAATAAGCTAGAACAAGACGATTCTTTAAAATAGAGGAATTCAACCCGTAGCCAAAACAGATGAAAATAAACATTTAAAAACTAAGCCCTGTCCTGCCCAAAGAGCCCTTGCAACAAGGGTCCTCTCTTTTACTCCTCTATCCAGCAACTTTCCGTAGTTTTCCGGGTTGCAACAAGGGCCGCGCCATCTCCTCTGGGTCCCTGGCGCAGACTCCTTTCCACCCCCGCAGAGGTACCCGCAGGCCTCCTCCCTGCTACAAGCACCCTACCGCTCCCCGCCAGCCTGGGCTCCCCCGGCTCCGCTCCCTTCCCTCGCCCGGCCCAGGAGCCGCTGCCCGCCCGGGACGCTGAGGGGCACAGCCTCCCCTCTCACCCGCAGCGCCGCGGCGGGGAGCGGGCGGCGGGGAGGCCTTCCCCACCACGCCTCGCCGGCGCACCACCGCCGCGGAGGCCGCGAGCGCACTTCTGTCACGCTTTCTGCGCCAACACCGCAACATCCACCAAGAACGAGTTCCGCGGTACCGCGTGATTTTGTACTCTGGTGAACCCCCCCAGAAGCTGAACTTTCAGGAGGAAGTTATTATTTGAAAGTGTAAAAATGCACATCTCTACACCCACACGCAATTCCAGACTTAAATGCAAGAGTGGAAAGCAGAAAGTTTCGAAGCTCTTTTATTAGATGTTACCCAGCTAAACACATCATAGAGAATGTGACCTGAGATTTCACATTTGCAGTCTACCCACAGCACCATCAAGGATTTAACATCTACAGAATGCAAGTCTTCATAAAAAAAAAAAATAATAATAACAACCATTCCTGGTGCATGGTTACCATCCAAATGTAAGCAGGTACGGCATGTTTTCAGAAAGCCTGAAACAATGCCTTCTTACACAAAAAATAGCTGCATATCTTGACAGCTGAATTTGCAGCTTAGCAGCGCAGTGTTTAAAGGGCAGGTATTCAAGTAACACGAGGTGCAGAAGCAGAATATATTTTACATAAATAATCCCAATAAATGCAAACAAGCCAAGTAATTATGAACAAAGGGTGGATATAGCAGTGGTCAAAAATGCCCTGTTAATGCTTTAAAATGGGTTAATGATGAATGCAACGGTGACTACTAGCTAAAGGTTGTAATAATAGACATCAATCATATTCTAAAAACAGTCTTGGAAAAAAAACATCTCCTATTGATAAAAGCAGAGTTCAGCCCTACCCACAGAATGAGGTTGATACTTCTCCTAAATATTTAAAAAAGAAACTGCATACTTACACTTTCAGGGATTGTTGGCAATCCAGTTATATCAGGAGTAATGAAATACGAGTGCTAATCAATGGGGAAAAATAATTAATAATTTATGCACACAGAAACCAAAAATTCCTTTTTAAAAAATCCAGCATTTAGGATTTCCAACCCCATCTTTTTTTTAAGCAAACAGCCAGTTTTCCAACAGCATTCTTACCACTACTAGACAAAGAATTAAGCAGACCACGACACGAAATGACAAGCTCTGGTTCAACACAGCACACAAACCGAGGAACAAAACGCTGGGCTGCAGTTTTGAAATAACACTGAAATTAAGCCAGCTTTAAATGTTGTCACGAGCCTGAGAGTAGCATTGATTAACTTAAGCATTGATTTAAAAATTGCAACCAAAAAAAAAAAGTTAAAGGATAAAACATAAATTTAGAACAGAAAAGGAAAAATCATTCACGAGAAAATTAATTAGAATAGAAATATTATCACTTGATATACATTCTCTTCTCTTTCCAAACACCTTTGAATCAAAAATGTGCTAACAGAAATGCAAGGTCTGACAGCTTGAGATTCTGCAATCATTTATGAAATACATTAGCAATTTTATGCATCTTAGTTTGAGGCCATCTAGGATGTAAATATAAAATGGATTAAACTAAAAACAGATGTAATTTAGCTTATTCTCATTAATCCAGTCCTTTTAGTAGTTATCAGACATGGATTTAGCTCAGTAATTTTAAGGCATTTTTGCATATTAGTCTAAATCTCAAAGGACAAAAAACCTTAAGTGCATACTAAGTAAATGTGATAATTACTAACTTTTTAGCTTTTATTTGTTTTTAACAGAATTTTGACATTTTTCATAGACTTTCTTTGTGTATTTTAAAATTATAATTAACAACAAAAAGACACAGTTCGTTTTCAAGTCAAACTTGAAAAAGATATACCAAAACATAAAGGAAGTCTGTAAGATATTAAATGCGTCTTGTACTCAAGCAAAAAAAAAATATTAATAATATTAACTCTGTGTAGGAGACTTATTAAACCAGCTTGATACATTTAATAGAAAATTTTCCCCACAAATTAGGTCATTTGGCAATAGTTAAAAATTTAAGAAAAGAAACTTGGCTTAAAAAAGGCATCCCATAAACATCATAACACTTGCATAATAAATATCCCAAGTTATTGTTTTGCATCAACAGAGAAAAAAAGCTAAGATTTTTTCTCTAGCCAAGAACAGGAAAATATTCAGATTAATGGAATGCCTACATTCTTCAGAAGTATAGTGAGAACCGAAAGTGATCTCCTATATGTAATAAGGTCACAGAATATTTATCAAAAGATTTCTGAGTAATTAAGTTAATAACTTAGAGAAGTAATTATTTATAATTAACAAAGTAATAATATTTCACTCATTAAACAGAAAAGGAAGTCAGAACTATGAGAAGCACAGACCCATTACTGCAGTCATTAAGAGTCATAAAGCAGCAAAAATAATGTGGTATGGAGTCCTTGCACATCTTTGTGAACTCCCTTAGGAAGATGTACGACCTTGGAAGAGATACTAAATTAATAGTTGCTGTCCTGTATAAAGTTTTCTCTACCAAGGACGCTAGAAAATGCAAGTTTTGTTCATCAATTTAAGGGTTTGATTTTGGTTGCGGTTTTTACAAAAGGATAATGACGCACACACACATAGCTCTGAAGTTAGATTGATTTAAACAGAATAGGTACATTAATATTGGACTGCGCTCTTAGGCTAAAGACAGCAGCAGAGTTTCCCAAAGGACAGGTATAAATAAGCCTGCAATCAAAAGAGATATCCTATAGCAAGTAATTATTTCTTTAATTACAATAGGCTTTAGATAGTCAGTGCCTTTTAAACTCACCGATACAAGACAAGGCTGTTTTTTCAAAACTTGCTCACTTGCAAAAATCATCTCTTGGTTCTTATGCAAGATGAGAGAAAGATTGAACAATTGACTTTTTAGTTTTCCAACAAAAAGGCCAAAGCTGACTCTAATGCTTGTAATATTCCATGTTTAAAACATTGGCTGAAAATGCTTTATTCATTGTATTCCTCCCCCATTTGAATTCAGACTTCGCTAGCTTTTCAAAAAAAAAAAAAAAAAAAAATCACTTTTGTTAGCCCTCTGTGGGTAAAATAAAAGTGACACAAATTATATTTAAGCTCAGGTTTCATAGAACGAATGATCACCCCTCATAAATTTCAGCTGCAGAATATTTGTTACTGGGACTGATAGGCGAGAGTAGAACTTGGTCCCTAACTGGACCAAGGCATTTTGGTGTCCTCCTGACCAAGGATTACTGGGAAACACCATCTATCCTGATACCGGGCATAATTTATGCATGATTATATACATGCAATCCTAAGTACCGTCGTGGTCTGCCATCTAAAGCCCACTTCAACACCTATGAGCCTTACCCTGCAGCATACCTGAATAAATGGGGGGAGGGATCTTTTTTAGTTCTGCATCATGGAATTTGAACTAGACTCATCCTGGCACAATGAAAAGCCACCTCGTGATGTCATTTCTACAATTATTTTTCAGACTGTAACTTCTTTTTAAGTCTATTACTACTGACGGTTCCAGTCTAGCTTATTTATAATATACGAGGAGCAAGAAAGGAACATCAATATGAAAGACTAGGCACACAAAGTTAAGAGCTGAAAGTGGTCATAAACATTTCCCTGCTCCCTGCAGCACTGAGGATTACAAAAACAGATCCAACAAGCATTCTGACTCAGGCTAACCTATTCCTTCCTGCTCTGCCCCGTCTGAACCCACAATATTTGCTCGACTGTACCTGCAGCCAAGCATTTGGCAAGAGGCCTGCATTTAGGTAATCATTGTTCAGCTAAAAAGGTTACAAAAGTCTTTGATGTAACAAACTACTGGGAACAAAAGACAATTGAGGGAAAAAAAAAAATTCAAAAGTCAGATAATATTGAAATAAAACCAGCAAGCATCAACTTTATTGCAAGCAATTTGTCATCCCAGTGTTGCCAGCTGTATTCACCATAACATCAATTTCCAGGTTATCACAACATTCATTTTGAGGTAGGCAAGTTCTATGCAAGATGAACTGCAACACTGATAGCAACAGGCAGTAACACTTTGCAAGAAATGCAAGGAAAAATATCTTTAAAACTTCTCTATGTCCCTCTGAAACACAGTAGGATTTTTAAAGGACTTTATAAAAGTGTCTTAGGGTTTCCAGATTAGAATTGGTTGTAATACATCAATTATCGATAGCAAAATATTACTTGATATACAGAAGTATTCTTGGCAAAGGTACTATGAACTGAAAAATAACTTGAAAATATTACACTGACAACAGGAAGAAAAAACGTAGCAACAGAAACAATTCCGACTGCAGCCTCAAAAACCAGTACGTTGTTCTGGTGAAAAACAACACACAAGACTGGAAGGACTTCCAAATACAGTGGATTAGCACGGTTCAAAGGGGAAAAATATTAGGCCTCTGTAGCCTAGTGAAAAAAGCATAACAACGAATCTGAAACATGACAAATTAAACTAAAATAAAGGTAGCATTATGTTAAGCAGCAAGGGTGAGTAACTACTGGAACAGAAGTGGTAGACTCTCCATTTCTGTATGCCTTCATAATAGGGCCAGATGCTTTTCTGGAGTCTGTGCTTACTTTACTCGAAGTATTGGGCTCAATTCTAAAGTGAGTGAGTTAAAAGTAACAGGAAATGACACAAATAAGGTCAAAATAAATAATCTAATGATCTTTCAGTATGCGCGTAAGGGAAGCCTTTACAAAACCACTTCTTTCTGTGCCCTGCAAACTGTGCTAGTTCAATCAAGAAACAGTTATTTGCACACAGTCACTTATGCGTGCAGTAGTTGTACAGATGCTGTGAACACGAACAATGTCTCGGAGACAGCAGAGGCTCTGTATTGGCTTTACATTTCATGCAGGCTCTACAAATGTATTTAAACATGTGTCCATACGCTGTTTCTGTTAAAAACTTCAGGAACCGTAACAGTGACAGGCTCACTTTTTGATGTTTCTGCGGCAACAGCACCTTGCCATACTATCACTGCCCAGTCCCACATCACGGAAAGTCAGACCACAAAAGCAAGGCAGGCATGAACACGTTCTTCCACCTAGATGTGCTGAAAGGTTCATGTAATGCAATACACTTCTCCTACCATCTTTCCTACAGCATTTTTGCATGATCAAGCAAAACTAGGAAAAAGGGGAAGGAAGACGGGAAAGAAGCCACCTTACACAGATTTTTGTCCAATCCTGCAAGTCTACCTACTCAGACATAAGAGGCAATAAAACAGAGTTAGTGTCTCCCGATTCACAGCAGGAGAAACCAAAATTATCTACACAAAACAGCTGGAAGCACAAAAAAGTAGTTCTAGCACTTCCAGCTCCCCCTGCAGTTTACTTTCTTATCCACAGAGGAAAATTCAAATTTCTGCTTCTTTATGACTGTGACTTTAAGCGAACAACATGAGACAAAGACAAACTCTATTCTGCACGGGGGGGGGCCAAGAAAAAGGTTGTCCAAGCCAGTTAATGATGGGAAGCAACATAAGTTTACTCTTTACCAAGGGTTGTGGGTTTTTTTTGTTTCAGCCTTACCTACTATTTTATAGTCAGTAATAGGAGTACAAGTTAAACAGAGAAGGAGTAGGAGTTAAACAGAAAATACTTACCACACTTAAACTGACTAAAGCGTTCGCCTTTGGCACAGGATGGCTATACAATGATTTCAACAAATCATTTGAGTCATTTTCCTATAGGGAATGTTTTTAAAAGGTAGTTAGTTATTGTATAAAAACTGACTAATTACCATTTACTACACATCAAACTATATATTGACAAAGATATATATGTATATTTAATGAGAAAGACAATTGCAATTCGCAGTGAAGTATTTAAATATTAAGTATAAAATTCAGGCCAACTTTGTATCTCAGAAAATGATTGTATCTGCAAATTAACTCAATCTCTTACGTATTTCCCCATACACTCCTTAAATGAATCGCATTATTTGCAACTGAAAATAGTGTTAACATGTCTAGCTGGTCTGTGCATCTTGGACATCATCTTCCTAAAACGGTTAGCCATGATATTTGTCTATTCAAAGTTTTACTAAATATGCAGCCACATAGCTATATTGTATGCTTTAAAAATGATTCATCAAAGCACATAAAAAAGTTAATAAGGTTTACTAAAAAGTACATGCAGCTACTGGGTTTAACTAGGATCCCCCACCTTGATCTCTAAAAGATACATTTAGTTGGGAAAGAGATGAGGACGGAGGTTTTGTTTGTTTAGGGTTTTCATTCAGTTTAGGGGTTTTATTCAAGGAAATTAAATTCTTTTTGTTGTCAAAGTAAAACCAAAAATATCAGTGTCAAGCCAGGGCCAGCTTTTAAACATATTGTTTGAGTTTGCAGGAAGCTTCCACCTCTCCCTGCAAGAATGATGATGTTACTGGATCTCGTACTGGTAAACAAGATTTTGGGTCTAGCTCTTGGTCAGACAAACAGTGCCTGGGCCAGGAGGGAGCAATGTCCTCTAACAGCCTCCTCAGCAACAGATATGGCACTAGGCAATACAAAAAAAATACTTCCGTGCACTGCTAAAACTTTCTGACCCATCAAAACAGTTTTCTCAGCATATAGGACAACAAACTGATAACCCAGCAACTTAAATTGGTTGCAGTAATAGCTGCAATGCCAGAACCAGTGGTCAAGAAACAAAGGAGAAGACAATCCCTACCCCTTCTGTCAAATACAACCTTAATAACAATTTTTACTGTTACAGTGAAATCCGGCCCAAAACCAAAGTCTCATTGTACCATTCATAAGACTTAAATGTATTCCACACTTCATTTAAACACAGCTAACACCAAACTTTCCTACTGCATTTTCTTCTTACATAAAATATCATCATTCTCCATAGTCCATTTACTATAATGCACAATAATTGCTTATTCTATAGTTCATATATTCTTGAAATGTCAGCTTTTCCAGTCTACAGCATATGGCTGACTATTGATGCTTTTTTTTTTAATTACAATCTAGTACACTAATATAGTTAAAGCAGAAAGGTATAGCTTTAATGTTCTCAGTAAAGACAGATGCCAGCATTTCCTTTCCTGCGTAATCCTGGAATATGTCTAATTGCTCATGAATATGCAAACTAAACTACCATGATTCTTCACCAAATGCTGCAAGTAATTTTGTCTCGCTAGTTGAGATGACAGAATTACGAGAGGTAGTTTTTAGTTAATATGAAGGGTGAAACAGTACATCATATTTTATGCAGTTCTGAAAAAAAGTGTTTGTAACTGATAATCAGATAGTTCCAGAGATCTACAGTTTACAATCAATACATCATACAGATCTCCAGTGATGTGACACTTTACTCACACTTCACCCAGGACTTGTTTATGCTAAGATTGACACTTTATAAAGGTATGTTCTCAGCAGCTTTTTAAGATTAATGTGGGATTCAAGTGACAGTGGCAGCTGTATGTGCAGATTCTTTGAATTTCAGTATGATGAATGCAAACGCTTCTAAATTCTACTAAAATTTTGAACTTTTAAACAGTATAGAATCACTTTACAGCACTTCAAATGGTGACTACTATTTCAAGGAAAATAATTTACACAAAGAAATAGAATATCTAAAATTACCTGTTCTTTAGCCAAATAATCTGCCAGGGTATTTAGGAGCTTGTAGTATACCTCAAACCATGGTAGGTAACTAAAACAGGAGGGGGAAAAGCATTTTAATAAAAGATTAGTGTATTTTTTCCAGTGCTTATAAAATACTACTATGATTAATCTGACTTGCACATTTTTATATTGTTTCTACATATAAATAAAATGCATAAAAAACTTCTCCCCACAAATTTGATGGCACATCACTGATAGATAGTAGCAAAGCTACGTTTCTTTATGCTGGACACCTGCTTGAAGTGCCATTAAGCATAGATTAGCTCATAATACTTTCACTTCTCATTATTTTAAAGGCACCAAAAAAAACATTTTAAGCGTTGCCAAATCATATTCCCATTATCTTTAATTGTTGTGGCTTTCAGTAGTTATGTTATTTGCAATTTTGAAATTCTATGTCCTGTTGTACCTGGTGGACTGCCAGAACTGCTACTTCCCTGGAAAATGAAAAACAGTTTTACCCGGGCAGACCAGGTACCCCGTATTTGACAAGCGGTACAATGCTATGTAGTAGTATAGATGTCACATCATATGTAAGAATACTGGTCCCCCTAATAAAGTCATTTCTATAGACAGAATTAACTTCTAAAAATGAGAGCATTCACCAATATTGTAAACACACAGCACATTAATACGTGAATACTTAACAGACTTTTAACACAAGTCTGCAGCCCATATGCGTGCAATACTCTCAGTGAGTTAAACAGAATCCAAAATAAATAAGACATAACTGAAGAGAATGAGAAAAGAAACTCAAACACAGTGGCACCAGTTCCATTTTTTTGTCCTCTACAGAACAGTTACCTTTAACAGTGACATCATCAGTGACCGCATGCTACACAAGTTTCCATAATCACTATTTAAGGCTATGATACAGATGTAGTAAGTCTGGTAAACTAAATAGTACCAGTGTAAATTACCCCTTATTTACCCATTACACACCTTCTCATGTCTGTTAGAATTTTATCACAAAGAACATTACTAAAATGGTAATAGTATGGTTAATATTTGTCATTTGAGATTAGAAGAGGGGCTGGGAAGGAAATAAAGCCTGAAATGCTTTTACTGTATTTCACACCCATATGTAACAATACTACACACTTCGTTACTCAGTGCAGTGTAAATCCACGGACAAACTTCCAATGCATTTCTTAAAAGCTTCAGTGTGTGCTGCAGACAGTTTATATTTCAGGAAACATGCTAACTGCAACTGAAAAAGCCTAGGATGCAGCACCTAAATGTCTTCCCTGATAGGAAAAGGAAAGCTGTTAGGGGAAACCCTGGCTGGTAGAGAAGCCAAGTCTACGTTTGTGCAGCGAGTCCGGTGAAGTGTTATGTTTTCTTTGTAACACCTCTGCTCTCAGTACGCAGCCGGCAAGGCTTTAGGAACAGGCCCCAGTTCTAGGGCAAAGAAAGAGAACGGCAGAAATCTGAGCATAGTTACAGTTATGCATTTTCTAGCAATCTTACTTTGCTATCCTTATAAATGCTTAACTGCTGGTTCTTAAAAAAAAAAAAACCCACACAAAAAAAATCATGAATTTACTCTTGCCAAGCCAGAGGGACACAGGGGCAATGATTTCTTTTAGAGCCACTGTATTAATGTCTTTATCACACTTTACCATACACTGTACTGGCTATTAATCAAAACTACCTCAACCTCTTAATGCTCACAGACATTTTTAATGCTTGGTATTGTTGACAGTAGTTAAGGTGTGACATTATTGCATTTGCTTTTCAATATATTCTTATATAATCATAAAATTGACTTCACTGCACCTGTGTAAGGCCACTCACTGCTTACAGGCACGAACGCTGCACGCCCCTGTAAAACACCCATCATAACAGCATCTAAAACATCTGATCTTTGAGTTTTCTTCCACCTAGGACTCCTGTTCTGTTATCTTCTGAAATCATGTTAACCTGGTTTTACGTGTCACTGAAACGCAGCGTAGATAGGCAAACAAAATTGTTCACCACAGCGTTCAGAGTACCTGCAAATGTCAGAGCTATTGAACAGTTTCACCAGCCTAGAATTACAGCAGGGACTGGAAGACTGTTCTAGCGTTTTGTCCAAGTCAAGGTACAAGGCAGGTATAAATCACAAAGTATTTTTATAACACTGGACACAGAAATGGGTTAGATTATCTAAAAGCTTTCCAGCCTTTTGCTATCACCTCTGCATTAGCAATGTACATCACTCCAGCATATTTTGCTGTAGAATACTCTAAAATCTTATCTGATCATTCATTCTTCATAATGAACATTTATGAACAGCATTCTATAAAAATAAATGCTACTTCAATAAAATATTAACCATATTTCTTTCTTGTAACTGTGATCTCAACTCCCTCTTACTGTGAAAAGAAAAATTAAATGCAATTTTTAAGTCTATGCATAAAAAGGTCAAATTCATTATTTGAAATTAATGAACCCTAGCAGAAAGCCAAGGGAGATTTTTCTTTCATACGGCAAGGCATGCTGACCAGAGTACTCGTACAAGAATTTCTTCCCTTAGCAAAATCAGGTTGATGATACACTTTCATGTCTTCATGTAACAAAACCGCAAAGAAAAACACTGTAAAAACAGATTACTTGAACATAGTTTAAAAACGCCAGTTTCCTTTCTGAGCTGAAAGACTGAAAAAAGAATTGCTTTAAGCCTTATAACCACAGGCACGAGGTTAATGCAATTTCAACATGCCTCTTAAACCTGAAAAATCAAGGAAATCAAACCAAGTACTCCATCACATTATACAGCATGAAACCAAAGGCCACCAAGACCTGTCCTCTGTTTCTTCTCCACACAATTTTCAGTTCTTCAAAAGCACGGTTTAATTGCAAAAGTTTTTGTCAATATTTTTAATTATACTGTTCTTACCGCAACAAAATATTACAAAGATCTATTGGAAAGCAAAAAAGTTCCCTTTATGTTTTTCTTTTATGTATTTGCTAATTGCTATTAATTCAGTATAATAAAGAATTGTTACATTTGTTGTCTTTCTAAACAATAAACAGTGCATTTGTGTGTGTGCATATACAATGCATCTCTGCATTCAAAAGTTAACATAAACAGAGGCTGTGTCTGTTCATAATAAAGACAGCTATCGGGTGGTATTTTAGATTCTCAATTCGAAGAGCAAGTATAAGCTCTCTTTATTTTGTAACATCCTCAAGGCTGTCAAGCAACATTTTTGTCCTCTTATATCACAGGCTGATTTTGCAAGCACATGTGTTAATAATCCTATTAATTTATTTGGACTACTCTAGTAAACAGATTTATTCATAGATGAACATTCCCATGATACAGGCTTTACATGTTTATCCAGTACATCATGTCGGATAAATCACTGTATACAGCACTTGTGTGCATGATAGCTAAAAACCAGAAGCATTACAGGTAAAAGAATCTCCTTAGCTTGTCCTGTTAGCAAATCTTGCACAATTATTTAATCTTTGCTTAGCACAGAAGAACTAGTCTTACGTACAGAAAAGTCATCCAGCACACAAATGTCCATCGACATCTGTTAAGTTGGGTAACAATTTTTTTCAAGTCAGTAAAGAAATGCACTGACTGCAAAAAATAGTTTTGAAATGGCTGAATTTAACAGAAGAGAACTCTAATATACTACTCCTAACTCAAGACTGTCACACTAATACGTACCTTAACAACAGATAAAATCAAAATTAAAGTCCATTACTAGAAAGACCTTACCATCATACTTGTATTCATAAAATTATTTATGAGCAGTGCATTTCATAATTAATTAGCTGTCTTACGAAAACGTCAAAACATTATCAATGAAGCCCCTTCACAGTAGATAAAACAGAGGAAAAACAGGGCTTTAATTTTCAATTTTAATGTATTTAGAAGCCTAAACTTCAAATAAAAATAATTTAGGTTCTTAAACTATGAAACCATTATTGGTTTCTTGTTTGTTTTTCTTTAATTGTACAGATTGTCTTTGCATTCCTCATGTTACAACCAGTAACTCTTCGAGAAACAAACGTACAAGACAAACATACAACAACCTCCAACAACATAAAACAGTTTCTCTAAAGTTGCCACAAAACATTTTTCCTATAATAAAGGAAAACATCAAACCATACGCAATATTGTTTTAATAGTTATGTATTCCCTGGTTGAGAACACAGTGGTCTTTATTTAAAAGTACAGCCACTGCCTGTCACAAAAGCAAGAGCCCAAGATATTTCATGGTTAATTAAAAACGTACTTAGCATTTTCTTTTAATCCAAATGAGCCACAAGGCAGGAGCTCAGACTTTTATACAAAGTCACGCATAACCCTTGTTGCCATAAGTAGACTTCCACCTCACTGGTGCTTCTACTATAGCTCTGATAAAACTTTTACATTCATGAGTCAAAGGTTAAATAAAGGAGAGGAAATGTTTTCTGTCAAATAGTCAGGTAACCACTAACAGTCCTGAACTATCAGCAGGAATCTAACTTCTAGTAATCAAATAAAACTAAGGAAACTGCCTTTCCGTAGCTAAATGTCTAATGTCTAGGGGCTACTTTTCTGTCTGGAAAATTGACACAAAATGTGTAAAATTGAAACATTCTGCTTCTAAGGGATTTGCCTAAAGGAAGAGCGAGAAAGCTTCAAGCGTGGTCTGAACTGAAGAACTACAAAGGCTTACCACATAAACCTGTCTTCCTTATTAGAGCATTTCATTTGGAAATGTAGGTGACAATTTTACAGTCATAAAATTAATGAAATCTAAGACTGAGCATTTTAATGATGCATTTTGTGTTCCTCTGGATACATAAGGTCACCCTCAGAGTCTATCAACAGTTTCAAGATTTTTAACAAAACAAATTTCAGTCAAATTATTTGCACTTTGTACTAAAACCGTCCAGGCAATTCAAAAACAATTTCATGTAAAATTTCATAGTATTATTCCTACTGCAAACAGCAATGATATTTAGAAACAATACCCGGAAGAATTAAGTCTCCTTCTATTATTCAAAAGTGAACACTGAAGTTTCTACTGTGCCACTTCAAATCTCAACTGGCAAAATTATTATTTAAATTAAAATATAAAAAGTAAAACTAGAAGAAAAGATCCAGTATAGTATGAGAGGACAACAAGGTATATTACAATATTCCTACTGTGGTACCCCTCGTTCTTATGGGGCTGCATTAGCTCAACAGTTTGTGGAGAGGGAGGAGGCGACACAGCAGGATTCACACCGAGAGCTTCACAAAGCAGCCATGTTTGGTTTTTTTCTTTAAACTGCAAAACTTGAAAGGAATCACACAAAACTTCTGGAGAACAGTCCAAGATTTATTTTCTCATCTTACTATGGTTTTGCACTTACTTGCACTTTGAATTTGGCAACTGCAATCAAGCTCTGCACGATCGTTTTAGACAATACGGTATCACAATCAAGTTCTTTAAACAAAAATGCCTGAGATAGCTACCTTGGGGGATTTTTATTTCACTGTATAAACATACAGAGAACTTTAACAAAACATTCTGATTTGAGAGAAAATTCTGTTTACACAATTAATATACATGTGTACATAAAACATTAAAAAAACCCATAAAACTTATAGAAGAATTTTATATGTACAAGTATATTTTCTGTTTCAAACTATCCAGTTTAAAGCAGGACCATGTGGCTGCAAATTCAGAGATGATTTCCTTTAATTAGTGTTTCAGATAAAGAATTAATTATAGAGAGAAGTCCCATAAACTACAAGACTTTAATCTTAGAAGCAGCTTTAGGTTGTTGGTGTAAAACCTGAGGACAAGCAGCCTTTTCTTCAGTTTTCAGTTAAGAATCCCGTTCAGCAGTCCAAATCCTATCTCTTTAGCTGCCCTGGCATAGGTTAACACATGGCCTGGTACCTTCCACAAAAGACACTCACAAGAGAAAAGTTGTGTCCTGTTCCCACTCGTCAGCCTACCCAAATTTCTATCGTACTTCCTTCTCATCACTTTGACTAGCTTTTTCCTGCTGCTCTTTTCAGAGATTCTTACTTAGATTTTAGTTATTTATGACCACTTCATTTAGTTAATTTTTCTGTATTTGACTATCTCTAGTTGTCTTTGTCAAAGCCCCAGTCAGCAATCTTAATAGATTCCTCTTGTTTGAGGCAATATACATGTATGTGCATATGTAGATGTGTGGTTACACATGGTATTTATGTACACCTGCATTTGTGTGTCTGTATAAAAATCTATGACTATTGTGTACATATCTGTGACAGACAAGTAGTTTGAATTGCTTGTACATCAGAGTCATTATGTGTATATACACACAGTCAATAGAAATTTATGCTATTTTGATATATGGAAAAGAGCGAGTGTGAACATGCATACACACTCTTTATATATAAACACAGCATTCTTTTGTTAAATTTCTTTGATTTTGGTTAATTTAAGATCAACAAGCATGTACAAGGGAAAGCCAGCTAAAATGCCAAAAGAGATCTTCTAGTGAGTCTTCTTTCACTCGGTCACTTCTAATGAATCTTGGATTCAGAGCAGAAACCCAGACTGGATACCAAAATGCATCGGATGGAAATACTGATGTATTCTTTCTGTCTGAGCTAAACACAACAAACACACAAATTGGAGAGAAACGGACTACCAAGCTAGAAGTACAACGCTATGAAGCTAGTGCTGTTACGCATTCAGCTATGCATTGTAAATTCAAAATTGTCACAGTAAAAGCAATAAAGGCAATGCTTTGATTATGGTTTGGTGAAAAATTGTAGCTTGCCACTTTTCATTTTCCTAGTTATTTCTACCAAGTAACAGACCGTTGACTAATCTTTAGCTGATGTGTGTCTGTGGGGAAATGTTAAAAGAAATAGCCAAGTTTACACCAGCTGAGAATTTGCGTCCTTTGCTTTGCAACACTACAAACAGTATTTAAGTGTGCGTACTTGAGCGTGCGTAACTGATTAAGCATTTGTTGTTATAGCATTAGAAGTCAGCCAGACAATGTCAGGAGTACAAGTAAAAAGTTTTGTTTCTAGCTTGATGAGGGAAGAAAAGGATAACTCAGAGAAAAGAGCTAAAAGCATACACACACATTCTCTCTCTGGGACTTAACAAGATATATCAACAAAAGGTATCACAGAGAAAAGGGTTAAGTATTATACACTCCAAAATCCTAAGAATTAAATCTTTCTGAAGTATTATTAAAGAAGTATTGCCAGGATCACAGAAAGTCAATTAATTTCCAGAATAAAATCTTTCCTTTTGCTATTTTCATTATATGGTAGTAGTAATTATTTTTTGCAATATTTATAGCAAACACTTATTTTTAAATTACTTGCCCAAAAACGTCCAGTGTACCGGCTCTCAACATTAGTTTGGAATCTGTTTAAAAGCTCACAAAAGTCTTGATGTGATATTTCCAATAATTTTAAGCACTACCATACAAGTTTCTAAATTGTCTGGTCTTTTTTTCCCCTCCGCATGTTCTTTTACTGATATTCTTTTACAAGTCGATGTTGGGTTTGTCTCCCTAACTCATGTGGTCTATCCTAATGACACCTTCCATGACTGCCCGACTTCCATGTTGTCCAAGTACCTGATATTCTGCTTTTCTCCATAAGCTTCCTAGCTTGCTCTCCAGAATTCTCCAAGTTGCCCCTCCGCTGCCTGAGGGTTTGGCTCTTTGGCAGCACATGGCTCCTCTTTCACCTTGTGTTTGGGGACTCTCACTTTGAAGGCAATTATACTTCAATCTTGTTCTTCTCATGTGCTGCCGAACTGGATGTTCCCATTTCCTCTACGGACATTACAGGCTGCTAGGCTCTTAACTGAAGTGGCAAATTTGCCTTTTAATTAAAGCACTCTGCCTTTTAATTAATTTAATTAAAAGGGTTTTAGAACAGCTAAACAATTGTTTTTTTCATTACAAAAACAATTATCTTACAGGAGAAGAAAGAAGAAGCGGAGAGAGAAACAAAGTATTTCACTGGGGTCAATTTCTCCACCATCAATATCTCTTCTGCAACAAAGCAGCATGCTCTTTATTGAGAATTATCTGGCTCTGGTGTTTCTTATATCAGATACAGTCTGGCCAAAGAACATGGAAGACACCCCCAAAAATCATGTTTCCAAGGACGGGAATACAGAAATGTGCACTTTATTGTTAAATTGACTGGATACTTGTCAAAGATCTCATTAGAAAGTAAAAATATCCACATAACATTCAAAGCCTCTAAAGCTGCAGTGTATCGTTCTCTGCTTTTAAGCAGAGATTTCATGTTATTTAAATAGAATTAGTTAGCCTCGCACAGGAATACCATCACATGGGGCTTGGGACCACTTCTCATGTGAAATCAACGGTAACACTGTTGTAGAGAAATGATACCCTGACAGAGGAGGATAACACATTATCAGAGGATTTGCAAAAGATAATTTTTTCTTGTATTTTTCTTATATTCAGTCCTTGACTCAATTTTTCTTATTCCGACTTACCTTAGAATACAGAGGCAGACCTTGCCTCCTGACGTCAAACGGCAAAATCCAAACCTTTGCTTACTTTCAATGTCGGTGAGCACGAAGGTAAAATGCTGTCCTACTTGGTTTTGGGACACCCTGAAAAATCAGATACAGAGCATAAAACCACCGAATCACATAAAAGATGAGCGTTGAAGTCATTGGCCTCAAGCATTTTCATGCTCAAGCCTCACTATCCTTCTCTCCCTTCCCACCCTCCAGGCTGCCTCCCGCACCCCGCTCCCTCCCCCCGGCACAGAAGAGCCCGGGTCCTTCCTTCAGCCGTGCCTCCGGCTGCCGCCCCGGCCCCCTGCTCTGGCTGACGTGCTCCACGGGATCTGGCCCCCAGCCTGAATGGACGGGGCGTTTCATAAGGTCTTTCCCTAAGTAAGGCCTAAGCAGAGCCAGTACAAGCCTGCCAAGGCTTGTTGGCTTCAAGCACACCTCAACAGTGGAAAATGGCAACCAAAACAAAGCTTTAAAATGCTACAAATAATTTATTAAATGTCATAATACAGGCCTGGCTTAAGACAGCCATCAGAAAACTAGATTGCCTTTTTCACCCCCCCACCCCCCCTTCAGAATAGCTTCATTGGTTAAGCCCGTAGTCTTCCCGCGCACCCACACACACCTTCCTCCCTTTTTTGCACTACACGTTGCCCAACAAACAACTTTTTGCTAAGTTCATTTTCCAGTACAAACTTGTTCGGTTCTGGAAATGCAGAACCCAGAAAATAATCAAGAACAAACAGCACGACAGCTAAAATAATAAGTAATAATATCTTCAAAACTGTATCAGAACATGTACCCACTTGAGACAGAATACGTTTACACAAAATTTCCCTGCCTGATGTTCCAACTCCTCTCATCCCCAGACTCTGCTCAGCCAGCGTTCCCTCAGCAGTGCAGGCTAATCCGTTTTGCTCTCGGTTTCTACCTCCCCTCCAGTGTCACCTCTGACTCATACTCATCTCCAGGTCCCAGTCCCAATCTCCATTCCTGCCCCCCCCACTCTCTGCTTGACAGTATGAACCTTTTCCCAATATCTTTTTAAGAAGAAATGGCATCTTCACTGCCATGACGTCTCTCTTATCTCCTTTGCGCTCTCAAGCCAGGCGCCTCTCTCTCTCATGCAATTTGTCAGCTTCAGACAAGAGTATCACTGGGAGCATGGGACAGACCCGCTTTTCAATGTGGCCAAACTGCAGTGATCTTCATAGAAATGGCAAAATATAATCAATGTAAGCATTTTAGAACACCAATAAACTGTATCTGAAGTTCACTCACAGAAACACATGTTGAACTTTTCCAAAATCTCCCAAAGAGAATCAGTTTTAGGTAGACTTGGCATTTTCAGCCAGGAGAGGTAATGCGTGGCATAGAATGAATCATAGAATGGTTTGGGTTGGAAGGGACCTTTAAAGAGTTAATTAAAACCAAATGAAAACATAGTTATGATGGGGAGTGCATGGAGGTTTGAAAATGTAAAATGTAGCAGTTCTGCCTGTAATTCTATTGTCCTCTGTTCTTTTCCCATTCTTACGTGATCTTCTACAGCAGAATACCTAAGCACCTGCTAGTAAGTGCCGTGATTAACGTGTCATGTGTGGTTCATTCTTAGATGCCCAGCTGAAAACGAATTCCCGCAGAAGCTGAGAACCATCAAACATCTCGCAATCTTCCAGTCTAAGAGCACAAAATATTTTTTTAATTTATCCCCTGCAATATGGGTTGGGGTTTTTTGTTGTGGTTTTTTCTTAAATCTCCACCAAAATAAAATATAAAAATTTTCCCCTAGGAAAGAAGAAAGTAGAAGATGATCAAAGGACGAGAGAAGTTACACGGGACACACGCACATTACACTGCTTAACACATGCATGACAAAACCGTACAGATTATTTAAGTGAGAACCACTACCCAGACTGTAGACTCTCCCACTCATTTCAGTTTGGTCTAGTCCCTCGTGACCGTCCAGTGACTAGGCTGAAACAAAAGCCTGTGCTGAGCATATATGACATTACAAGATACCTCTAGTCCAATATAATCACTGGAAACCCATGATAATTAGCGGACATTTTTTAGTTAGGTAACTAAACTCAAATCATTAAGACAAGCATTTTCCTCCCCTGTCTTCGATAGACTGGAACAACCTAGTGTGCTCCTCAAACACAGTAAACGCTCAGCGGCTCACTCAGTCCATTTTTCAGGTTCTGCGTAGCTAGCATGCTGCCTGCATCTTATGCCTGATACAACAGAGAGCCGTCAATAACAATGCGTTATTACTCCCCTGCCAATGATGCAATTTTCTGTTTCACATCTTTGCATTTTCCTCTTCATTCCTGAGAGCAGATCGCCACTGAAACCTGCAGTATGGTTTCAGTACCCCTGTGCACGCTGCGGCCAGAGGCTTACACAGCAATTCAGCAGTAGCTGGTCAGTCGGAAGCACTAGTAACGCACCATGCACAGCGACCGCGGCTGCCACCTCCTCCCACCCGCTCTCTGCTCTGCTGTGTCTCACCATCAGACTCGGAGCTTTCTGCAGCCGCAACTGACTTTTTCTTACACTGCAAAACACCTGGCACGGTTAGGCAGGGGTCTCTGTGCACCATCTTAACCCAAAGCGATCATTAATAATTCACAAAAAGCAACTGTTAATAGATGCCCGTCTATGCAGGTGTTGCTTTTAATGAACTGTGTACATGTATGTCAGGCAAATGACTATTCCATTACTGCTTGAAAACAATTCCTTAGCCCAAAAAACTCACATCAGTAAGGATCTCTTGCTTCCAGTTATTTGCCTCCTCCCTTCCCAAAACCTGAAGACGACATGTGAAAATAACCAGTATTGCAATTAAAATAAAAATGTCACTACACAAGACCACTTTAAAAATGAGATTTAAATTCTGATATTCTCTATTAAAAATAGCCCAGCCAAGTTACGACAGTTCGGCGGGAGGCAATTCGAGTGCCATCTCACCACCTCCAACTCAACGTCTTCCCTTTGCTTCTTTAAGAGAGAGAACTTCATGTTTCAACAGTCAGTGTAACAGTGGCCCAGCTTGAAAACTGCTTCCCACAGAGTTTAGAAGGAGATGTAAGCACCACGTTACAGATTTTCGAACTGAGAAAAACTCCAAGGCTAAAACTGAATCTCCACAAAGACCCAGAAGTTTGCATTTGGTCCCATTTGCTTCAAAGGAACAGCTAACAGAAGCCAGTGACCATCCATCTGGACCACGTTTTCTGATCAGAGTTTAAAATACTGAATTAATTCTGGGTTTCTAATTTGAAAACTCCACTTAAGATCTGGGGGGCAGCAAGGATGCCTGGTTTTCTACTCCTCTTCAGCAGAATTAAAACTGACTATATGTAAGCCTTACAGAAACAAACAAACGATGATGGGGGATTTCTGTATATCGATAGATAACCACAGTGTATAAACCAGACACATAAAACACTCAAAAAGTGCTAGCACTACAGTTTTAACATACATATTGCATGCACCATCACGTGGACAAATGTTGGCTATGTGACTTGGGGCTCATGCCTCTCTGTTTCACTGCGGCACACTCAGGTTGTTCAGAAGTCAAGTCTCACCTTCAGAGGCAGGTAGCAGCTCCTGGCACTGCTACTGAACCACAGCAGTGATGCTTCCCAAGTTTTCCTCAACATGAAAATCAACGCAATTATTACGTACCAGAATTCCCTACACAAAATGTTATCTAGACTATCTACCGGAGCGCAGGATCAACTGGCTGAGCTTCAAAAACTTTCTGCAAAACGCTGATCTGGTCGGCTATTTGAAGAGAGCGTGATCTACCCACTTGTGCGGGGAGAGCAGGCACAAATCGTTCCCAATCATCGCTGACGTCGTCCTCACTCATTCCTCTGCCTTGCTTTCAACTTACTTTCAACTCCTGCCCTGCATGCTTACATTTAATCTTAGTTTAACAATAATAAATCACTACTAGCAAAGAATGTGTGTAAATACTTATTAACCCTCTGCAGACTACAATGGGCCCTTTCAAGGTTATTACAGTTCACTATAGGAATAAAAGTAGTTTTTAAAATTTTCTAAGTACATATCTACACAATGCAGAAAAGGCTCTTTGGTACCCAAGGAGTAGGTAAAGAGTCATTTTAAAGATTTTTGTTTATACTACAGCTATTCTTCAGGCCTCATTTTAAGGGCACCTTGAGAGAGCTGATTAAGGCAGGAATTAAATGTCTTCTTTGAACGAAAAACAGCATGTCTAATCACTAAATTTATCCCTCGTTCTCCAAAAGAATTGCTCTTCTTCAAAATTAATCTGTTTAGGACACAGATGATGTTTGAAATTATTTCCTCTTCAAATTTTAGGAATTTTTAAAGGGTTTTGAATTTCAGACAGTTCATTTTTTCAGTGAGTTTCAAAAAATGAAACTACTTCATGCATGGGAATACAGATTTTTATGACTTATTTTTAAAAGAAAACAAGGTTACTGGTATCGTTAATTATAAGGTGTCACGTACACATGCTTGACGAATGTAACTAAAGTATCCAGTTCTGATTAAAGCTTTGGCAGCTGCTACCTAAACCTGAAATTTTCAAATGTATTTCATCTCCCAATCTGATGCTGAAAAGCAAACCCCACCAGTCATTCACCCTAATTCTCCCCAGATCGGAGAACAGATTAGAAACCATTTCAAGCAGGAATTTGAAAAACAGCTGTTAAGGTAGTGGTACAAGCTGATGGAGAGACTGGGTAACCCTAGGTTGGGCCGTCTCCTTCAACTAATTGCTATCCCCAAATCTGAGCTTCAGGGACTATCCTCTCCACTTCCAAGCCCACTCCGTGATCCATGACTGCACAGCTCAGGCTCCCTGTGTGGAGGGTTCCTCTGCTCCAACTGAGCTATCCGCCTTGAGCTCTGCTTCCCAGAAACCCCAACCCCTTACACATCAGAAAGAAAAAGAACAGGAAGAAAACCGCAGAAGATATGAAAATGTACAGAGCTACCACCAAATAAGGAAATCACCACAAATAAAAAGCATAGTTAGCTTGTAATTGGGGTTATGTTTTCAAAACAACAGAAGCATTAAAAGAAACCACAACTAGTTAGTAAAGAGTCTCACTGGGTGTATTTAAGTCGCAACACAAGCCTGCTCAACAGAAGCCTGCTCTGTCCGGGGGCCCTGGCCACCGTACCTCGCCCCGGGTCTATTGGAGCACACCGCAGCTCCCTCGGTGTGCCCAGGTTTCCTCTCAGACGGGTCCACTTCTGCACACACATGGAAACCAACATCTGAAACCAACAGTTACGCTCTTCCATGGTGCACAGTTCGTGCTGCAACCTGTCCTTACAAACACTTCTCTCTTGCACATACATTTGATATTACATATGCACATACCATAATACAATGAGATAAAGGATGGAAAGAACTAAATTGTATAAAACTACTGCTGCATTTTTGAGTTCACACCTCATCTTGCAAACTGACTGGAATGACTGAAGTGTACAGGAAATGCTGTAGTTTATTTATCTTCACCTGTACAGCTTGAAATACTTCTCAATTTTTTACTTTTCATTCTCAACTATTTATTTTGAAGGCGAAAATTTTGTGTAAGTTATAATTGCCTTTCACAAGATCTGCAAATCCAGCCATTGTTTTGCACTTGTCTTGATCATAGCTGTGTTTCTGCACAGACTTTTACCAAAAATACCAACAGAAACAGCATTAGCCAAGAACAAGAGAGTGAAAGTGATGTCACTCCTGCCATCATTACTCACTGACCCTAAGAGATTATGAGTTAAATAATATGCACAGTAATTCCCATACTTCAGCAATATTCTACTGCTAATGAGAAATCTTCTACAGCATCAGCAGTAGAGCCACTTCTTACACTCCAAAACACCACACTTCCCTGCGATTGGGTGAGCGCAGTAGGGGAAATTAATGAGGTACATATCACTGTCTCCATGCTGACCCTAATAGGCGGTTTTGAAAGCGTCTTAGCTAAAAAGCCATGCGTGCTGCACATTCAGCAGAAGAAATGCATCCTGAAAGGGAAAAGACAGAGGAATGGAAGGAGAGAGGGGAAGTATTTATGGCGGAGACAAATGAGAGAGATTCAAAGCACAGATAAAATTGAGGGGTCAAGCAGTGACATAGCGCAACTGGACTGAATTTGAAATGGGGCCAAAACGAACAAGAGGAGAAGTTGCATGCTCACTAGTCATCATCCAGCTAAGTAACTGATGGATGTAGAGATCGAGGTGTGGGCTCTCTGCAAAGTTATACCTGAGTTTTGGGTTGAGAGTGAAAATACGGAAGACTGCTGGAGAAAGCAAAGTGTAGAAAACCATGCAAAATTTGCATAAAGTATTCAAGGCACTAAAGAGAGGACAAGGCGCTTTTTCTGATGTGTTAGTATTAGTTTAGCAAACATTAAAAGGGAATTAAAAACTCTTCATTTCTCAAATGTTAAATCCTCCTATTCCATATGAAAAGAAACAAAGAAAGGAATTCTGCAGCACAGAAAAGGGAACTTACTCATAAATATCTACAAGCAAACTGTTAGAATTGTGCCATTTATTAAGCCTAAAATCATTTATTCACAAAAAAAGACATAGGTTCTTGGAGCAAATGCTCATGAACTTCTATGACGCAATTCATTTCTCAACCCCTTCAAAATAAAATGTAAGCCATAACCAGCAGTAACAAAATTATGTACTTGCTTTCAATAAAAAATTATATATAAAACTCAGAGTTTAAGTCATGGTCAAAACATTACACCATTGTGCCTTTTTTGGCTCGACTTTAGTTTAAATTTAATGGGAGTTACCCATAGATTTTTAATCACCATTCACAGTATGTACTTTTGATAATTAGAATGAGTAGTGTACAGCTATTTATAACATCTGCATAAAAGATAAAGTAAGTATGTCTGGTGGGATGATGTAAGAGACATCAAACAGCAAGAACCAAATCTTGATCTCTGTCTACGATCACTGTAGCATAGTGAAAAATCAAATACATGTTCTCATTTCATTCACTTTTCAATTCATTCACTCATTAATACAGGTGAGGTGGAGGAAAACGGGTGACAACGATCTTACCACTGTGCTTTAACAGTGCTTTAACTTTCCTATTTCCATAATTTTAAGAATATAGATTTCCTACTTTAGTGAGTTTTATTTAGCTAGTTAACAGAAGAGACACTCCATTCCCTCCAACTCTACTGTACAGCAGGAACCCAGAAGCAATCTATGGAACAGAGACACTTTTTTTTTATCCTAGGTATCTTGATCAGCAGCATCAGTGGAAGTTATCACTTTTGCACTGGTAATTTCTAGCTCTCACTAAGATCAGATATTGCTTGAAGTGGTTTATATATGTATAGTACTCATAACACAAGTTGAGCAACTGGGCTCTCTAAAGTACCGTATGCTCAATCAATGAAAAAGAAACTTTGTGTTTCACTTGATCAAAGCTTTCTGTACAGAAATTGTCATTGAAGCTGCCTGTAAAATACTTGGGGATATCAGGCGTATGGTCTATCATGATCCTTTATACAAGAAAAAAAAAAATCATTTTTTATATATATTTTTATATATATATTCACCAGACAAGTGAAAAGCACATTTATGGCTAGACAAAAACTAAAATGCGTGTCACATCTTAAATGTCCATTGGAAAAAGCTATATAAAAAGGAGGTACAGCAGTGTTTTTCTCAATACTGTTTTCTATCAGTCTAAATTTCAAAACAAAAAATAAAACTGAGAAAGCAGAAGACAACTGAACAGTTTTCTTTAAAAAAAGTGGTAATATGTCTACACTACAGAAAATGCCTGAACTGAGTAGTAACTGGTACAGACACCACACAGCCAGTAAGTTGTTCACACGAATAGCTTGCCAGTAAACAGTCGCCTGCTTTCTTGAACGAGCTTCCAGTATTTCTGTCCTTTCCCCCACAATAGCTCTGCCCCTCCTCCCTGTCCGTGCTCTTTTATACTCTCACGATGTCTCGCTGCCTTTCGTTCTCCCACAAATCCCCTAAAACTCAGCTCCCAGCTACACAAGAAGCTGCGAGTGCGGTGGGCGATTTTAAAGATTCCACGGTACTGCCCGAGCAGTCAGCAGGCCAGACTGAACACGTCAGTTTTGTTCCCCGCGTCAGTCTATCTCAGCTTCCAAGAACCTCTCCTTCCTCTGTCCAACTGCCAATTTTTAGGAAATTTGTAGAAATTTTGCACCTTTGAGAGCACTGCTTTACAGTCGAGTACGAGGCCAAGAGTCAAAAAGCATGTCTGGGAGGGGGGCACGGGAGGGTATTAACAGACAAACAACAAACATCCCATAACTTTTTCTTTTCTTTTTTTCCTTAGGTTTTTTTTTTCCCCCTTCAGATACTCAGCTAAAATACATACCTAGCTATGCTATAAATTCATGTATTCCCACAGTTTATTGATTAAGCTTATCCATCTCATACAAGCAACTAAGCATCTTCTGAACAGTTCAACAGAAATAGTTAACCCAAGACGAGTTATTTGAAAATAATTATTTGCTGCCACTGATTATCTTCTTGCCACTGGATGGCAGCAACAGAACCTCACCTTTTTCTGTTACCCTCAAATTTTATTTCTATTATTCATCTGCATTACCAATTTTAAACAGAATTCTGTACATACCTTAAGCACACTGAAGACTTTAATGCTTTAAAGCCAACACTGACAACTGTATCGGTTAAGTCATTAAAACACCTTAAAGGACAGTGAGCTTAACCAGCTCAAAACCCAAACAACTTAATTAAATTCAACTATAAAAGACTAAATGAACCTAGTTTACTTCAGGGAAGTTGTGTTTATGAAGATCTTTATTTTGCCAGTGTGTTTTTCTGCAAAGCCTCTCTTCTTTCCTCTATACGCCCATCATCTTTTACTCCACAGATGATAGCTTCTTGCATCCGATAGATGCTTCTCATCTTTGAGATGTAGATGCATCTCATCTACAACTGATGCCAATGTTGTTCTGAAACCGGCTCAGCCTGCACACTACCTGGCTGTATCTTTCATTAATTATGCAAATCAAGCTTCTAATTCAATCTTTGCTGATTTGGACAATATGAGTTTTCCAAACTGAGTGAGTACAATTGATTAAATTAATTACCGTTAATCATTTTGACAAGCCTAAATAAATATTTTAATTAATAAAAATGTTTTATATGAACAATTTAAATGACTGGCAGCATTACATGGAAGCCACACTATAACTGACAGCAGAAAGGTAAGGGCTAATTAATTATAAATAATGGTCCTGATTCTTCTCTGAGAAAAATCAATTGCATATTCAGTTACTTCCATGCAATTAAAGTCTTAATTTCCTTGAACTCAAACAACATGTTTTCAGTACTGTTCAGTGAGTTTTTATATCCTGGTGCACCGTAACATTTTTTATGATGCTTGCTGTTTGAAGGAAACTATGTTATATCCTTATATTAACACAGATGGTGCTTACAATTATAATGGACAAAACGGGGACCTGGAACATAGCTCTACCTTGAAAGAGATATCCCTAAAATTCTGTAAAAGTTGCATTTTGCTGTGGTAACTTCCTACTAGTGATTTCATACTTAGTTGAGAACACAAAGGATGTGTTCTTCTCATCTGCAGGTGCAAGTTTAGGGAGTACAATATGTTTTCCTTTTCTTTAAATCTTGCCTTGCAATTATGCTAAATATCATTTTCTATGAAATATTTTAAAATAAACGATAACTGTAACACATACCTTTCAATGTCAAAAGGAAAGCAGAACTTTGGAACACTGTTCAGCACTTCCTGTGAATACAAGTAAAAGAAATAAAGTTAGGATGTTTAAAAGACTTTTATCTGTATTTGCTAGCAACTGCTCTACAGCTTGCTTTTAAAAGAATACAAAAAAATACTCATAACAAATAAGAAATTCAACGAATATATGATTGCAAAAAATACAGCACACGTTCCTGGACTGAAATAATTGATTATTAAAAAGGAATTAAGTTTGTGCTTTGGCAGATTGCAAAGACAATGCCATAGAAGCCCCAGGAGGGAAAGGCCTGGCCTGAAGGGTATTAACACCCTTCACATCCCCGCTGGGATTCCCTTCAACAAGGCCATATGGATTTTACAAGAAGCACCACACCATATGGGTAAGCCACGTCTGCTGCTACTTGTACCACAGACTAGCCACAGGGACTTCTGACAGATCCTGGCTCAAAAATACAAATGTTGTTTCAATTAAAATGCAGGCAGAGAAAAGGGAATGAAGTTGGCAGCAGAATGAATTACAGAGAGGTATAACAACTCTATACATGTTCCATAGTCAAATGCTGAAAATGATGGAAATCGTCTGCTGGTCCAAAGGAGAACTTTATGATTAACCCTTTGGGTTTCACAAGCAAGCCTTGCTATTAATCAAGGGAAGGGGAGGGGGGAAATCCACCGGATCTACATTCATACCATAATATGAAAGGATAATGTCACTCTTTCTTGCAGAATTTTATTTAAGAAGCTGTTTAGTGGCAAATAAAATGTGTTAATTAAAATATAAAAAAGCTCTCAAACTAGTCAACATTTTTCTTTAAAAAAAAAAAAAAAAAAAAAGTAGTGAATTACCAGATCAGTTAGCAGCAAATATTAAACAATGAACTTACAAGATCCCAGAAAAACAGGCTTTATTTTCTTGCTCCCAACTGGGAAAACAAACCCTCTGTGAAATGCTTCAGCTAAGAAGAGACAGTTGACGTCAACGCAGTTGATCAGCAAAGCTACAGAATTCCCTTTCTGTAGCAGACCAAGAGAGACTGATATACTGCTGTATACATGAGTTATCCCACAAGGTGTGTGTTTTCAGAAAAATGCATATTGATTGCAAATTTCCAGAGCTGCACATGGGGGTTTAAGAACTTGATCTAAGCTGTTAGCGCTCTCCAGCCTGAACTTTCTGTTTACTGCATGTTGAACAGTCTACTCCCATTAGGGGTAATTATGTATTTAAATTCCTACACACCACAATGACTATTTACTTCAAACATTTGCCTGGCTCAGTGGATAGTGTAAAACATGAAGAACCCATGCGAGTTAATCAGCAAGGGACAAATAGTTCAGGAAAAAGATGCCTCTGAATACAACATGCATATGTTAGTTGCAACATTTTAAAGGTATATGATGTGCCCCAGTAAATCATAAGAGTACAAAATGGAAAAGTCAATTTTTCTAGAATTTCTAAGACATACAAGAGAGTTCAAGAAATCTTTGGAACTTTTACTTTGTCCACACAGATAGAGGAGGATACGAAAGCCACATATTGTGTTTTGAGAAAGGTTATTAACTTAATTATGAACAATAGCAGTATATATAATTCTCCAAAAGAAACTGCTCAAGCACCGTCCTGACTGCTGCAAGTGGCCACCATGGAAACGTGAGGAGCAGAATACAAACGGAGCAGGTAAACGTTTTAATTTCTGTAGGCAGGAAACAAGCATGCTGGTAGTAGTAATAATAAATTCTAACAAAAGAAAGCAAGCAGAACAGGCTAATCAAAACTTTTAACTCAGAAATTTCCTAAACATTTCCAAATAGTCTCTTACTTCAGGCTCATAAAGCTAGTTTTTCCCATTCCAAAGAAATAATATTTTATACTCTATTTAAATTCTCTTTCCAAATCTGCACTTATCCTCACACTATAGGAAGTCATTTTCTCCTTACTACCGAGGATTTTAATTGCTGCCCGGTGAGCTAAGCACTGACTCGGAATTGGGTATGGAAATGTATTCATTTATGTTCCCCATTGTATTCTCTCAGAATAAATTATCAGGCAAGCAAAAGAAAACAAAAACAGAAAAACCAAAGGTATTAGCTCAATATTTTGACTAAACCACCTGAAAATTATGGGTATGTTTTGCAGCATGTTCCAGGCTGAGCTGCAGGACAGCGTTTCCCCCAGCTCCGCTCCGTCCCTCCCCCAGCAGCACACGTGCACACAACTTCTGCAGAGCAGCCTCAGCTCGCTTCCCAACTGGCAGGAGCATCCCTCAGGGGACAAGTCTTTAAACCTCCGCACTCTTTAAAATTCAACCAGCCAGCAGGTCTATAGACTGGTGTATAAACAGTACAGACAAAAAAAACCCCACCTCTTCTCTCAGCTTATGTCAGTGACAAAGCAGCTCAGCAGTTGACTGCTTCTCCCCTGACAGCGTAAGCCAGGTTTACACAGATCAATAGACGGGAGCCCTACCTAGCTTCCAGGGCTCAGTTTTCTCCCTTAATTACAGGTGCTATTCAGATTTTTAAAATGGAAGAAAACAAGATGCCCCCAAGATGCTCCTAGACAAACTTAAAATGCAAATGACATTATATACACATTCGCATACACAGTCACTATTCGTGTACAATTACAGTTGATACTTTCAGTAACCTCCCTACTGAATAAAATTTGAGCTCTGTCTCCTAACGGGTCATCATTTTCAAGGATCCATACCTCAGCCAGGACTTCCTCTTGAGCCCACATACACACTCTCAGAAAAAGAGTAACGTATTTATTGTCTTTCACTTTCATAGCTTCATCAAAGTATGGTTTATTTCTGAGACAAAAGGTTGTACAAGTCTTCAGAAAGCAAAATATCTTTGATTCACGTGTCCCATGATTATTTCCTCCTCTGGTTCTCACGGTATTAGTGCTTTCAGAAGTGGTCACTGTGTCATAAAGGAAAGAAATTGTATACAGGAGGAAAAGGATAATGATGTTGCAAAAAAACCAAGTAAAAGATTATCTATTTGCTTTCAAACACTGAATAAACATCTACAGTTGCATACGCAATTCAGTTTAACTGCTAAGTTAAAAGATAACTATCTCATTCCTTATCAAGCTCCAAGAGAAAGAAGAAAATCATAAATTTAATATCATGTGAACTACAGCATGCTGCTTCCCTAGGAAAAAGCTTAAACAAAAATGGAAGTGCTATTTAAGAAAATACTTCTTTGTGCCTATAGCACAGCAGCAGAAACTTGCACTCTCACAGGCTCATGGTCCAGTGGTTTTATTAATTCACTTTCACCAATTGCACTACACAAGTCCAGCCTGGCCTGGTCATGCTCACTGGCTCTACACTGAGATGATATTAGAGAAGCCTAAAAAGTAACAATTATTTAGCGTTCCTTGCTTATTTTGATACCCATACAGTTAATTTTGTGTATCACCATTTTATAAAGCAATGTAAAAGGTGACAGAAGATGCTTCTGAACTCATACATGCCAGTTTTCTGGAGAAAAGCTCCTGATAACTCACAATCTTGCCCTTAAGTGAAATCAGTGGTTAGTCATTTTGGTTAGATTCAAGATACACACCATATTCCTTACTAACTAGAAAAGACAGGATTTTTTTTTTTTTTTTTTTTTACACTATCACAGTCAATTGATACAAGCGTATGAAACCTTCATGGCTGTTCAAGTGTACATTGTAGAGCACAGTGATTTTGGAGGATACTCATTTCTTTTTCCACTTGAACAAGACACAATGAGATCTCACTACAGCTGGAAGAAGGTACAGGAGCTGCTTCTACGGGAAAATTGCACCAGATTTTATATACATTACAGAATCAGCTTATTAAATGTATCTCTACACAGGTATGAGTGGGTTTTTTCAGTTTAACTTACGCATTTCAACTGGTTACCTTTTTCTGTGTAGATGAGGCCTGATGACTTGATGAATTGACAGAAATTAAAGTTCACCACTTAATATTATACTACTGAAATAATGAAGTATTGAAGCTTAATCTGATTAATTTCTGAGGTTAGAAGGATGTGGGAACTATTCACCCCAGCATTTTTTCTCTTATTGTAACATATTCCGCAGTTTGCATTTAAGCAGGGAGGGAAAAGAACCTGATTTCTTCCAAGTGCATCCCTGTGAAAGGATTGAAAATCTTCCCTGACAGGAATATTTTAAGGTATCCAGAATGCTGAACCACTCCATAAATAGCAGTTTAGACACTGTTTTTTAAGAGAGAGTCCTGTTATCTTCCAACTATTTCTGTGTTTATCTGCAGCGTAAGACTGCTCCTCAAGCAAGCAGGTGGGTTCTCCCCAGGTCCATTCCACATATGGAAAGAGCATCTCTGGAGAAGAAAGGGAACAGCCTTACACTGAGACACAGTCACACCATGTCCATTCCAGAGACGCATCAGGATACCCAGGGAAGAAATGGCCTAAATAAGATAAATAGTAACCAAGATAATTTGAATTATTTAATTACATAACCCAGACCAGGTTACCAAAATCATTCATATAAACTAGCGCTGAAATAACTATCTATCTATCCTCATCTCTTTATTCTGTCTTGAGGCAGAAATCAGCCAAAGAAATATCAATTATAGGAGCACAAATAAATGGTCACCCACTTAGTTACAAAATGCTTTTGCACTTCCCCATTATTGTTACTTCTTCAACTGTTTTCTTTCTCAGTAACAGTATTTTTCTAGTTTTTGTCTTCCTCGTATTTCTCTATCTTATTTTTGTGAAGTCCTTCTCCCCCACCCCTTTTCACTGAAAGGGGAAATTCTCTTTTTTGTCAGTCTTTTACCTTTGTCATATCTACTTTATTAAACAGTCTCCTTTCTTTCCCTCGTTGACAAAAGCTACTTGCTATTCTATTTTCGTATTTCATCTAATCGTCCTTCAAAACTCTTATTTTCTTCCTGCTAGAACTTCCTCTCCCTACTAACCTCTCTTTAAATGTCTTCTCTTGAAACACCTGACTGCAGGTCTCCCTTTTGGTTCTTCTCACCGGTTTTCCCTACTCAAATCTCCAACTCCAAAGTCCTCTCTTCACTCTTAACCCAACTTGCTCTCTGATCTTTCCTCGAAGGGGACTCTATTTCACCATTCCTTACCACAGTTTTCAGCCACCCTGTGCCAGTCCAAACATACAAACAAGAGATCTACTTGAGGTTTAAGACTGACAGGTATTTCCGACTCAAGCCAGTGGGAATATTTAAATGCTTAAAGTTAAGCAGAGATTTAGGTTCATTCTTAAATCAAAGCCAGGCTGCTTAGCATCTTGCAGCGTTGAGCCCTTCATCATTATGGCTCAAGGAAGGTGAAATTCTAATGCTGCCACATAAAACAGCCGATGAAAAGGCAAGCTCTGTCCTCACCACTGACTTTTCCTTTTCCTTCCTCTGAAGCCACGTGCACCTGCAGCATGTGAAGCCAGCAGCAGTAGTTGTATTTCAAAGACTTAGCTCTTACCTCTGCTAAAGATCTCATCAGAAAATTGTAGCTGCAATAAAGAGCAGCCCAAATGGCTTGAATAATAAAAAATTTTAATCTTAGATTACATCCACAGAAATCCAAAGGTCTAAAGTATGGAAGTCATTATCAGGCCTCCATAACTATTTTTAACCTCTATGTGCCTCTCTCCAAAGTACATCATTCGGTGACTATCTAGTAGTTCTGTATGGTTAAATAAATAAATAAATAAATAAATCATCAGCTGCTTTCTGAACACTTAACAGAAAGAAGAATATAGAAATTAAATGCAAATGGTTTAGAGCGGAGATGCAAAGCTCTTAAGAAATAAATAAATAAATAAAAATGTACCTTAAGGTTACAGAACTTCATTGTTGCAAGAATGAACCACTAAATTACATGGGGTTTTTTTTTAAAAAAAGGTTTAAAAAAAAAAGTCAGAAATCTCATGTTCTAAATATTTTCGCTATCATTTCCGTATTTGTTAAATAAAGTGTACATATAATTTAGAATTTTCAGGAGTTCAAGGCTACTTGTGAAGAAGAGACTGGAAAGCAGAAGTGTACAACTACGTAATTCTAACAAGCTCTCTGCAACACAAGCAGCACCTTTCTCCAACCTTTATGAATCATTTGAAACAAAAAAGTTTTCCAGACTTAGCAATGAGTCCCACTTTGTACAATGGAAAGAAACACAATCAGTAGTTAAATTTCTGCGTTTTCACCTTGGGGTGTTTCAAATTTTCCTCTAGGTCTAAAGGCAAATTATGAAGAATTCTCTGAAATTGTTTCAGAGAAATATTAATATTTAATAGCAATCATTAATTGGCTTGCTAGTCTTATTTATGGGGTAGTCCCATGAAAGTCACGTGCACATAACACCACTTCAATTGCAGTGTAACACCACAGGATGAATGCAGTCATGATGTAAAATGGTGGGGATAACACAACCGCGTGACACAGGAGTTTCAGTGCTGCATGGGTGGCAAAACACAGACCCATAGATGTGCCCTCTAAGCTCTACCTGTTGCAATACTTCCTTCCCAGAAGATAAAAAATAAAATTTGTGCAATTGCCGTTCCCTCAAAATAGACCTGTTCTTTTCATCTCACAATTTTCAGAGTAAGTTGTGGATAGTGCTGTGTTTTCTGACACCCAATTCTACCCTGATACAGCTGACACATAAGAGTTCATACATCCCTGACAAACATATAAAGGGGAAGGTGATTCTAGACCATGTAGCAGAAGTTGTCGCTAATGGATTCAAGAAAGATTAAAACTCCACTAAGCTGAGCTATGTGTACATTCCTACAATCGTAGATGGTTTTGACCCACAGAACACAAATTCTACTCCACTGCTGAGAACAATTTTTGATCCTCATTTAGTTGGCTCACACATAAACTACAACTGGAGAGGCCCTACAGCCTATGACTGACATTCAGAAGGATCAGGTTAGTCATAACGCTTAAACACCAAGCCTTTTAGAAGATTACTTGTGCTCTAAAACGTGTCGTGTTTTCATCTTTCTAAAGCTTATTCAGAGAAATATTTGTTGTCTAAAATGAATGAGGCACTGAATACCTGCAAATGAGGAGGAGATCGCTTACAGAATTCCGATCAGAGTTAACTTCTCTTGTTCCTGCTCCCTATCTCTTCTCCACTTGGCCACCTCTCAGTGACGTGCCTCAGGGGAGGATGGAAGAAAGAAAAGGTTGGTTCACCCACCTGCTCCTGCCAGACAGGCAGCTGAAGATTTTAGGTAGCTTAGTCTAGCTGCTCTGTGCTCTACAGAGCAATAAGGGCACAGTTAAATCATGAAGACAGACGAGGTAGCAGGACAGAAAGACTCTAGACAACAAGGTTACAAAGATCTTGAGATTTTAGAGAAGCAAAATCACGTAAACAAGTAGCTATCATAGAGGTGGCAGTGGAGACCTGAAGGTCAGCTGTATCTGCTACTGAACTTATAGATGATCGTTGCAACATCACTTAGAACTAACAGTACGTTAAATACAGACAAAAATAAATGAAAGAAAATTAATGACTGGAACAGTGACATGACCAGGGTGCAGTACACTTCGACTGGAGGCACGCTACAGGACGCTGTTGCCCTGTACAGCAGACTAAGGCTGGCGTCCCAGGCAGTACGCATAAGACCTTACTACTTTTAAAGCATCTTTCAAAGGCACCTTACAAGGAGAAAAACACAAATGTATTAATTAACCCTGAGTACTTTAAAAGGCATTGTTAATGTCACTATCCTGCAAGACTGAAGAATAAGGCTTCCTAAACAACCACGGAGTAAATTTAAAAATTCAGAGATTTTTACTAAGTTATAAATTGTTGGAGTCTCTATTTGTCTAATTGTTACTGAATCTCATCATGTAACCAGTTAAAAATAAAGCATATTTCAGCCACAGCTGTGTCCAGCATAGCATACAGGGACCCAAAGTTCACTTTAAAATAACAAGCTCAGTTACAAATAGCAGAATAGTTAAAACAATATGAAGTTCAGCACAGGTTAATTTACCTGCTTAAGAAAACCCTCAACTTTCCTGGAACTCATAATAAAAACACAAAAATTGACAATGCTCTTCTTCCCAAAGAAAGATCCCATTACAGTAAGTGTAGATTGAAATGTTACCATCTAACCCTATTACTGGCAAGGCAAACAAAAACAAGAGAAATAATACTTTGCCGTAGAGCTCTAGCAAGCATGCAATATTTGTATCCCATGCACCAATAAATAGTTTCCCCTTACTTCCCTGACTCATGTCAGGGAGACCATTATTCCCTAGGCAGTATCAGAGAGCTGGGAAAAACAGGAAGAATGCTCTTCCGCCTCCACTCTTGAGATTACTACGTGGGCAATACTTGACTTTTAAGGTAGTAGAGTATTTATTATCTTTAAGAAAGTTCATTACATTTTATTAAAAAAAAAAAAAAAAGACACCAGAGCATGACACACAATTTTCTATCATCATGCAGTAGGGAAAAAGTGACTTTTTATTCATATACACTTTCAATGACAGCACCTCTAACATTATCTGGATACTCAACAGAGAAATTGTCTTAAACTAGAGGTAAGGTAGACATCACTTTCAAAATCCAAATATTTAAGTCTTTGAAGGCCAGGTTAAAATCCCCATGTCATCCTGCTTAGCTAAGAAGCAGCAGTATTTGTTTCACTCCAGACGTCTTAAGATTTCCCACTGCTTGCAACACCAGTTAAGATGCATCTTTGGCAGCAACACTGAGAACCTCCTGCACATCCTGTTCAGATGCTGTTTCTCCAGTGGTGAAAAAATAACCACCATAAAATAAAGCATATATTAAAATTTGTTCTTATTTATTTGTTTTACCTGTTAGTTTTTTCATTCCACCCTGGAATACTCTGATAGCTTAGGACAGAAATGAGCCTATTTGCAACATACCCAACTCTACCTACTCAATATATTGCTTTGAAGTGAAGTTTGCAGTCTCAGAAACATCTGCAAAACAGTATCAAGGAGTAACATGAGTAGAGCGCAGACACTCAGGTCAAAAGGCTCCTATTTGCACGATTTTCTTCTCCATCATCAAGGAAATAAATTTTAAAAGGAAAATTAACTATAAAAGTATACTACAAATAACAAATAGCTGCATTTCCATAAAAATAAAATATACTGAAAAAAGTAATAAAACTTCAAGCACAACAAATTCTGCTCTTGATGACACTTGATACATTTCAGATTCATTTCAACTCCAAGCATATTTTGTTCCAAATACATTCCAAATATTTTTTTTTCCTCCATAAATTCTAGCATTTCACCAGAGACTTCAAAGTACACATAGTACTAATTATAGAAGAAACAAATAAACAAAAAGCAACTGCAATTTTGATGGAAGTAGCCAAGGCAGAAGACCCACAATACGCAGCAACCAGGAAACCAGAATGAAAGGTCAGAGGCAAGGAAAGAAGAAGATCGTTTTGAGGCAGAAGGAAGAAACCAGCTAAATGGATTTACTTTATAAATTAGATAATGGTTTCTATCCGCACACGGCACCACGTTGTCTTTTCAATACAGGAGATCAGAGGTTGCTAGACTTCTGGATGTACAACCAGCAAACATTTCTGACAACTTGTCGTGGTTTAACCTCAGTCAGCAACTGAGCACCACACAGCCACTCGCTCACTCCCCCCCCCGCCCCCCAGTGGGATGGGGGAGAGAACTGGAAGAGCACAAGTGAGAAAAACTCGTGGGTTGAGATAAAAACAGTTTAATAATTGAAATAAAATAATAATAATAATAATAATAATAGTAATAACAATAAGAATAACATACAAAGCAAGTGATGCACAATGCAATTGCTCACCACCCGCCGACCGATGCCCAGCCAGTCCCCGAGCAGCGGCCCCCCCGGCCAGCTTTCCCCAGTTTATGTACTGCGCATGACGTCCCATGGTATGGAATGTCCCTCTGGCCAGTTTGGGTCAGCTGTCCTGGCTGTGCCCCCCCCCAGCTTCTTGTGCACCTCCAGCCTTCTCAGTCGGTAGAGCATGGGAAGCTGGAAAGTCCTTGACTAGTGTAAGCACTGCTCAGCAACAACTAAAACATTGGTGTGTTATCAACATTATTCTCATCCTAAATCCAAAACACAGCACTGTACCAGCTACTAGGAAGAAAATTAACTCTATCCCTGCTGAAACCAGGACACAACTACTGAAGTCCGGATTTTTCCATAAAACATGTTTTTGCAGGCTGACAGGTAAAAAACAAACAAACAAAAAGCTCCACCTTGTTTGAAATACCACTTTACGCTTTCTGACTCCCTCAGTTTTCTAACCATTATGCTTTCACGCGGGCATATTTCAGAAGCAGAAGCAAGAGAGCAAACATTATGACTACAACAGTCAAACTGGGAACAGCAGCCTGAGCGCAACATAAGAAATCGCTCCTTTTTCTGAAATAAATCCTAAGTATAAATAAGAAGTACTGCACTAGTTACCTAAAAGACAAGTCCTGAAGCAGTGAGTGTCTGTAAATAGTAGGATGTCATTCCTTGCCTAGAAAACTTCTACTGAACAATTGGTCTGCCCAGAAAATACCCAGTACCGATATACACAGAAAGGTCAGCACCAGATCTGCAGATTGCTTATATGCAAGAATATATGGCCTGCTCAGGCTGGGGAGTGAAACTGTGTCTTATAATGCCAGGTGATGCTCTTCCAGAATCAGAACTTTCCACTGATTTTTTTCATAAAATGACAGTACAGCATATGCCATAATGAAATCCTGGTTTTGTTGGCAACTCAGAAACTTAAAAGTAGTTAATGAAGTATCACATAAGTTAATGAACAACTTGGGTGCCACACCAAGAGAAAGTATCTGTAGCAGAGAGAGACTTATGCAGATAAAGAATATGAGAGAGTCCAAAAGCTAAACCCTTGACTAGGCTCATCCACCTCTAAATGCGCCGTCCCTGTGGGGGAGTGTGCCGGCTCGCACAGCTGCGTCCGTAGTAGGGGAAGTCGGGGAACCACATCATGTTGTAAAGGATAGTGAAACCGATTACATGTGTGGGCTGAGTCTCTTGAGCCAGAAGAATCTATAGCCAAAAGAAAAGGAACTGGGAAAGGAAATCAGCTTCTAAGGAATTTGCTAGGATTATCGTTTCATAATTACAATTATTTGTGATATTTTTATGAAGGAAACGGTTATTTCTTGTTTTACAGGCAGCATAGGTCAAATTCTAAGCCTTACCATAACACAGCTCAACAAGAATCACTTGTAGTAATAGTTTTTCAGTACTAAATTCAGATATCATCAACAGTGTTGAAAAATGAAAGAGAGATGAAACAACTCCAAGACCAAAGAGGGACAGGGAAGAATCAAACAAGCATAATTTTAAGGCGCTAACATATTGCTTATGTTACCAGATGCAGACAGATGACTAACACAAAAAATAAAACGCAATGGGCATACAATTAGATGTATTTTTTCCCAAGGAGATACGCAATGTACATTCACTTTGCCTATGGCTGAGCCTGTCCAGACCTTCTGGCTCCCTGCTACGGCATCGTTGCTAGAGATTACTCTGCAACAATTTCAGTTTGGTGTTTCTGCGTGTGAGCATCCGTCCGCCACTTCAGCACAAAGTCAATCAGTTTAGCTTAGACCTCCGATATAGCATAAGCCAACTTTGAACAGCTAAGAGGAGAGGCAGGCAGCTTCCACCAGCAAGCCAGGCAGCACAAGCAGCTACAGCCAGGAAGGTTTTCAGCTGCTTCACTTTGATCCGCAAGAATGAAACTGCCCATGCTCAGGGAAGACACACACAAATCTAACCCAAGTATTCACCGCACTTCCTGAAAACTAATAAAAAACCTGCTCCTACAGCAGGATTTCTCTATAAATTGAAAGAGGTCTTTCCTCTTCCCAACTTGAATTTAGACTAAAGAACTGATGCACTGAGTCTGCACTGGCCCGGTACGTTTTCTCTAATAGTGGCCATTAGTACCTAGTGAAGGACAAAGGACAGAGATAAGCATGCACTGTAACCTCAGAGACAGGTTATTTCTCAGATGTGGAACTTTTGTTACTGATTGTACTTTTATTAATGATTGCAGACAGAAACTGACTCACACAAAAACCAGAAACTCAACACCTCTGCTTAGGGAAGAAGCAAATAGAATCTACCAGCCAAGTAGCTCACAATGCCTTGAAAATTTACACAGAAGTAATGAGTACCAGAAATAATTATATTCTGATGGATTAATGTATTTCCCTTCCTGATCACCTGCACGGAGCTGCTTCACCTTCACTTATTCCTCGTCCAAGATCCCAAACCATGTAGGCTGGAACCCTCCAGCCGCAGCCCAGTAACCACCCTTGCCTTGCTCTTGCTGCTCGCAAAGTCCTCTGCCGCTCCAGTTCCTGATCTCAGTCCCATCAAGTCTCGTTCTTTGGCACCAGAGTGCCCTGGTTCCTTGATTTCATCATACTTGGATTATGACATTTGATCCCAGACCATTTCCTAACATAAGTTATATGTAAAAGAAAGTTATTTTACTTAACAAAATATAAACAAATTATTTGAAGTGACACTTCAAATACCTGTAGCAGTAACAGTGAACCAATGCGCCTCAAATGCTCTCCCAGTTCTGCGGAAAACTATCACGAAGAAAGGCAGAGCAAGAGCCAAGAACCAAACACAGAGTTCACGAATATTACATCCAGTACCAAACATAGAAAGAGGCTGAGCTAGTTAGGATATTCCTCGAAGAGCAGCAGTAAGCTTGAGACACAAGAGCAACGCTGAAGGTAAAACAGAAGCAATGTATCGAAGACTAAAGTGGGTGGAGGGTACTAAGCAAGTAGGTGAGAAAGTATAAGGTAGCACAGAATAGGGAATTAGGTGACATTAGACTGGAATATTCTGAGGGCAGTTGAGGTCAATCAACAATGACATCACACATGACAATTTGGCAGTCTTTCTGGAAGACGTTCCAAATGATTGTCATCACCATTTCAGCCATCAGTTAATTTCTTCTTCTTTGGTTTGGCACAACGCTGAAGGCTGTAGGAATAAGCCAAATCACTAACAGTTATTTTCGATAGGCTAATACAGAATATCTGAAGGACAGTCAAATATTAATACTGTACTTATTTGAGCAAACAGAGAAAAGAACATTTCTACAAAATGTAGTCCCCCAATATCACAGCTGTATGATTAAAAAAATGGCTAACATATGCATACAGTCTATTAAAATGCACATAATTTATTTGACTCAAAATGAAAACATATCTAACAAGTAATTCCATTCATCTGGCCCTTTTTCACCCAGCCTTAAGATATACAAATGCATGCCTTTTCACCAGAACACAGCAGCTGGGAATGAAAAGGAAAGCATTCAAATGATCATTTTCACATCATATTCCATCGTCTTTTCACCAGCTTCTCCCCAGTCTTTCTTTGAGTCCCATTCTGTTACAAGAGAGCTGCCTTTTAGATCAATTCATATTTCCATAATCCACACTGCTGTTTCTCCCTCTCCTCCCCAGGGTGGACTAACCCCTGCATCCAGAACTATGGCTTACAACTGTCATTAAGACCTGTAACAATAACAAGATAACAAAAGAGCTGGTAGAGATGAGGCTAGCCAGTACCATATGCTGATCAAGTTCAACATTTTTAACTTAAAAGCTCTATGAAACAAAACTGCCATAATCCTGAAAACAAGCATACTTGATGTTGCCACCTGTCCTCAAAATTTCAAGAAAGTTCCAAGTTTTCAGTATTGGGCTTTTATAATTTTAAAAATAAAAGTCTCAAAATAAAGATTTATTCTGTCTCTGTTGGGATGAATTAAAAAAAATAAAAAAATAAAAAAATCGAGAATGCATCCTGGAGCATTTACATCTTGAATGATGTAAGGGTCTCGGTGATCCTGGGTGTTCCCAGCATGTCTAGGTGGGCAGTTATTTCACAGAATATTTATCAGGACCAGACAGATCTTTTCTGTTCACACAGTGCAGTTAGCAACTATAAATACACCTCTGAATGTCTTTCTGCCGATTGTCTATCAGCATAGACAGAAAGCATTGCTGCCTTACATACACAGTATTCTTCAATAAAAACAGTATGTATTTCAAACATGAAGTGTCAGGAAATCACAGGAAACTATCTTAACCTGATAAGGTTTACTTGCAATGCACAAAGTTGCCATCATCTCAGCCGGGTTAATTGTTTTCCTCAAAGTTACACAGGGGTTCAAGTTCCAAAATATCCTTAAACTAAGCAATAAGGTGTAACGTTTAGACAAAAATACTTTTGAAAATTAGTAATCTCATCAGATTGATTCCTCCTTTCTCATACCAATGTACTCAAAGACTAATCAAACTTATTAATACACAAGCAACAAAATCCCAAAACCTGTCTTAAGATTTACTGATAAAAACAAAAAACACCAAAGCAAGCACCTATCTAGTTAGCATAAACATTTGAAACATGTATTTAATGCCTCATCAGAATAAAAGAACAAAGCCATCAAATGCAGAAAGCCGGTGAAATGTATCCCCTAACAGCATGCCTGCAGCCTTGAAACGAGCGTGAACAGCCTCGTACCTCCCGGGTTCCTGCTGCTCTCTTAGGAGAGCACAGAGGAACACAAAATCGTCACAACTGGCTTCCACACGTTATTTTGACCCAGACAACAGACTTTAGCTTGCTTCTTGAGATTTTTTTTTTTAAATAAAACTTGTGCTATTATTTAAATCTTTAAAAAAAGAACATAGTTTCTTTCATATTGACCTCATTTATATAACTGCTGCCACAATCCATGCAATTAAATATTCCATCCTGCAAGGAACTGAGCACTTTGACTCCACTCAGATATTCATTTAAGCCAGGCTTAACTTTCAATAGTTAATACATACATTGAAAGTAAAGTGTGCAATTAGTGCTTTGCTGAGGGAAGGCTAACGTATTAGTACTTCATAGGATTTATCCCTTAAACAACTGATGTTTACACACATGCATGTGTATCTATATATTTTTATATATACAAATATTTTCACATGAATCTGATAGATTTACATGTATAATATCAGGCGTTAGTAGTTGGGTCACTACAGGATAAAGGAGTAAGGTTTATTGCTCACAATTCAGTGGTGACTTTTGCATAATGTGATACATTAAAAACAAAAACCAGATGTTATGATATAAAATACGGTATAATAACACAAAGGGCATTACAGTAACTTCACAGAAAACAGTAGAGATTCCTCACATGGGATGCCATATCCCTTACTGGTTACTCATCTGCAGGGTTTGGGAAAAGCCTGACATGAAAAAGCAGATTTAGTCTGCTTGCCTGACTAAATAATAGTAGTATTATTTCTCTCGCAGAGAGTGAGAGAAGATAGGATGAAATCTGCAACACAACTAACAACCTAATGCAGAGTCGCAATGCTTTCCTAACCCACGTCTTCAGTCAACAACCCCTTGTCATATTTCGTATTACTAAAGTGGCTTCTGGTAAGACCATCTCCTGCCATATTAGCTATTTGTATCATCTTTCTGGCGAGATGTTTTTCACCAGCACAGAAGTGGCAGAGTGAAGAAAAATTATTATGTGATTAGAAGAGAGAAGAATAAGAACTATCCAATGGATCAGTTTTTCTATACACCATATATTCTGGGACCTACTGCAGATGGAAATCACTTTGGGCCAATAAGCAGTCAGATTAAAAAGCAACTGAACTCTTACACAGCTAAAAATAGTATCTAAAATAGTTGTAATTACTAACTTTGTAAGAAATGTTAGACTTCACATGCTTCAAAGGTTAAGAGAACACAGAAAGCAGCACTGCTTCTGGCAGAGCCACTAACACCTGCTGGTGCTATCGGCACTGTGCTCTCGTCCTTCCTTGTGCCAACCCTACTCCTTTCCCCAGGAACGTTTCAACCTAGTGAAGTCACTGGGAGCTTGAGTATCTTTATTTCCAGAACAGCTACGGAGAGAGGCATACTGGAGGCATCTGGACACATCTAACATCAGTAGGGCTTTGCACTGACTCCACTGCCACAAGGAGACAGCCAGCAACAGCAGATCTCAGTTCTGCTGGGTGACGTTAATTTCTGCAGAGATACACATTTTCTTTTTCAACAGTTATGATGTATTTCATTTTGGAAGCCAAGGTGTTGTTTTTATTTGGGTTGGTTCTTTAAAGCACTTAAAAATACTTTATTTTTAAAAACTACTGGATTTTTTTTCCAGATATCATAGCATTATTATTTTGTCTGTATAGACTTCCATTTGAAAATGAACTTGCAAGGCTGAAATTAAACTCTAGTCTAACCAGTCTGAATAAACAAAATAGGAATTTCAAGATTAAAAACATACGCATCTTTTATCATAAAAATGTCATTGAGCACAAGGGGAGTTTTGAACATACTACAAGACAGACCCTTTAGGCATATATATACAAAACGTATTTTAAATTAAAAAAAATATCCCATTAAATGGCTACAACCCATTCCTCGTCCAAATGCGAGCTTGTGAGGATAACCATAGAAGAGCTATAAATGCTCAAATCAGGAATCTTCACATTTTTTCTACAGTGCTGAGATTATTCAGAACTTTTTCAACATTGTCAAACTCATGTTTATAGCATAATGCCAGTACAACAGTAAATTGTAACTCTATGATATAGTCTCGAACAGATTAGTTCTTTTGGCTTTTGGGGTACTTTCTAATAAAGATTTTCTCTGAAATGGTACTGTAGTTCTTTGTACTTAGAATTCTACCCAGCATGAGTTCATTGTTTAACTGATAGTTTTGAGAGTCACTAAGAAGTGAATTACTCCCACCATCAAAAAAAAAAAAAAAAAAAAAAGCAACAAAACAAAAACAACTTTCTGAAATACTCCTGGCAAAGAGAAGTATTTTTCATTTCCTGCCTTGAAGCATTAGTTTCTTTTCTTTCCCCATTCTGTGCTTTTCCCTTTTCCTTCTTATTCTGGCATCTGGCATCTGAAGAATTACCACTTATAGAAATTAAGTGGTTTCCCTGCAGTCTCGGCAGATAAGGAAATCAACAATGAATCTTGCAAATTCTTTTGCGGCACCAAAACTGCGCCTTAATATTTCCTTTACTTAATGGACTGCGTGTGAGTAAGTGATTATGACAAATGACTAATCTTTTCTTTTTCTTGATCGTCTGTAGTTTCTACATCCCATCCAAAACAGATGGGATGTTTTGCAAAACAAGATTTTGGAAAGTCACCATTTAAGAAAAAAAGAGACCAAAAGAAGAATACTGCCCAGCATAAAAGCAAATGGCAGGCCACAAGAACGAGAGAGAGGATTAGGGCTGAGTAAGCATTGGAAAGTTCAGGCATACTGGGAGAATGAATGTGAGAAAGAGGAGGAATATATCAAAATGGCTTAGACAAGTTTTCTTTGCATTATGAAAGCAACAAAAAGGTGACATGATAAACTGTAGAAAAATTCAGGAAGAGAGGAAAATATTTTGCCCACTGTTATCACTTCACTGTGCAAACAGACAGCCCTTAGATTTTAGGAAAGATGATTCTTTGGGATACATCCAAAAACTAACTCACACGTTTTACATTTAAAATATAAACGACTGGAAAATAGGATGGAGAATACTCTTTTTCTTCCCTTTTTTTTTTTTTTAATATTCTCCCCACAAACTTTCATTGAAATTAGCCTTAATAGTTTTAGTGAGATCTCATTTTTTTTTAAAAATGTGGTAGATATTCAGGTCTCCAACCCAAACCTACCAAGTTCAACATGCACACACACATGCGCACAGAAGGCTTCTGCTGATTTCACTTGACTACTTGGCTCAGGGGTTTGCTATAGAAGCTGCCATATATTCTGTTCAAAGCCAGTAGTTCTAATAGGAAAATTTCCCTTGCAAGGATGAGGATTAAAACATACTGTTTTCCAGGAACACAAGCAATTTACCTGAAACACTAGATTCCCTACACTGCTGAGACACAATGTGCAGGCGTAGGTTTTTCAGAGCCCAAAGGCAGAGAGCTGCCTGAGGACTCTGTTTTTTATAGATTAGGTATGTCTATTGCATCTTTGTACGATTCCCCTCCAGTCTTTAGTGGGCTTCATCTTCTAATCATTTTTCTACACCAGCTGTTCTTTGAATAACCTTCGACTTACTGAATAAGCTCCCATTTTTCTTCATACATAATTTCTCTTTTTTTTTTTTTTTCTTTTTTAAGATCAAGTCTTTCTTAGGGAAAAGAAAAAGAACAAAACAAACTAGAAAAAAAGAATTTAAATTACAATGATGATGATCATTCTGCAGCCAGGAAAATTATCAAAACTTGCTGGATGTCTAGCTAAGAACATAGAACAGCACACTTTGCTCATGTACCATTTATCACTATGTTATAAGCTGCACATGTTTCTGACTGATGCTATTCCCTAACCAGACATCCTGCCTTCTATGTTTGTATATTTATTCCTTTCATCATGAATCACCTTAGAGCTGCCTTTATAGAATCTTGTATTATTGATTTCAAAAAAAATCAGCAATTTATCAAGATCTACTGTACAAAAATATTTCCAGATCATCCATTGTGGTGATATTACCAATGAAGAATATGTTTGACTCAGTATCACTCTAAAAAGAAGAGCAAAGAGAGACATTGAGTCAGAGATATTTATTCTATTTAGTGTTTTTATGTATTTTTGTTTATGAAAATAAAAATATTTCCATGGAAGAAACTCATCTAAAAGTTGCTGAAATGATAAAATTTAATAGTTTCATTAAATTTTAATATTAATAACTTAAAATAGTCCGGGGGGGGGGACGACCCAACACACTAATTAATAGCTTCTGATCACCTCAAACAGTGAAATAATCCATCAGTCCTGTATGTACAAACTTTCCTTTGAGGATTAATTACAGAAAGAAACTAGGATTTTCATGCTTTCAAAATCAGTAAGTTTAGATTATTGTTTCTTATAAGGGTCTGAGGATTATTTTTTTTTCCCCAAGCAAATAACTAGGGTCTCTCTAAAATATTATTAAATAAATGTATAAAATTTTGCATGGTAAAGGATTGAAGGAACAGCACAGGTTCTGACATTAAAAGGACATACATGTGCAGCTCTTCAACTTTTTTGTTCTGGTGGTTTTTGTTAACACAGTTTATAACTTCAATGTTTGGCAAAGTTTTGTTGATACATTCTCCACATTTTCAATCCTACAACAGATAAAAACCCAACACTTCCAACAGAAACAGCTTATAAAATACCCCGTATCAAAAATAAGGCGATACAGAGAATTAGTATGATATGCATTGCTGTACAACTGCTATTGCATATTCCTGTCACAAAGGCATTCTAATCACCAAGCCACCAGTTGGGTGAAGTCTTCCTCCCCGCTATCATTAGCATCTGCCTCTCCACAGCTGAATAGGAGAGCTTTTTTATAATGATTCTAACATAAAAAAAAGTTCAATCTCATGTTTCCAACCTGGTCTCCAAAGTCCTCCGGGAACTTCCACAGTACCACTGGATCTGTAAATAATTGACAGACAGCATTAATCAGAGGCAAAGGAACAGCGTATTACAGTCAGAGTACATTAATATTAAAGAGAGGGTCAGCTTCACATCAAGCTTTGAGGCAAGTGCAAAAATGTATCTAAAAACCAAGGAAGATACTGGATTATTAAAAAGACTTATTTCATATTTATGAAACTGTATGTTTATTGTTTTACATACGGTAGCAGGTTATAATGTACCTAACTATTTTCATATTCGACTCTTTCTTTTTAACCTTTGAGTACTTCATTTTTAAGCAGGTGTTCAATTTTCACATTTTAATTTAATTAAGAAATAAAGTGATATAAAACCTCTTTCCATCCAAGGAAAAAAAAAGATGTAAAATGATAAGAAGGGGAAAACAAAGATCTCTATGAGGTATAGAAAACTGTCATTTGTGATTTTAAAGATAGTACCAATGTAACCAGCACTCCCAAGGAAGAGTTCAGAAAAGCCAGCACATTTGAATATTTTCTGTCCAGAGCCATTTAAAATCAGCATTTCAAGAATATCTTCAAGTTTTCATTAACCTGTTATAAACTGTTAATTATCAAAATAATCAGTGTTATTTAGGCTATATATTCATCTACAATTAAAATTATTTTGAAGGCATCTAACACAGTGACCTGAACCATAACCTTTCAACAAAAAAACGAATTACGCTCTTCATCCCCCCAAGGCTTTTAATCTCCTGTGATACAAAACCTACCCCAGGAGCTCCTGTTAAACTGTATCGCAAACACCCGTGAAGCCTCACAGCACTTCTATACAGCAGATTAGCGGCAGCATTTGTCCATGTGCCAAAAGTGAAATTACCCGTCTTCCTGCAAGGGAGACCCAGGTCGGTGCCAAAGTCTGGACTAGCGGGAGAGCTCTCCAGTTTCTGCTCGTGTCCTAGCCAAGGTCAGGCAGATCCTCCCGCCGCTGACCACGCAGCCGACAACAGCTCTGGGTGCCACAGGGCAGTAAAACGAATGGAGAAACCCGCCGGTAAGCGCCGGGGGACACAGCCTGATGAGAACTGCAACCTCCCGGCTACCTCGGGAGCTGCTGGGATTCCTGTCTTCTGAGGAGCCGAGATCTGGGAAACGTATTCGGATTTCCACTTCGGTCTCTAACACTAGCACTGTCTGATAAATCAGAAACTTCCTCCTTTATTGCTACGTTTTACATCAGAACCAGAGGGTTCTCCGCTTCTGGCAAAGTATGGAGGTTTCTACTCTTCTTCATCCTCCACGTACGGCTGCTGCTGCAAATGGAAGCTTTAAAGGAGAGAAACGGCATTGGTGATATTTTCATTCCCAGCTGCTGATTTCAAATCCTACTATTCAACAGGCAGCTGCTGCGCCCGCGTTTGCCGCTGGCCTGTTCGCAAGGAGCTGGAGACTGAAGCCAGCATTCCTCCTCCCCTCTGGGCCAGATGTTAAACCAGTGGTGGAACACACATATTGAACGTGTTGCAAAATTCAACTTGTCAATCAACTCAACCTAATTTAGACCTAATTTTGATCTAATTCAGATTTTAGACAAAAATGTGGCCATTTGACTCTTCTCACTGGACAAGCACATTTTTGCTCCTAAGAACATCTGGGGAGGGTTCTGCAGCTATTATTTATGAAAATGCCTGTGTTTTGCACAAGGAAGCTTCCTCCATCTACTATGGGGAGCAAGAACTTCTGGAGGCAGACATGAAACAAGAGATAAGATGCTATGTTTATAAAAATATGAGAGCTAATAAATACAGTTACTTAAAACAGAGACTTTTTCCCCACCTATTTTGTGTGTATTTAAATCACAAACACATCTGTGTAATGACCAGATACACAAGAAGTTTGAACATCTGAGTGCCTATACTGTAAGGGACCTCTTATTTTTATTCCAATTTAGTATCACAAAAAATAAAGTTATTATATGTCAACAGTGATCTCTGATAAATTCAAGGAGCAGCAAGCATAGTAACAGATATCAAATACTCAATGTTAAGTTACTCATAAATTACTTGCTAAAAAAACACTGGAAATTGTGCAGAATCCAAAAAATACCTTAATAGAGCTTGCAAATCTAAGGCCATATGTCCACAAACATTTCAAGCATAAATTTCTCCACAAACGAGCAGAGAAATCTCCACTGCACTCCCACTACCAGCTACTTGGTGATCCTGTACCATCATCCCTCTCCTGCTGGTGCAGACACTTCCACAGCTACATGGCGAACCAGATGAGGGAACTGACCAATTTCAAACCAACCGTCTGGAATTTTTCAGGTCAGTGTCAGCTAGATCAGTTCCCCAAAACCCTTGGTTTTGTGCCAGAAAAAAGGAAGGAAAAATGGGGGACGGGGACTTGCGGCGGGAAGAAGGCAGGACTGCTTCACCCAGCGGCCATCTGGCCTTAAGCATTTGCTAGACCTCATGAAATACAAGTTGGTTACTAGCTATGTCTATTCCCATTTCTTATCACCTATTTCTTGTTCAGAACTTCCCAAGTCTTGCTGTACCATTTGTAGCTGCTTCTATTGCAAAACTCAAGAGTTATTGTCTGCAAATAGGTGTGCGGACCCTTCTGCAGCAAGGCAGGCTGACGGAGCATCGGCAGGGAGGAACAGACTTGGCAAGCTCGCCTCTTCGTAGCAATGAAATCGGGCGGATTGTTTTGGCAGATGTGAAGTACAGTTACATGAGAAACATTTAGCATATTGAATGCTTTAGCCACACAGTAACAAAATCATGGGGTTTTCTGATACTTTGCTTTGTAAAATGTTTAATGTATAAACTTCTAAATCGGAAAGAAATTTAATTTCTTTCTTTCGCTGTTCTTAGTGGAAGTGTAACTGCCAGGCTTCAAAAAAGGAAGCAGACTGCAATAGCAAAACCTCCAACTGTAATTTTAAAAGGTCACAGTCAGGAGCAAAGTACAATCTCAGAATTAAGCAAAACTTGGCTCTAGGTAACTTGGGATTGGGGTCACAAAATCGTAAAACTCACACCTCAGCGAGGTGCCAACAGAGCTGAACAGCATTTCATAGGAGCACCCTTTACCTACTGGCAACAAGATCAACAGCTCCAATAACTTCTTTTGGTGCCCTGATATGCTAAACAGATATAAAACCTGCAACTATAATTTAGTGTCCTGCTCAGTTTGCTATCTTCACTTCATATTATTATGGCGCTCTCATACTACTTCGGTCTCACTTGAAAAAATAAAAACAACTCTAAATTCCAGTTCACTGAACTACAGGTATAACAACATTTATTTTCATGTCATGAAAGGATATTTATATCATGAGAGGATAATTAAATTCATGTGATCTAAACAGGCAGAATAATGCTCTTAATACTCCTTCATGAAAACAAAAAAGAGCCAACATTTAAAAAAATATTCCTAACTCAATTCAAGAAAAACATTCAGTGCTACATTCAGTAAAAATTACACACCTCCAAGACTTGTCCAACTGCTTTGAGCTGGGTTTTGCAGTTGTTATCACTGGCTTTTAACCGGTTATTTTAGTAGGTACCTGCCATACCTCACCATTAAGTGAGAAAATCTGATGTGGCTTGTGCTTCAAAAAGAAATGTTACTATACTCTTTCTTTGCCTTCACTCTCTGAAACCAAACCCTAACACCTATAAAAAGCCTTGGGATTTTATGACAATTATCTGAGTCAGGGATTGGGCTTTTTTCAAAAGATTATGTTTGTTTCTGCTTTTGGAGCTAGGCTCAGGCAGCATCTGACACATCTTTGTGGCAACTTCTCACAAGTGCTGCAAAGGAAGAAACAAAAGGGTACTGATTTAGAAATAAAAAAAGAAAGTATAATCCGATTCTGCAACTTCATGCACTTTATCTTCAGATTTACAAAGACTGAATTTTCTTTTCCCTGAGGATTACTTTCCAGATACCCCATCTGATCTGGCAATGTTAGGTCAATTCTATGCTGATTTTATGAGTGAAAGGATGAGAATCACGCAGAAATAGCTGCTGCTATAGCCGGCTGAGGAACTACTGAGTTTCTCCTAGTCTTCTTTTTCTAACAGACTTTTTGGGACAAACACTTTATGCCAATTCTAAGTAAATGTAGTAGTAAGAGCAATTTGTTAAGTGCACCTGTAAAATAGTTTGTGTATTGCATGTGTAAATGTCTGTATTGTTGCACATGTAAATAGATATATGCATGTACAAGTATCACTTCTTCCTATGCCTACTGCATCCAGGACAGACATTTCTTACAAAAGTACATCTTGACACGTGCCAATAACGCTTGAAAATTCCTTTGGTAAATATCCTACAGCATTGGAAAGTACGTCTCCCAGGAGCAAATCTCACGCTGTTGTGAGGCTGCATGTGAGCTCATGCACACATTGCTAGACATAACTGGTGATATTTGACTACATTTGCATCATTTGTGATCATGTAAGTCTGTACATATTTTAAAATAAAGTTTTTTTATAAGAATATTCAGAAAGAACCAGTTAAGCCCCTGAGGACCAGAATTAGAAGCAGATGCAACTCTTGGTACAAGTCAGAAGAGAGACAGGCACAGAAAGGTTTGTTGAGGGACCAAAACTTAGAGTACAGTATACTTGATACAAAGAGAAAAACGAGTCACATGCAATGCTTAAAAACAAAAGTATTCAAAATGTTGCAATCTAGAACTGCTCCACAAGAAAAATGCAGGCAAGTATGATATATACTAAGAGAAGAGGAAAACATATGCATATCCTCAAGGTAAGTAATTCCTCTCCAAAATCTACTCCCACAGAGGTAACTTCATAACGCATGTAATCCGTATTTTTAGGAAAACCACTTCTAACACATTTTAACTTCTGGAACAAATCTAAGCATATATAAAAGTATTATTTCTCGTGACAGAGTAGATAAGTAGTGCATTCGGAACTATGAAAAATAAAGAGAGAAAGCTTTCTGAGTGGTAACTTTCCCAAAATTTCAGTAGTTAAATATACTCTAAAAATACTCGTCACAACCATTAAGCTCGCAGATTAGAAACGTCACCCAAAAATACAACAGGATAAGATAATTAGCACACATTCAATTTGGTAATGGAACAGAAATTACAAACACATGCTGAGAAACATCATCTCAGGTAATTCTCTTGATAGCAAGAAAGAATAATTTCAGACAGAAAAACACAGCTAAGGTAAAATGAAACGGGTTAATTAAGTAGTCCAATATTCTGCCTGGAGAGGAGGAACCTTCATCCCTGTGGGTTTTACGGAGAAGGATAGACAAAAAGACTGCCAAGCAGAGTTGGTCATGTCTTGGGACAGAGGAATGGACTAGATGACTGCTCAGTATCCCTACAGCTATATTTTCTCTGATGCTGTAAAGATATTCTTTGGAAAAAAGCTGTCAGTGCAGAGGGGAAAGAAGAGACCGGGGCCAGGAGTTACGGGGGTGGGGAAGAAACACAGTGAGGAAAAGGAAGGCAGCAAAGCAAAGCTTACTGCAGACAGTTCTTCTTTCTTGTCTGGGGGAAAAAAAAAAAAAAGACGTTCCAGACTGTTTTTCTTACATGAACACGAGAATGCAATTAATAAAGCTGAAATGATATATATCATTATCTCAGGAAACAGCTTTATACACACACCTTTAAGCAATAAGCAGAATTGATTTTGTTAGAATAAGTAGTTTTCAGCAATAAAAAAATCAGTTCTCTAAACCAAGTTTATAATACTGCTATTGTTCAAAGGCAAAAATCTGCTACATACTTAAAATAATTTGACAGAAACCCACAACAGTAATTATAATGATGCTTTTGTGTCCATATAGAATTTTATTACAACAGTGATTCAGAAACAAAATAAGAGATGAACCGTAACGTGCAACCCAAGCGTTTTCACAGATGAAATCATCTGATGAAAAAACCAGCATTCACATAAAAAGATTACTTCTTGCAAAAAAAGACTTCTGTATATCCTATTAAAATCTGCTTGTTAACAGTTTCATACATGCAGTGCCAGAGGTGCAGCAGGAATGGGAGGCACTGCTGTCAGGAAGATCTGAGTGCGACAGTGGTCTTCAGCTCACAGGTTTGGGGGATCAAAGTGGAGCACCCGCCAGCAGCTGGAGGAAGAGCAAGATGCCACGGAAAAGAGGGGAAGAAGGGAATTACAGTATTTTCCAAGCATCAGTAATCAAAAGAAAGAACAAGGACAAAATACATTGAAGCAACTTCATAAAAAAAGTGAAACTAAGGAACACTCGCTAACTTCTCTGGCACCTAAAACCTGTCAGATTAAAGACGATATGCAAATGAGGGTGCCACTGTAGAAAATACTTGAAAGTACACTTTTATGCAAATCATGTAGTCCACATATTTTTTTTGCTCATCAAAGGAATAACTGAAAGAAACTTCTATAGGACCGTTGTCTGTTCTTACTCTAACTGTTCCACAGAAAGCTTATTGCAGAACGCGACCGCACTTTTAGTCTTTTCATAAAATCAAAAGAGAATGTATTTACAAAATTATATCAAATCTTAACAATCCAGCACCTTCAACTTCTTTACTCGCACTTTACCCACTAATGTGCCTTCCTAAATTGCCACCACAGTTTTGAACAGTTGCTACTTCAGCAAATAGCAAATGAACACAAGGCAAAAAAACGCTGCACCGAAACAGGTATGTTCCCCTGGAAAGCTGACTACTTCCAGCCAAAGACCGGTAATACTGAGTGCTTGACCACTGACAATTTTAAGAGCTAAATACTGACGCTTTGCAACCATGTCAGTTACAGAAAAATGTAAGCGAGTTTCAGGAATTACATTTGCCAGCTTTTCCTGCTATATATTAATACACTGAGATTTTTCTGGGTCTCTAGGTGCTTACACATTTGAGCAAGGTGCTGAACCTGGACTCGCCTTTCAAATAAGCCACAGCGTGGCCACAACGCAGAAGCCCAGTGTCTCCTGTCTCCTTTCCCTTCCCCGCACCAGTGGCCTCTGCCTTGTCTTCAGCTGATTGAAGATGATGGAGATGTATCTGTACTTCTTCAGCAAAGCTTATAATGAAAAATTATTTAGGCAGTGAAGGTACCTGACTCTCACTGGCATTGAAGGAGATACTTGGAGCATTTGACTTTCAACATTTTTCCTTTTAATTTTTCTCATACAAAGTAAAGTGTGAACTAAATGACAACAGTGTCAAACAACACACACTAAATACTGCCCTTTAAGAAAGTGAAAATGGAAAATAACATTTTAGTAGCCTGCCTCAGTTACAGTCACAGTAACTGTCGCCTGTAAGTCTTCGTGGTTGCACATTTGCAAATCAGAAATGTGATTTTTTTACATCAGTGCCTTTTCAGTCAGGTTCAGAAACATAATTACAAAGACTGACTCCTCACAGGTAAGATGAAAACGTCTTCCTCCCGCGAGGAAGCTTTTCCTAAGGAAACTGCTTTTAACTGTAGCTGAACATAAGCTGGGCAGGCTCTCAAGTAAGCTGAAAACTGTATCATAGTTTAAAATAATATCTGCAGGACTTATGCTTGAAAAATGCCCCAAATTATAAGTAATCCAAATTACTCATAGACTTACCAAGTGGCTCAGAATTTAATTGAATCTTTTCACAGACATGTAACTTACTAAATGGTTTCAGGATACCAGTGCCCACACCACATTTGTGGAAATTCCGAATTTTGTTTCTAATACATGGGGAAAGAAAGAAACAATCCACAACTGTAAGAGTCACTCGGCCTTTAAACAAAAACCACACACACCACATTCTTCTCTACTCCATGCAAACACAACTCGCATTTGAAGTCAGCGGGTCCAACTCAGTCGCTACTCGCGGCATTACAGCATCACAGCAACTCCACAGCTTTTACATGCAGGTCAGTACTACCCCAAAGTATTAACAGCTCGCAATCGGTATTGAAGTGTGTGAATCTGACGTCTGTACATGGCACTGTAAAGCCACACAACAGATTTACTGATTGCAAAGTTTACCATAGAATTGTTCTCAAGTACTTCTACTTTTAACATATGTGATAATGGTTCCTCAAAGTACTCAGAAAATCAAGGATGTGAAAACAGTGCGCAAATATTGAACTCCAACTAATCACGTGCAAGGTTCAGCCTACCACATTTTAGAGATGCGGTGCTTTGTCTGACAGCACTACAGGTTTTGGACCTGACAGTTCCTCTGATTTTTCCAATTTCCTTGTCTGTAACGCACTCAAACTGGGCAATAAGTACTTTTTTCCTTTTATGAGCAAGTAGATGGTTAAAACTTCTAGCCACAACTTGCCATCTCCTTCAGAGCTGCAGATCAATCCCTTTTTGCCCAAGAATTTGTTACCACTGAAGGACAGAGCAGTAAGTCATTTCAGCTAACTAGAGACAGAAAGAAAGGGCCCTTTTGGCTGCAATGCTATTAGCCATGCTTCAGGATAAAACCTTAATCAGGGTGAGAGTTCATTGCACAGATAGTGCACAGATAAAATGAGTATGTTCAGCCTTCATTTGGTCTCTTCACAAGATAAGCAGGAGCTGCTTCTACCTGCTAAGGCTGTAAAATGAGCTTGTAAAGTGTGGCAACAACTGTATGCCTTTTGGAGCCGCAGTGTTATTTTCTTATTTTTAACTTGTAATCGTGAGTGAATTACAGCTCATGAAAATGAGGATCTAAGAACTAAGGTAGCAAAAGAACAAGCAAGTGAGCACCATACATGCCTTAAGTCATTGCTAATGTTTGAGGAAGGTTTACAAAACAAAATACTTCTGCTGTCACTGGGTCTCCTTCAAAGAAGTTTCAACTAGACAGGCTCCGTGCAGTGATCTAATGAAATGAACAATAATGTCTGAAAGAGAATGAACGTAACTGTACGTTACAAAAACATAGCTTCAAATTCTCTATCTTTATCCTGCTTTCACTCTCCCATTACAGTTAATGTTGTCTATATGAAATTCAAACCTTTCACATTTTGCTTAAGGGCTGCGGTAGGAAGGGATGGAAGTAGAGCAGCACTGACAACCGGGACCTGGCCTGGCTGTTTCCTACTCCTCAGAACATCTACGGCACCACAACTGAAACACATCTGACTATGAAAGCTTTAACTGTATCAGACAACATTTCATAATTTTATATACATACCAATCTGCTACAAATTAAATTAAAACAATCATAAACATTGTCAGTTACACAAAGCTGTAAAACCATAACAATCACATTGATTAGCCAAAGCCTACGTATATAGTTTCCTACATATGTAAACAGTTCACAGATTTAAAATAATTAAAGTATCTTTTTAAAAATATAAATTTTCTAGCCTATTCTGATTCAGTGTTCATTTTTATCTTGGTTGTTCATGATATACTAAACCAGAATAAAGATGAAGGAGCACTGATCAATAAGCACAAATCTTATTTTGCCTTTGCTTTCCATCTTATACCAAATCCATTTTAATACCACTGGGGGGGGGGGAAGTACTGATGAGTTCATCAGTCACCTGATGGAGTAATTCAAAACTTAACCAAACAGGGCTAATGGGTGAGAATTGAATTGAAAACACCTTGACAAAGAAAGCAATTTCTTTTCTTCGCACTCCTCAGAAGCCGTGGGTGATCACTGTAATCGAACCATCAACAGCGAGGGGCCATCTGTCCCGAGGGCCCTCCATGTGAGCAAGAATCAACAACAAAATATTTTAGAGGCTGGCCCACGTGCATTCAGCCCGATTCATCTATGACAGGCAGCATGCAGCTGAAAATCAATGTTTTGACATTTTCCACATACCAATCCTTAAAAGTCAACACTAAACTTTTGATAAGAACAAAACACAAGAGTAGGTTAAGAGGTTGCTTACAGAAAGATCAGTGTTACTCCAACAGCTAATAAACCTCTAATCAGATGAGATTCTCGCTCTATCATGAAGCACTCATGTTGCCGTATCCAATAGCCACATTCAGGACAAAAAGAGTACATAAAACAAGCTTTACACTAGCATTGATGTTACGAGTCCCCTCTAGTATTAGTCTGCACAGCTACCGAAGATATTCTAGTCATTCACCAAACCACTTATACAGAATCCCCAAACCTTGGGTTTTTTCCATAGAAAACAAAGAAAACATTAAGAAGGGTCTCCCAGAAGTTTCCGAGCCAGTGACCATGCACAATGCATGCTGAGAGCAAGGGGCTCAGGCTGACCCAGCAAAAGCACCGTGGCTTTGGCACCTGACGTCCTGGGGAACAGAGACCCCTCTGATCCCCACCAAGGACCTCCCAGGACAGGAGCAGAGGCTCCACAGCACACCCCTCCCAGGGGTGCTCCCAAACCGGGCACTTTTCCCTCGCCAAGCCTTTCAAAGGGGAGCAACACACACAGCAGAAGGTTACTCCGATTTATTTCTTTGGTGGTTTCCTACTGGAAAATATATTGATCTTCTAATAAAACAAACTCTGACATAGCTGCACCTCTCTGCACCTTTCTCTCTAACTGTGTCAAAGCTCTGAAGAGTCACAAAGTAGTTATAGAGGGCAGCAAGAAAAAAAATTTATATTCTTTTTTCTTCAGCTTCATTAACAGTGTTTGTCCCTGTTAGCTTCAGCAGAGCTAGAACGCGGGCCCAGCCAACAGTGCAACACGCTGGGAATTAGGAAACACACTCTGATTTTCAGTCCTGCCAGTTACCTGCTGCATGATCTTGAGTAAGTCATTCCAGGTTTCCAAATATCATGAGAACTTGGAAAAATTAATTCTTTTTGATTCAGAAGAACGTTTACATGCATAAAAAAAGGACATTTCCATGCAAGCCCAGGGTTAGTTATTTTAAAGCACAGGCCACACATTCACATAAGACAAGTAAAAGAAAGTCGAAGGGTTTTCTCACAGGTGTTTACAGTTACTCAGGTCAAAATTCCCAATTATTTGCCAGAGTGGGGTCAGTAAAACAGGGGATGTAAACGGCATCCCAATATACATAAAGGGGCTGTAACCAGGATGGTATTGTGTCTTGCTGCCCTGGAGGCAGGAGATCTGGGTTCCAGTCTCTATGGGTTACTAATCCCAAAGCACATTCAATAACCAGGAAATTCTTCAAGACATTTCTCGATATCACGTACTTCAGTGATAAAACAGAAGAGTTATGTTTCTCTACTGATTTCTAAAGTACTATTTATTCAGAACAGCAAAGTAGGAGGGTGATATAGATGCATGATTTCAATTTACATCCCATTACAAAGTAACTGTGATGTGGTTAGAGTGTAAAACTATACGCCCAATGCCCACTTCGTCCAGTGGAATCTCAAATAAATTGTGCACAAAATAGTGAGAATTAATTTAACAGTGTGATAATAGCAGACAATTATTTCGCCCTAACAGAAAAAGCTAAAGTTCAAAACAACACGCTGCACTCTCACGTCCCACGTGTGGTCAGAACTCAACACATCCTTTGTAAATTGAGCCTTTCCAGAAGGCAAGGTCAGAAGCCTTCTTCTCCCATTTCAGCAGTCTGCATTCAAACTAGCTGTCCTAAAAGTACAAGAATGTACGTCGGAAGCAGTTACATCAACGAAGGCACCCTGCAAGGTACACAGCTGTGCTGCTGGGTGGGAGCCCGACCCAGGCCCGGCTGCCTCGCCGATCGGGGTGCACCAGCCGGGCTGCGGGCTCTGGCTGGTTGGTTGTCTGGTCACAGAGGCGAAGAAGTGGCCCAGAGAGCAGTTACTGCCACTCAGGGCAGAAGGAAGAGAGGAAACAGACCTGCGCGCACTCGGAAGAACATCGGGGTGTTTGGGGATGGGCAGATAAGGACTACAGGAAGGAAGACAGTATTACAGAAAGATGGGCCATCCATATGTTTGAACTGAGTATTTCTGCCTCTTAAGTAATGAAGGTCTTAATTTTACTTTCCAAAGAGCATTACAGCAGAAAGAAGTGAGATGAGAACAGGGAAACCATGAGTAATGCATATATACACACCAGATATACAGCAGTCAAAAATATTAGCAAAGGAAAAAATGATGATATTATTATTACTGATGTGAAAGAACAAGGAATGACTTATTAATAAATCAACAGCAGCATAACTTAAGGTTATGTCTCATCTAAAAACATTGACTTACCAAATAAATCTGATGTTAATATTTCAGAATACACCTATAAACCTGCACAACAGTAACAGCCATCAACACACAGAATGCACAAGAAGCTGAAATATATGACACTGCATGTATATTACATTAATCTGTAAGAAATTTTTCATAAAAGGGTCTCCCCTCAACCACTGCCCTTCTCCTTGCACAACCACCCTGTGTTCAGTGGTTGCATGAAACGATCAGATGCTATTATGTCTTCCACATGTTGGAGGGGCTGCATGATTCTAGCATCCATTTTGTATCTACTTCTCCAACTTCTTCCTTGACGTAGATCATTAGACAAACCTCAGGTTACCTACAAGCCCCACATCACTAACCACTTCTAGTCATTTCACACCCGTGCTCCGTCCTCCCATATGTTCGCCATCTCCACCAGTAAGGCAGTACTGCTGCCATGGCTGCATGTTCACCACTGGAAGGCTTAAAAGGATGATCTGAATGATCAGTACGGTTTGGTAACAATTTGGTAACTACCTGGAGCTTTCCTCTTCATTTTTCCTTTTGTTTCTGGAAACAAAAGGAAATTCACCTCTAGGAGAAATAGTTGAGCTCTATTATGTATGTGAAACCTAGACCAGCAAGAGTGTACAGTTGAAATCAATGCTAAAGGCTAGTAATTTCTGACCTAAACACAAATTTAAGTCATGACCAGATGGGCCCCAAGAAAATACCATTGTCTCATTGGTCATTTATCAGGAAAACAAAAAAGCTATGAATACTGAGGATTAGTCACAGGTGCCAACTAGTCTTCATAAGGCATAAAAATGAATTTTGTTTTCAGACAAGCAAATTCTTGTGCTAAAATACACTATGCTGCAGAAGAAACAAATCATTAACCACGCACATGCACTTCTCATCAAGAACAGTTCAATATGCAGCTAGATAAAAGAGAAGCTGCTTTGCTGTAAGATAACTAATTCCATTTTTTTATTAATGAAGTCTAACCATAATCACCTGTGCCGACAATTTCATAATCAATGGGATATGATGTATTTGTAAATTATGTCTATATAAAGTATCTCCTTATAGCACCTTTTTAATTAATTGTTTTGATAATTAGTAAGAAAACATACAGGGTACGAAAACGCTGCTGCACCTTTAAGTATAAAGACAGACTCTCTCTCAAGCAAGCCTCAGATAACTCCTCCCTTATCTTGAGCCTTCCATCACTCTGATAAACAAAATCAGCACACCTGCCAGAGCAGGGAAAATCCACTCATTTCTGAAAACTGAAAAGACTAAAAATAGATTTGAAGAATTATGGATGCGCAAATATCACATCTTAATTTTAACAAGTTATCTCAGATGACTTGTTATTGATAAAATTTTTCATTCCTATCAAGGGGACTAACCCGCTCTAGACAGAACAGGAGGCCTGTGAGCTGGGTGTCCTGTCCACGTATGTTGAAAAGCACATTCAGGGCAGAACTAGAGCCGAAAGCCTCATCCACCCGCAGAGGATTTCTTTTCAGGGTAGGTAAATTCCATGGAATAACATTCTGCTTAAAACTGTAAAGTATACCTCCTTTCTTTGGGGAAAAGGGAGAGTTAAGATTCCAGAAATAAGATCCTGTTCTAGCTCGAGTCCGTGCTCGTTTGCCATTTGCTTTCCCATGACCAATATACCACCTTAAGATATCCATGACTTAGAAACTTTATTTTTGACACATAGAGTAATATTTATCACAAAGTTTTCTACCACTGTAGCAATTAGTCAGAAAAAAAGAACTTGGCAAGGAGATACGAACTACATACAGCAGTAGTTTTAACCCTTTTTTTCCCTGAAATATGGACATGTTGAATGAGATACTATTCCAGAACATGACGACATCACCAGTCATCTTTCATAAGGTATAGAAGAGGCTTGGATTGCTTTTAAAGATTCCAGAAGAAATAATTATGGGGGAAAAACTGTATCTCTCATTTTCCAATTTCAAATACAAGATACTGGAAGGTCACCTACTCTAAAATACATAAACCTTTTAACTTCTGATGCTTCCCCAAGGGCAAAAATGTCAGTCGTTTTGGTTGAGAACACCATTTTATCCTATCGAATTTGAAAAGCCTAAAAGTCGCAATTCATATTGAACACTACCTACTGAAAAAGTTACAAAACTAACCCATTAACAGCAAGGCAAATAGAGTATAATGGGTTATTCATTTGACAAGCTCTCCACTAAAACACTGTATTTTGAAATCAGTAAACCCAAAAGGGTTTCTAAGGATCGTAAAGAGAATGAAGAGTCTTCTCTCTCATTTGAAGCTGTGTCAGATCATGGAAGTACACTTAGTAATACCTTTCCGAGGAATTTACCCCTATATAACTAAAAAGAAGAAAGATGGATGTCTACACAAAATTGAGAAACAAAGGATTAAGCTCAGCCAAGGGTCAGAGGAAGCATGACGTCTGTGCTATTTCCAAGCACAAATAAAATCAAGCATGTACCAAAATGTATTTCCCCGAGTGCTGAGAAGTCCTGCCACTGACTGGCTGAGGAATGCTGGCCGTTACTGATCACTTCTCTTAATGCAAGGCGCCTAAAGCTGTCCAGGTCATAAGCAAATGTTTGAAGATGTGACATGTGAAGAGGGTCAACAACAAAGCCTAGCTTTAATCCCTTTGTGTGAAGCAGGAAGAGGAATTTACCTCATATATAAAACACATCTATGGCCAGTGAAGTATAAAACTTCCAGAGGTGCACAAGCAAGGCATTATGTCTTCTTTGCTTTTTTGCATGCTGGGAGAGACCGGGAGGGAGGAGAGTCGTGCTTCTCATGGGCTGGATGTAGTGAAGCACAAGAAATGGTTGTGTGCCAGTCAGGGAGCTTTAACGCACCAAGTATATTAATCACCGTTGGTATCTTCTGCCAGCCTGAGTCAAGAGTAGCATAACCAATTAGTCCAAATGGGTGCACCTGAGAATATGGGAGGCTTAACTATTAGTTAACGTAACTTCCATCATTTCTAATTGGATTGCGACTAAATTCCCAGCACTGATAATACCAAAATGAGATCAGAGGGAAAGCCTCCATATTCCCTTTGCACAAAGATTGGAAACAGCTCTCCCCTGCTGTTGTACAATAGCACTGACCACCCAAAGACCTGCGGCATTAACTAAAGAGACCCATCTCACTGCCTGTTGAACGCATGTGAGGAGGTTACTACTGTGATGCTTCTTTATGAACTTCAAAAAAAACAGTCCAGAAACAGTGGAAACAGTTAAAAGGCCAAATGCTAAATGATGTTAATTTATGCAAAGGAAGATTAAAATTTTAAAAAATTAAGGAAAAAAAAAAAGGATCTGATCTGGGCTGGGAAGGAGGAGAGCAGAGTAACTGTACTTTTAAGGGTTGCTGAAAGATTCAATTTTCATTTGGGGATCTCTTCATCAAGCATTTGAGAAGAGAGAGCTATGCAAGCTCCAAACTCCGTAGCAACGCGCAGCTAAGCCAGCACACATCTTCAGGCTCACTTGCGTCCCATCAGAACTCCTGTAACCACTCCTGACACTCATTTGCTTGACTCATTTTTGATAAACAAAGAGTGGAGTACTTGAAGTATTTTTCCCCCTTGTTCATCCCATTCTTCGGTAGTCTCTCATTTTATGGTCAGAGGTTAAACTGCTGACCTCTCACCTTCAAGGCAAGTTTTTCCCCCCTTCCATAAAAGGTTTTTCACAGTGTGCAGCATTCGGATTAGCCCCTATCCCCTTGAACAAAAGCTATGCCTTTGTACTACTGGTTTGGGCATGGAGTCCGTACATCAGAGGAAGCTGCTCCTACTTACCATTCACAATAACGATATTGTGAGGCCCCTCTAACGCCTCGTCTCTCAGTGTCTAGACTTTCACCCAACCAGCCAACAAAAAGAAAATCCTGTAAAGCACTCAACTGAAAATTAACTATGGTATCCTGTTGTGAACCTGATGAAGACGTTATTTGAACATACGGTAAAACTTTCCATTGTTTAACATAAAGATAAGAGAAAAACTTTTAGAGCCCTAAGCTTTGAATAGTCATAGGGATCAATTCACTCATGGGTCAATAAATGCATTTTATTAGCAAGCAGCTATTGCTTATGTGTGTCTTTAAAATAATACACAGATTATTAAATTATACTCAAGTACCTACCATTCCGGCTATCTACAGAGACTAACTTTATACTCACTAAGGATACACTAAGGCAAAGCTCAAGACATAGGAAAAAGAAGTGTATCTTCCAGAATTAATTTAAAGTATAGCATCAGTATTGCCCACTGTCCCAGTTATCTTCGGCAATTAAAACAACAGAAGTATGGCAACAGAAATATTTTGTGCTTTGCTGTATGGAATAAGACATGTAAGTGCTCAGCATCACCTGTCATCAAAAAAGGAGAACTCTGGGCAAGAAAGGGCATCTATAGAGTGCAAATAAACTATGGGATTTTCCGGGGCGGGGGGAACAACCCCACACTGCAACGACTTGTATTTTGTTTCTTTGTAACACTTGCATTTCTATAGCAAAAGTAATACACAGCGGCAAGAAGTTTACTGAAGTGGACTAACATTAATAACAATATATTCCTTCATCTTGAGGAAAAAAAATCCACAAGCAGGCCAGGAAAAAGAAAACAAACCAGATCTGAGCAATATTTTAATGTTTGAATAAGCATATGATATGTTGTGAATCACTGAAAAGAATTTACTTTTGCAGACAAATAGATGTTTGCATCTTTGAGGAGTTCTTATAGCCTCTCTTGAATATGTATTTTGGAAAGAGTTCCCAGGGCTTTGCTAGGAGAATAAGCCACAGCTGAGGAAATGCATGTCTCTCACCAATTTCACCAACCTGTTTTGAAAAGAGAGCCAGAGTGTCTCAAAATAAGAGGCAAATGGATAACTGTTTGGCAAAGGTTGCTTGACTGGGGGAACGTGAGGGTGTTTGCTTGTTTTTTGGGTTTTTTGTTTGTTTTTTGAAGTGTATTTTGTGATGAAACAAGAAAGTGTGAAATCATCCTTGTCATAACAGGAAAAACAAAAAACACCCCGCATTTATCCCTTACCAGCTACCCCACAGGCCCAGGTCACGGCAGCAGTATGTGGAAAGCAACAGGACTTGAGAGCCTGGAAACAAACGCTACCGTAACTGCAACGCCCCAGCATGGGAATAACAGCAACCTCATTTCTCTCAATAGGTAGAAAAGGTTGGATTTACAAAGGCGGAGGAAACAGCAGATAACCTTCTCTGTCTTCATGGAGTACCAGACGTCAGGCACATGCCACTGTCTCCCTCTGCCACACAGGACAGTCATGCTTAGGAAGCCTGAGTATTTTAATGCTCCTTGTAATGCCCTTTAAAAAAAAAAAAATCCCACACAGGATGGCTGCTGTCATACCTAGAGACTGCTAGGTGTTACTATCTTTAGCTATAAAAATACTTAAGTCAACCTCCAATGTGTTTTAGGCTCTGTGATCTTTCCTAAGACTGACTGCTGGACCACTTACCAAGGAGACATGTATTGCACGCCACAGCCACCGGCAGCAGCGCCTGTTGCACTACAGCAACAGCGCAAACACCCTCAGGCTTGTACTGAACTACTTTTACTTGGAGTTATCACACACAAACCCCACCATATCATCACTAATCTCCAGAAGTGATACAAAGAAATAGTAATAAAAAGGCATTGAGTATAATTAAATTGGAAAGGAAAATGGTTGCCTTCTACACCACAGATCGGATACACCTTCTGCTCCATGTCCACTGCACTCTGCCTTCTCTGCAGACAAGGTCTTCTCAGTGCAAGACAGCAATGGATGCTCAACTTGACATATCAACATTCAATTTACTTTTAAAAAGGCTGGCCAAATCAGTAACTACAAGAGGGATTTCTCAAATAAGAACTTAAGGGCATTAAATTCAAAACTATAGAATAACCATTTTTCTCTGAAGCTGAGTAGCGCTACACCAGAACCTCAGCTTCCCAAAACAACGCAGCTGCCACAGAAGAACAACAACAGAGGATCTAGTACTATAATCCTGCTCACGGTACCACAGAGCTTGCTGGTTTATAGGTATTCACTATGAGCGTGATTCAACAAGATGCACATTTTCGCACATAGGTAGGCCGGTCTGAGAGGATATATGCAAACTGATTTTAGATAGACAAAACATCTGAAAAGGAACAAATCCAGAGCATTAACCCAAGATTATGATAACAGAAACAGATTTATTTTCTTACGATTCATTACTATTTTTAGTTCTAAACCAGGTTACTGAGTGGGAAAAAAAAATACTAACAGGGAAGATAAAAAACCTGAACACTTTGAAATTCTCACTGTGGCTAGAAGTAAAAATCCAAGATTCTTCTTCCTATACCGAAAATACATTTTGGGTCATTTCTCTTCTCTGACCCCACGTTTAGCACCACAGCATCACACCAAACAGGAAAAAAATACTCTGAAAAACTGCACTACATGAGAGCAGATGACCTAGTGATTTGCAGCTTTAGAAACAGACATAGAACTCAAAAAGTTGTGGTTTGGGGGTGGTGATGTTTGTTTTTATAACTCTGTACATTTATAATCTTGTTATGAGAAAGAGCAGTAACAATAAACAGCAGATTCTCCACCATGGGTAAAAGTGATGAAACACTTGCTTCCAAGCATGGGACCGAAAAAAAAAAAAAAAATTGTAAATCATCGCTCTGTTGCTGTAGAAATCCATAACACGATGACACCTTGGATATTTCATGCAGTTATGACCACCCTCTCCCCAAAAACCAAAGATTGAGAGAATATGAATTCATAGGTATGAAAAAGCACCTACCCATGGTCAGGCTCAACAAATTACACTCTCCAGGTTAGAGAGCCAGCTGGGGGGGGTAAAAGATCACCCATGGCACAAGTGAAGGTGAAAAGGAAATAATTACTCCCTATTTCTTGTAATACAAAACCTATAATCCAAATGAATCAACAGTAGCAGGTTTAAAACAAAGAGAAGGAAACTCTGCTCACAAACTCTGTACTGCAGCCGCAGACAGGACTGCCCCAGGATGCTGCGGAGACCGAGGGTATAAAGGGGCTCAAAAACAAGCGTGTTTGCACAAGACAGGCCCACTGTTGGCCACAAGAAAAAACGAGAGCTTTAACCAACTTCCACACCTAAGCAGCCGACCATGGGTATGCACGCCAGAGAAAGGAGGCTGGCATAGACCAAGGTGGGCTCGGGCAGTGACACAAGGCACACGGCGCCTGCTCCTGCCACCACCAGCTGCCGCACATGGGTGGGGGAATGAACTCCTGCAAAACCTGCTCCCAGTTTTTCTTCTCTGCCTAGAAGGCTAGAATCTGTATTTTGACATTTTCCACTTTTCTTTCAATTAGAAATACAAGAATGGAGTCACACCAGGAACGTGACTGCAAGGAGCGGGTCCCGGGGGGCAGCCCTCCAAATGCTTTCAGTCAGGCCCATCCCCTCTCATCCGTGCTGAGGAAGGACAGAGCAGTTTTCACCCAGGGAAAAGGGGGGGATGATGCTTTTGGAGACCATTAGAAAGGGGTAACGGTTTAGTTTTGGATCCACACAGGAAAGAAGTTGCATCCAGTGCAGGAAAGGATTCGTATTTTAGACCGGGGGTTCAGGTGTTTTGTTCCAAGCAGGAAGCCTTGTTTTCAAAGACTGCATGCTGAGCTCCTTGCAGTAACATCAGACCTATTTTAAGCTGCCAGATCTGGAAAGCAGAGTTTAGCACATTTCAGAAGAAATTTTCTGGGTAATTCAGCCAGATTCAGCTCATGCTGGCCAGTATCACCAAAGCACTGCATTGCAACACCTGCTGTGGCTAACTTCAGCTGGTTTTATTAACCAGTGTTTTAACAGTTATGTGAAAGGGGACACACGCCTTTGCATAGAGATCATGTATGCATTAAACAGCAAGTAATGCACAGATAACTCATCTGCAATGAAAAACACCCCAGAATCTTTACATGTCCTGATGCTGAGAAGCAACATCTTTCTTTTGCAGAGAACTGCTGGAAGACTAATTTTCAAACACAGAAGTCTAATTTAAGAATACATTTCTGTTGTTCTTCAAATTACAGAGCATCTCCTTAATGAAAAGCCTCAAGTCACAGCTTCCTCCCACATGCACTTACACCCAAAATTAAAACCAAAAATGAGAAGACAGCAAAATGAGGAACCAACTGCACTATAAGGGGATACTTCATTAAGCTACTGAGCAAGATACTGAAATCTCATTTCTGATGTGCCAAGAAAAATTTATTTTATAGACAGTTATAAACCAAACACACAAAACATATTTAAGAATCACCCTGCACAGATGACTTGGTTGACCTACTCTGTCTTCTTCTTCATCTATATGCTTTCATCTTGTTCTTTCTTATACTTAGAGACAAAATTACTTAAATTGTTTTTCCTTCCTGACCTATAAGCATATAATCAAATTAACATCTAAACAATTATGCAATATGCACCATCCTAGAAGCACCACACGTAAGAAAGTAAACTACACACAAACGTACATCTAAAACCCTTCTTAACAATGACAGATACACAAAGAATTACGCATCTACCAACGATTTTGGGCTCTTTAATCATTTTAATCTCAATTAGTCAGTTACTAAAACTGCTTCAAAAAATGGGAGTTCTACACATACAAGGGGTAAGTTTTTACACTGTGGTACAATGCATGAGTCATGTCAAGTACCACAAAGCCCTGCAGCTAAATTTAAAAAGAAAAAGTTTACTGAATACAGTCCTCCAGTAATATTTGAAAACTACTTACAAAAATTCTGACTACAAACTGTTCATTTTTTTTCCCAAAAAAAGGTTCTAATAAAGGGTAAGTGAATACATCACTTTTGTTTTGCTTTTGGAACGAAACTCTACAGCAGTTTTAAAAAAACCCTGCACTTCAGTGTTTGTTATTTCTTTGCTAAATATACAGGAAGGCTTTGATAACAAAAAGAAAGCACAACAGATTAATCCATTTTTATCGTTCTTTAAAAATAGATCAATATTTTGATCTATTTTTAAATCCTGTGTTTTACATAGAAAGCAATACTGATCTGGTATTAACAGGAGCAATCATCAGATGCTCTGAAATGCTACAAACACATTACGAATGTGGCAAAAGTTTCAGCTTGAACTAACAAGACCTCATAGTCTACTTCACTGCTCCCTGCACATTAACCTAGCTTTTACTGAATAAAAAGAAAGAATCAAAGAAACTCTGTTATCTTAAATGTGACACATCTGTGTGGTACCTTGAACTCTTTGAGAACAGAAAGTTCAGCAATATTCTCCCCTCTAAAAACAAGCGATGCTACACACCAGTGCAATCCTAATCTGCTCCCTCTCGCACGTCAGTCATTGCTCATTGGACTTTCTTTCCACGTTTCCTAGCTGCTCTCCATATGCCACGGGGAGCCATTCACCCATTAACAGTCACAGAAACCTACTAGTTTTGCTTGGCCAGCTTTCTTACGCAGGACAAGTTTAGAGAAGCAAAGCAACACTGGGGCTGCAGTACGAGGTGACAGGAGTCCTTTCAGCTTCCCCTGCCGCAAAGGGGATCAAAAGAAAGAGGTGCCAAATCACACCTCTTTCTTGGCAAGGCATCCAAGCCCCTAACGGTAAAAACAGAAAGCGGAGTGGGTACCATTCTCACAACTGCTATTCCTTGAAGAGTCACAAGGCAGTAAGTAACTAAGGATATGTTTGATGAGCTATGGGTAAATTGGCATGTAGTTTTTACCTATTAATTTACTGATTTCCCTGGATTACGAGTATCTTGAAACAATACCTTGTAAATGTACTGTTGCATCAGGCAACATTAACAATGTTTTAATGAAGCTTTTGGTAAATTTCCTACTTGAATAAAGCCTAGAACAATTTTCTTTCTGAAGTTACAGGTCAGCAGGAAGTTATAACTTTCATACAGATGTGGAGCTGAAGTGCTGCTGTGGTGCAAAGGTAATAACGATACATAGTCTTGTTTAACCTTTTCAACAGTAGATATTACAGCACTTCAAGGAGGTCACAATCACAGTCCTCTCATATTTCATGATACAATAGCCTATCAAGAGGCTTTTTTTTGGCTTTTTCTTTAAAGGTTGTCTACTGCTTAAATATGTTTAAATGGTTATACAGTAAATTTTCTGTGCTGTCTTACCCACCAAACTCAGATTATTTGAGGTGGAAGTGTTGCTTAACCACAGACTTCACCCCCACTGGCTCCTGCTTGAAGGGGAGCTCATAAGAGGTGCTTTAACTACAGCCAAATACATTGCTAATTAAGGTTTTAGTCACCAATTAACAAAACCAAACAAACTTAGGTCATTTTCTGGTATTATAAAAATGTTATTTCAAAAAAGTATTTACTTCAGGGACAGGAAAAGCCAACACTTAGGAAAATTACGTAAATTCTCTATAATGCACTTATATCTTGATTTAAAGCAACGAGAACCAGTATATGCCATTTTCTTTGTGGCAGTTTCAGGAGCACTTATTCCCTCACCATTACTTCAGTTACACCAACACAATTTCTGTTCAGCCATGCAGTAACTAAGACAGCTTTTGCTTTCTCCTAGCTGCCTGGGGAAAGACACACTATAGAACAGAAGACAGTAACGCTTATCACTGGCGCCAGAAAACTACTACCAAGAAAACGCACTGCGCTCAGTATTAGTCATTCTTTTCAAACTCGAAGCGTCTATTTCCTGGAAAATGCTATTCAAAGACTTGGCTTTTCTTTGCAGAACTTGCCTAATGGCAAGTTATTAGCAGTAAAGCTCATTGATGTAGCCCACAGCGATGCATCACTTGGGCTTTCAGCGACACGATCCTGGCTTTCTTCACTCCCCTTCGGGGGTGACTGGTGCTTGCACTTCCTACTAACATAGAGTATGTGTTTTACCTTTGTGCAATCATTCTTTTTCCCCAGTTTGGCTGAAGCTCAACATCAGCAAAGTCCAAAATGAATCTAGGATTATGTCTGGCCCTTACAATGGGGGGGAGGGGGGGTGTCATCCTTTTCCCTTAGTGCTGCTAAGTCAAATGAAAACATAAACCTTACACATGCAAAGGAGGAAGCATGGACAAAAACAGGACACTCAAAAAAAAAACCAAACACCAAAAACCAACCCCAAAAAAAACACAAAACAGAGCTAGCTCTGTAAACATTCCAGAGCTGAAAGATTTTGTATCCTATTAATAAATACTGAGGCATCTAGCCACAAGTTAGGAAGATATTTCACCTATTGTTTATAAAATGCCTTTCTTTGTTGACTTACTACCATTCAAAACCAGACTTGGTTGGTACTCTGTATGATACCGTGGTTTGTACCACCATGCCTTTGGTGTACATGATCAGTTTTCTGGGCACAGGTCTAGAGGGGAGGATTGCAGTTCGTCATACATAAAGCAGATTTTATCCACACACCTGTGCATTCTATCAATGCCCACAACTTCTAACACAGCTACATATGAAAGACCATTCTTGTTTTACTGCTCATATATTTTATTTTAAGATAATTAAAAATTATATTATAATGTCTGAGAATTTCAGATTTGAGGAGTCAATTAGCCTATCTCAACAAACCACCGTTTTCCATCACTGCTACATAGTAAATATTCTCTTAAGAAGAACCTAATGAAGTTGAAAAAATTTATTTCAAATTCATCTTTCCCAATCATTGGTGTTCAAAGTAGATCTGAGAATAAAATCTGGCTCTTTGCCTAACCCTGCATATTTGCAATACTCACATCAGTCCAGTATGTCTAGTTGATACACTGTAGAGTTAAACAAAATCCTCCAGAAATGTTGGTGAACACAGTGTGAATATGATAGGATAATTAAACTTTACAACTATGGAATGTGGTTTCTTTGGTTTCTAAGATGTATTATTTTCTTGTAACACATCAGTATTGCTCTTACACAGGAATATTAATTCAGGATAACACACAGCATACGCTATCATTTCTTTTTGTTTTACATATATGATATGACTTCTAATATTCCCATGAACCAGATTAATTGAATATTTACTGCTGGGACTTAAAAAGAAAAAATTGAGGTCCTGGGACATCAATCAATAGAAAGCCACTTTCTTGTTTTCTGTAACACTTAACTGTTTCAACATTTATCTCAGATTAGGCAATTTGTATCTGTTTCATGATTTGCATTGTGTTTTGACCCACAAGCACAAAGCTACTACATTAACTGCTATGCTAAGTAATATATACTGTTCTACATATCCAAAGCAACATTAACTAAACACAGGTCTAAAAAAACCCAAAAGAAAATACCAAAATCCCTTTGGTCTCATTGCATACGAAGCACTTCGAAACATCACTCTGTTTGCAACTACTGTTTATGCTGTTCTGGCACTTTCTGTCCTAGCAAGACTTTTTGTCTTGCTCACTGAAAGATGAATATTTCAAGACGTGCTGACAATTAAAACATACTGGTCATGCTGAGATGAATAATTTCTAGTGTTAAAATACACAGGAGCAGAACTCCGGTAGCAGAAGTACCCTAGTAGCGTATGTCAGTATCAAGTTTCCTTGTTTATATTAAGATATAAGGAAGAGTGTACATGATGAGACACAAAGCAAACAATGCACTTTTACCAGCTTATAAAATCCTATTATGTTTTTAAGACACAATGTGAGCAATTCTGATTTGGCTCCATACACAGCCCAGTTATGTTCCCAGCAGGAATCCCAAAGAACTGCATATACTAAGGGTATATATTTGCTTTACACAGATTGACTTTAAATCCATGTTACAAGACAACCGTAATGAATGCATCTGCGACTGCCCTAAGTTGAATTCATTTCAGACTCTCTTTTACTGAAGTCATTAATGATTATGTTAACTGGTGAGTGCACAGATCATTCTGCAATCCCAGGCCACAACTTACTGAATTGACTGCATACACAGCCAAATTTTTATCCTGAATACTTCTGTCTCCCTTTAGATGGACTATTGAGCATTTCAAAACTTGGACAGCGTATGAAGTACAGCCACTGTTCACCAGAAAGCCAAAATTTCTATTGGGTACTCCTTTTGCAGACAACGTCTTGTAACAAGATATCTTCATTTTCACACAGATTACCACACAGAGTATTTTTCAGTTTACAAGAGTCAAGCAATCATAGAAAGCACCACCAACCAAAACACCTGGGTGGGAGAAGCCATACAGATGGGTTGTGTGAGAGCAAATGCTGTTACCAAGAAGTTTTCTGGGAAATGTGGAGAAAAGCACTGTTTCAGAGCTGAGACACCTCCAGTCCCACGTTAGGAGAGTCAGGCAAGCCTACAGACTGAACTGAAGTAATTTAGGGCTGGAAGCAAAGTATTTTTTCCTCTTTCCAGAGCTTCAAAGCATGCCGCACTTCCAGATCTTTCTCATCTATTTAAAACACACAGAGCAGATCATATACGAGCAGACCAAGTTTGTATTCCCCAGCCACTAACAGAGCAAGTGCTCGGGCTTTGCCCGTCCTCGTGGATTTACTGGCTTCGGGAGCTCTGCTGTCCACAGCCAACACCGACTCACCAACCTTTCTATTTCCAACCTTCGCCCTATTTCACGTCCACTGAAAGTTCTGGTAGTTTAATTTATTTTTATTATTGTTTGTTCTGGTTTATCCTTTCCTTCATCATTTTCCCCAATAGTAGGAACTGAAAGGATTTCTGTTTTGTTCACTGTTGAAAACATAACGCAAATTTCCTCCAAGGATTGTGAGGTCTGACAAGTATTCTCAACAACCAAGCAGTTTGCTAGACCTGTTAGCGTGCAGCAATGTCACACAACATTGTTTATTTAAAAAGAAGATAGTCACCATCACTAGCTGCCAGAGAATTTAAGGCAAGCTTTAATTTATCATGGTTTTTATTGCCAGTGAAAAATGTTTTCAGCCAGGCACTTTAGAGGTGGTTACCTCAAGCAATTTTTTTTTTTTTGGTCGTGCAGTTTCATAGCATCGATTTCTAACATCACAACCAGAATGCAAAAGAATACAATTCAAAATTATTCTATGTAAAATACAGCATATTATATCAAGACTGAGAAAGAGAATTCTCTTTTTCAATTGCTTACATATTAATTACACATGCTAGTTTGATTTTACTTTTTTTTCCCTGGCTGACACTTGTATAAGCATTTTTAGACTAGACCTTGCAAGATGCTACAGGGCTCTGACCCCAAGTAAAAGCAGATGTAAACATGTACTTACATTGCACGGGACGTGCCCATTCCCAGAAACTAAAACGGGTTTACTCAGATGCACCAATTAAAAATGCCTGATTGAAACAGCAACTGAATGCTCAGAACCTCACCTAACTCGGGTTCTGGTGTCAGAAAGCTTTACCTGCCCTGGCACACAGTCACTGCCATCACAGCTACCTGTGACATGACAGGAAAAGTTCATTAGTTTCAGCTAGAGAAATAAGCGACTCATCTGCCACTAGGGAACTAACGTCCTTTTTTCTCTGGCAATATTCTTAGCAGGGAGAAGATACCTAGAATATGAATAGCAGCAAAACTCTTTCCTGGACACAGTTTTTCAGAATTCCCCATGTTGTGTCACAATACCGTCAACTATTTTCAGTTCTATGAATTACTGCATGCTACCAGTCTAGCATAATTGTGCTCTTTAGACAGCACAATTTTTATGAAGACAGCTTACACAAAATGAAAATTTAATCTATCTCCAAACGTACAATGCCTTAAAGTGACCATGTGTGACAGGGATCTAACTTTGGGTATTTGTTTTTTTTCCTTAAGAGCCAAGTTTTACCATGTGAACAGAAAACTGGAAGGCACCAGCAAAGTTGTTGAACCCATCTCCTCAAAAAAAGGACAAGAGTTTAACATAACCCTGACACAATTCCAACACTCAGAGTACCCTAGAAGCCTAAAAGCCATCAGGAAGACAGCAGGAGAGAGTAAGGGCATCCCTAGTTTTTTTCAGTTTCCTGAACTGCCAACACATTTCTTTTAACAAACCCAAAAAACTTGAAATTAATGCTCAGAGATGAAACAACAGCCTATGCTACATTGCATGGCATGAAAATCCCACCAGCTCCTCCTTATCTGACCTCCATGAGAAACACCTCCTGTCAGCTCCAGAAGCATCCCCACCAGCTGAACGGCGAGCGTACCCACAGAGCAAGCCTGCCAGGTGCCACCAAGAAGCAGGAAGGATGCTTACCTCACACGCTGCTTTTAGCGGTGCTAGCTATTTGAAGTAAAACACAAACACACACACACCAAACACACACAGTTTAGGAGCCAAATGACCTCCAAAGGATAGGAAGCGGATGCATGAATGATCAGCTCTTGCTAGCAAGACTCCGTTACAATAACTGTTTCCCTCCTGTCACTCTAAAGGCACAGTGGTTTCACCCCATTGTTTCAAACTCATTACAGACCTCCAGGTAAGTTTACAACTGTCACACAACCCTTGTCTTTTACCTCTATGCTGCTGCTACTTCTTATTTTGCATTTAAACAAAACATAGACACTTTCACTGTAACACAAAACACTCTTTTACATTTGCTTTTTAATATTGCATCTTAACCCGAGGATATAAAAACCATCATCGTTCTTCAATAATGCAACTCCACTCCTGGAAACAGCTGCCTTAAAACGTTAAGCTTTCCTTTGCAACTTCTGAGGGAAACGATGCTGTGCCTTATAATCATTATCAGCACGGCTTCTCTGTGTCAAGTGCAATTCTCGCAACACAGTTAAGTTGAATTCAACATTTAGCATCCAGTATTTAAATACAAAGACAGCAGATTTTTGCATTTAGCTTGTCTTGTTACAGAACAAAAGAACCACCTCCTCCCAAAAGCAAACATTTGACTCCGTCTACACAATGACACCGTAACTTTACAATATTTAGATGTGTTCTAAAACAGGTTCAACTAGTACAACAAATAAAACCCGTGATGTGAACAGCATCTAAAGTCAGATGAATAGGAATTTCTTGTTCTCTATTAGAAGGTAAGCAGAAGTACTAATCATTCTTTGTGTCACTCTTTCCCATTCTGAGTTTAAGGAAAATGCAATGGTAAACCAGCTATGGCAAAATACATTGGTTATGACAATTATGCCTCTATGATGATTAAAACTTGGCATTAACTAAGAAAGTTTGTAAAATATGTCCTAAAGTAAACCCTAACTAATATTCTATTTTCAGACCCAAGTTTGTAATTTTAGCTAGGTTTTAATCTACATCTCAATATCCACTCAAATGTGTAAAGAAACCAGATCCAGATTCAAACTCTAGGAAATGTAATCTAAGGGCGTTGTTCAAGCCTTATTTCTAATTAAAGATTTAATACTTGGACAGTACCTTCCAAACGAGGATTAAGAATTTTGCAAAGGAAGACAGTATGACTGTAAACTGCTGCCTTGGCTTTCCCAGCTCAGGAAGCACAGATACCACACCCAAAATCTTGTTCAGGCCTTTTTTCTCTCACCACTTCTGCTTTTTCTCTTCTCTTTTCCATATAAGTTCAGTATTAAGTTTTAATCTTTTCTCCTAAACCAGAATCACAAAATATAAGAAGTCTTTGTCCACCCAAATTACTCAGTTTTAAACGTAGAGCTACAGTTCCAAGATACATGGAAAAATGTCAAAGGCAAATATAAGAAGTTAATGTTTTCAGCATTTTAGTACTTTGTCAGTCACGTAGGATCTTCCATCCTAAGTAAGTGTCTGTAAATACCGTGTTCTTACCTGGATCTTGGAGTTATCACACATCAGCCTACCATGAAAAATACAAATTCTTAACCCATTAGTTGCAAAGCGGTGCTATGCTCAAATTGCTCTTACTACACAAAATTATTTTAAGGAGTAACAATAGCACTTTACTGGGAAAACTTATTTTGGCTTCAGGGGGTTTTAAGCCTTTCATGAACAGTTACATAACTCTTCCCTTCATAGCCCTGATCATGTTTTATTTTATTTACAAACAGAAGTATCTATCCCAACAGTTGTATGATGAGCACGTGCATCTACATGTATCTGCATCCCGATAATACCACCAGTGGCAAAGGAAAAAGAATTAAAAAGATTATTTCTGTGAACCATACAGGAAACTGTACACTTCAGCCTCTTCAAGTCAGTGCTAGAGAGAGGTGTCTTACGGCTTTGCAAAAAGCATTTTAAGCCTTGAAAGTTTAACCAGTTTCCAAAGCTTTTTAAGCAGATTTTAAATCCTCTGTATGTCTGAAAGACAAGCCATTAAACTACATATGAAGAGAGCTAGCAGCATAACATATCTCCTTAAAGAACAATAAACCTCTGTGTAAGATGGACTGTTCAGTGTGTGGGAGGGCAGAAGCACGCTGACATTAGCTTAGAAAAATATGCAAACTCTTAACACTTCTGAATGCAAGCAATTTAAAAGCCTGCAAACTATCCCCCAGGCAGCCATCTCAAATAGTTAAGTACTAAAATGAAACTAAAATCAAGTCTGAAAGAAGCACAGGAACGTCAACTTTCATACTGATTGACTACGTTACATGATACAGGTTGCTGTTTTCAGCTTATGTTCAGTTATATTAACACTAATACATTCATTCTACTGAATTTTATAGAAAATTATTTTTATAACAAGTTAATATTTGTATTAGTTAACTCATCAAGTTTTTCCCGTTTAATTTCACTGCCCAAAACCCGATCACACTGCTGAAAGCGGCATATGGCATTACATGAAAAAACGACAGTCGGGCAAATGCCCGCAGGGGAATAATTCATCTCTACCAGCATTGATACCACAGCGCCTGCCCCCGCATTACTACAGCTGGAATCTCTGGAGTAGAGCAGAGCCTGCCGCTCCTCCCAGGACTGTCCTCTGGCTGCTGGGGAGTAGGGTCGTCCCTCCCCACCGAGGTCTCTTCTCCCCAGTGAAGAATGCAGGGGAGATAGGAGAAAGGGCTTCCTTGACCTAATTCTCCAGCAGCTCTCACCATTCCCCCTCCTACACACACATATCTGCACCCACCTCCAAATTACACGTACATCCAAGAATCTCTGTAGGTTGGTGAAGGAAAAAAAAAAAAAATCTGTAGGAAATGAGGCACTGAAAAGCAGCAACATTTTCCTCCACGTTTTTGCATCTGTGAAGAGAAGCTGAAAGCTGGAGTGACTACCCTCCATTTCTCAGTCTCCGGAGAATGAAAGGAAAAGGTAAAAAGCATGAAAATGCCAATCTTTATCTTAGACACAAAATCATAGTTGCCTTAATTGTTTTTGTTGTTCATAATTCTCCAACACCCACTCTTTGCTAGTGACAGTCCAAACACACAAGGTTCATACCCTGAGGAGCTTTCCAATTAAATGAAGGAAATGTGAATATAATGAAAACTTTCATTTAGATACAACTGGAGGGTTTAAAGTTACACAAAATATTATAACTTATGAAGGACTTACAGGTATGCTTGGTGCTCGTACACGAGAGAGCTTCAGCTAAACTCTGGCTCATATTCCTTGGTTTTGTCAAAAAGGACGAAAGTGATGCACAGTCTCAAGGCACTACCTGCTTTTGCCCTCAAAACATTTACATAATCCTCAACAAAGGACTTGTGAAATACTCTGCTCCTAATCAATCAATAATCCTGTAGAGAAACCAGGCTAGATTGTGTCCTCTTCCAAGCTTTTTAGGTACCACCATTTGAAAATTTCAACAGGAAAAACAAGAAACCATTACAGGGAAGTAGCACTAACCTAAATAACAACATATGAGTTAATGAGTTGGGGCAGGGGGGCGTTAAGCTTAATGAAACTTCAGAGGAGTATGGAAAGAAAGCTTTATTTTTTTATATACAAAAACTGACGACTATAATCAGACAGCCCATGTTCTGAAATGGCATTGTACAAACTCAAAAAAGCATCTTTAACTTTTTATTGGTGTAAAATAAATTCTAATATGGTAATACAATATTTGAGACTAAAAATCTACAAATAAGCTTTCTTGCAAGTCTCATATTTATCTAGTTCATAGCAAGATATAGTTGCTCTTCATAGTCACCTGAAGCACATAGTGTGCTTTAAAAAGTTAGGGAAACCTAACTTTCTGTAGGCCAGTACTCATTTAGTACCCTTCCAGTTGAAACCAACAGTGAAAAAGGTTGGCACTATATAAAGATTGCATCAAAAGTTTTAATAGCTCTTAAAAAAATAGTCCTGCAGACTTCTTCACGTATTACACCGATAGAATTATCTTTTTAATCAGGTTCAAGTGATGCTCTGCAAAAAAAAGTACAGCAGAGGAAGAGAGTTATCTGATCAGCACGTTACACCCACAGGCTCAGAGTCTGTGGTTAATACACAGCTCTCTACAGTGAAGAAAAAAAAAAAAAAAAGAAGAAGAAAAAAATAGTGCTTGCTCTGACCACAAGCCTGAAAGCAGCTTTGGAAGACTCTTAATCAAAACCCTACCAAAGCTAGACAGGTTACCCATGGACAGAACTACCAACTGCATTAAACTTTTTTTCAGAATTGGGACCTTCCTGGAACTACATATCTTATTAGTACCTTACAGACCACAATCAAACCTCATACAAAGAATTTTGCATTTTTGGCCTAATTCCTGGACTTAATTCATATAGTTCTTAACTCCACCAATACAGGATTAAACTGGTTTTCATGGCTTTTCCTTGATAATTTAATGAAAGGAAAACCCTTTAAAGAAAAATAATTTAGACATCATGCATCACTAAGATTTATTATCATTCTGGCACAGGCAAGAAAAACTACAGGTGTTATTCATGCAATTCAACACAACCTATTAAACACCTTCTCTGAAAATCACGTATCTAGTCCCAGGGCTATAGAAGGCTTCCTAGCATTTAAAGAGGAAATAGGGACAAAGCAATCAAATTTCAAGCCTTGTTCAAACGATTATTCTTTGCTTGAACAGAAAATGAACTGCTGTTTCAAAGGGGTTTTCAAGTAAAACTTGAACAGTCAGGACCAAGGCAGTCCTAGACCCAAACCATGACATTCAGTGGTTTAATTTCCTGGATCTACCTGCACACTCCATGGAGCCTTTTTGTTGCTTTCCATGTGTGCTATAATCAAAGAAAATGAAGGTGCAGCAAACAGCACTCTCTTAACCACACAAACTGAAACCAATCTTGAGTCATCTTCTTCTTGGGAAACTGTGGACAGAAATGCTGAAGACCTTATGTTCACAGTTGTTGTTGCACGTTGCCTTTCTACTGCTAGCTGCTGTATTTGCATTGCCTCTTGTGTCTGACCTCTGCAATCCAGTTTTAATAAAATCAATATAGGAAGTACAGTTTACACAATGAGTTTAATTAATAACACAACAGTTTCAATAATATTAATATCTGTTATCAAGTTGTTATCTAGGTCTGTAAGTGAAAATTTAATACAGAAGGCCAGCTGATGATGTTAAAATGGGCACACGTTTTTGCTATTTCTTTTGTTTGCTTGTTCATTAAGGAGTGACACAGGAAAGAATTACAAAAATCTGCAACTACCTGGGAGGCAATGTAAAACCTTTTGCTATAAGGTGCTGCTGACACTACCAGCCAAATTCACAATTAACAAATATTGGGCTGTTAGAATAGCTTAGCACCCATCTCCCAGTCCCTTAGCAAACTCTGGTGAACAGAAGTTAATTCATCTCAAAGTTTTGCGAGAATCAGGTTTTGATTTTTCTCAAGAAAAAGCTGTCACACTAACTAGTTACTATGTTTCAACATATTGTGTTAATTGATGCTTACCATCTTGACCATGCTGCAAAGGTCTGGAAATTATGACATGGGCTACAATCTGATTTTGGTCCTAAGGGTTTTTTTCTCCTCTTTGGAATATATGCCTCAACTGCCTAATTAAATACAGCTGAAATGCAACTTTCAAGGTAAAGGCTTAAGTGTAGTATAATACCAAAAGCATAATTTACTCTGAAAATACAGTAAGCAATATATTCTAAATTGTTGAGGGAACCATATCCTGTTTTGTGCTAAGAGTAGGCACTAAGCCCCTCTAATAAATAGAAGATTTCTTTTTTAACGTAAGCCGAGTGAAGAATAAATAAAGTTTGTCAGCAACAGCAAAAAATGTTACAATTCATGCTATTAGTTCAATGGAGTGCTCAATTATAAGAATATTTACGTAAAGAGTACCCTTTTTTCTCTCCTGCCCCAAAAATGAGAAAAGGGTTAGAAGATCACTCTTCTAGCAATGCTATTGTGCACTCCTGTAGTTTAAAACAGAGAGAGAACAGCCCAAAAGGATGATCTACTCAGTCAAGAACACAGTATTAAGAAACAAAGATTCAAGCGCGCAAGCTACTCTTAAATCACAAAAAACAGGTATCCAATGTGAAAACAAAATTTTGATCCAGCTGTAACTAAAGACATGCTAGCACAACCAAGCCTGTAACCAATCCAGGAGCTACCTACCACACATGAAGTGATAAATTTACATTAACCTACATGAAACCTCTTAGGTGTTTACACTGAGTAGAAAACAATGCTGAAAATAATTAGTGGAATGATATAAGAACAAATTTCATAATACATATAAACCTTGCTGCATTTCATCTATGTATGATCCTTTATAGCTGGAAGAGCCCTAGGACATTGTCAGAACCGAAAAATTAACATTCCTTGAGAGCTATGCTATAATTAAGAAGTTATCTAAAAATACTTTTCCAAAAGCATAATAATTTTAACTGCAAAATTTTTCATCATGTCACACTGTTGCAGGTATACAGCATCCTCGTAAAAACATCACCTTATTAATAACGACACATGCAGTAGGGCTACCTCAATTTTTATTTGTTAGAACAGTTACACGCTGGCACAGAGAAATTAAAATGCAGGAGGATGCATACTACAGCAAAGCTTGAAAAGAAAAAGCTTAAAGATACATGGGTCACATTAAGGTCTTCCTCTCTCCTAAATCAGCTTCTCGTGCTGCTCACTCATGCAGGGAGATCATAAGTTTGTGGCTGTGATATTTCCACGGCAACACTGGTGACAGTGATGTCACAAATTCAGCCCTGACATAGCTCCAGGATCAAGTACAAGGAGCAGATGGGATGCGAGGGAGAAAGCCCCTATTTAAACACAAATCTCTTTCATAAGGAAGAAAGAGGCATGAGCAAAGAAACAGGTGAATGGATCACGTTTTCAAGTATGATATATTCAAAAGATTATCCTAGCATGAAAATCTATTTAAAGGCAAGACCTACAATACAGGGTAACTGTCAAATTTGTTAGGCCTTATAATAAACCAACCTTGAAAGCTCCCTGTTTAGCATGACAAGCCTTGTGCCCCATTTCTAAAGTGACGGTGAAGACAATACACTTTTGTCCTTTGTGAATTTCCTTTAAATAACTTTAACATTCAGATATATTAATTTGATACATCACTGTGCTCATAATACCATATGTAAATATGATGTCAAGCCCTCACTGGAGTGAGTTTGTTATCTGAATTAGATATAATATGAAAGAAATTAAAATAAATCCCAGATGGGTCACCAAGTACAGCAGGATGGTAACTGGAATATTGAGTCAGCACAATTTGATTGGTAAAACGGGACTGTGCTTTTGTGCTGATCTGTGGACTCATGCAAGAATCAATACAACCTCCAGGCCAGGCCAGCTGAAACACCCCTAAACCCCTGGCCAGTCACACGCCGCAGACTCCACCGCTACCGGTATCAGACCTCCTTCCTGCCTTTGGCCACCCCATGGACGAACAGCAACTGAGCCCACACGGGGTAGAAGGGATGACAGCCAAAAGCGGAACAGAAGAGGGTGCACCCACAATACAGTCACAAATACAGTCTCCACATTAACTCAGGTCACAGTTCAAGGAGATACACAGATTTCTTAAAGACACTACTCTCCACAGAGGACAACAGATGAACAGGACGAAACGCCCACCAAGGGAGGCCGGGGAAGTGACTATGACCAGAATTCAGGCGTAGGCGGTCATTCACAGAGCTGCAGGTAACGAGAAGCGGTTTCTTATAGCAGCAGAGGCCGAAAGATGCAAAACAAAATCAGAAGTCAAAAGGGAGATAAAAGGAACTAAAAGGATATAGATCCATGTTCTGATCCCAGTAGAAAAAAACCCACTTTTTCAAGATTTCAAGATGAAGCCCTGAAAGGATCATCAACAGTCTAGCTCTCAGGAGGGAAAGGAAGAAAGGGAATAAAATCTGCAGGTTGAAGCTGGGCCTAAGCTGAGATGTGAACGGGCCCCCAGGAAGGGACGACAGGTGGAAGCAGAGACTAAAATGCACAATGCAAGGAGGAACAGATCAGAAGTCAAGTAGCTAAGCAGGGTTCACAGACATCATCTATGAAATTACTAAGGTAAAAACTGCAAAAGGGAGAGAACAGAAGGTAAAATGTGCCATGATATAAACCACAACAATGCTCATAGAGTTAGGAAAGCCCATCTGATTCCCCAAACCATTACTGTACCAACAGCAAATCAAAAAAGCAGGCAATAAACCGAAGGACACTGGCTGGTCACAAAAAAAAGTGAAAGTACCCAAGGGCGGCACCAGGACCAAGATGTCATTCCACAACTAAACGAACAATCTTATGAAGAGGAGAAAAAAGAAAAGAAAAAAAAAAAAGCAGAGGAACTTGAGATATCAATAATGGATAATAAATAATACAACAGGTACAGAAAAGCCTGTTGGGATTGTCAGGAAAAGACCTAAAGAACTACAACTGTTTAGCTTCAACAAAAATGTTTTTTGTAAACGTATTAGGCACGTACCCATGACACCACTAACAGAAGTGTTAGCTGAAATTTAAAAAAAAGGAATAGTTTGGGGCTATAAACTTCTACAGGCTTCTAACTTGTTTCCAGAGTTTACTACTCTAACAGCATCCATTAGCGCAGTAGGATAAGAAATATACTCAATTTTAAGATGGAGTTTACTGTTTTTACAATTGTGATTAAGACACAGCTGTTGCAGACTACAACACAACCCCAACAAAATTTCCTCTATCTCTGTGTTTTTGTAAGGCCAACAACCTCAGATGAGAACGTGAACCAAGTTCCCTCAATGGACTTTCTAGAGGTCACTTAAATTTCAGCACTGGAAATCCCATCTTCTTTTTACCCAGGAGGAAAAAAGCCTCTCTCAGATAACTCTTGCACTACTACGTCTCTTTTACCATGTGTTTATAGAGACGTGAAACTGATGGCTAATATGAGCTCAAGTCAGCGCTCACTGCTGTTTGTATCATGTAGCAAACCAAAGCAGCTGCCAAACATGAGCTAGAAAGTCCATTTCTGTTGTTCAGAAATTACTTTCTCCCTATCACACTGATCAAAATTAACATTCCACTGATAGACAGAAGTCAATCGTTCTGCTAAAATGAAGTCTTATACAAAAATCAACATTTTAAGACTTAAGAACTGTAGAAGATGCATTTCAAGTCTAAGCTTTGCAAGTATTTCTCTTAGAACAAAAATACTTTTACAATAGCCAAAATGAAAATATAACAATAAAAACCCACGACGACTATGAATTAACACATTAACAGATTTTTAAAAGGCAATAAAATAACCATAGTCACTTTCTAATACAATCCTAATCCAACAGCAATTCAAAACATAAGATGACAGTAGATCAGGATGCAAACTATTTTTTTTTTCCACCTCTCATTTCTATAAATAAATATCAATAGGCATGGTACATTACCTTCGTTTTCAGATGCTTGGCATTTTACTTTCAGTACCAAATCAAAGGTACGTTCTGGATTTTCCCTAGAAGAAGCAAACACAATTGATTAATCATAGATATGTTTCAGATAGCGTTTCTACCAGTTATACCTTTTCCATCTTATTTGTACAGAATAAAATTAAAATAAATTAAAATTTCATTAAAGTAAAATTAGAAGTCAGATTAGTTCTAAGGAAGAACCAAAAAGTCACATTTCCCTGTACAGCCTTCAAAAAAGAATAAGGAAGATAAACAAGCTAAACTGTGCGATTTATTTAAGTGATACTGTCACTGCCTTATACATCAAATAGCTTTTAAGTCACTCCATCATACCACGCCTAATGGTTGGGAAAAAAGTGCTACTAAAATCCTTATCAATCAATCTGAAATATATTAATGGAGTCGTGGGCAGCCTTTTCTAAAGCTACGTTTTATTTCTACTTAATAGGAATAGCCCATCATTAGACTTCCATTTTAATTCCACGAATTTAGCCACTACCTTTTAAATGCATGTGATTACCACCATAAGGCTGAGAATCACTTAGCTTCCTCTTTCACAAGATATTGATTGTCGACTTTGACTTTAAAGGCTGAATCTCAGGCATGATTCAGTGAGTGAGAAAACATTAATGCAAGAGCTAGGGATGGACGCAATCCCGAGCTAGCCAGGAAGATGGGAAGATGGAGCCTCCATATCTGCAGGAGCCATCACGGTCAACGCTGTGGGATGGCCACTGCCTCTTTCACCTCCCCAGTAAATACACACTTGATAATAATGAACTGCATATGCTAATAGCAATTAACACTCAACCTAATCCCAAACTAAATATTTATTAAAACAGCTTTAAATGCCATTACTATACCACCCACCTCTCCCTGCCTACCAAGCACACCGCTATTTATATTAAAAACAAGTGGTATAACTGCACCCATATCAATTATCTATTTAACCACATAAAAGGCTCACACTTGAACTCCCTTCTCGGGTAACTCTCCCACTGAAGTCAGCTGGAGTTTTAGGCGCGTAAAAAAATTCAAGACTTGGTTCCACGTTTCTAGAATGCTTCAAATAAAGCATGCAGCAAATTAACACACTGTTGTTTCTTTAAATAAAGTCTTGAATGAAATCCAAAGGCTGAGCTGGGGAAAATTTCAGCTGTCACAAATTAATTGATTCAGTACATGCTTTCACTGACCTCAGCACCATCATCAACTGAGATATGCAATTATAGCCTAATTCAGGTTATGGAGACATAACCCACCCATATCGCAATCTTTCCTTGCATGGTATTTTAAAGCATTTAATTGAGAAAATCCTGTATCTACTGATCCTGTGTGTAGGAGATCAAATTCTGCTCTGAGTTACAACAGCCTAAATCCAGGATATTGGAGATTTACTCTGGTATTGAAGTCCATCCATTGTTCCTCTGGCTGGCAAGCGGGTTCAGAATGAAACTGATAAGGCTTGGCTTCGTTGAGCCACCTAGAAAAGCGAACCACAAAAATCCTTCCTTTTAAAGAAGTGACATCTCCCCATGACGTTACTCTAGCTCAGGCACCGGGTTTATACTCTCATGCCATTTTCCCCTTCCATTTCTTCCTAAAACCCAGACCACACAATGCTGGGTTTTTAATGTGAATCAGTTAAAGTGTTACAAACACCGAACGAGGGCTTCTAACTCAACTCCTAGCTGAGTTACCCTCACAAAGAAAGCTCTTTGAAGTAACACTGCCTTCCGCCTTTCGTTATACCACTCTAAATCTGCTTTTGCAGAAAATTGCTTCTAAGTTTACTCTTCACATCCCACTACGCTCAGAAGTGTCAAAAATGTGTCAAACTAATCTGAGAATTGTCAGACCGTCTCTCATTTCCTTTACAGCCACCCGGTAGCAGCCTGCTTATTCATCATATATTTACACAGAGATTTTTGTCAATTCTTGAAACCCGTGTTTAACATCTTGTTGGTTTCCAACATCAGCAAGACCGGGCGGCCGCTCCTGATGGGTAAGGTGCTTCCAAACACCTAGAAAACTCTTTTGCACCTGCCACAGCATAACGGCAAAAAGGTGGTTTGCAGTTACCGGAGAGGTTAATGTCACAAACCTCAGCCCACCCGCTGCTGCAGGCAGGGTCACTGCCCAGGCCTGAGGGAGCTCTGCCGACCGAGGCAGGGAGATGGGCCCGCGGCCGCCTCAGGAGCAGGCTGCCACCATTTCACGATCCCCTTTCACCGGCCACAGGCCGACAGAGCGCAGGCACCGCTCCGCCCGCCCCCGCGCCCCGCCGGGCGCCGCTCCCCGGCACCGACGCCTCTGACCCGGCGTGGCCCGGCGAGGCCGGCGGCTGCAGCAGCGCGTTCCCCCCACGGCTGCGGGAGGGCGATGCCAGGGCAGGCGCGCCGGGGCCGCCGGCGGGCCGGGAGGCGGCGAGGGGCGGGGGAGCGGCCGGCGGCGCTGCAGCCGCCTCCTCCCCCTCCCCCTGCTCCGGGCCGGGGCGGGGGGCGCCGCCCCGCCGCCGAGCGCGCCCCGCTCCCCCCGCGCCGCGGGTCCCGCCTCGCCCCGGCCCGGCCCGGCCGGCCGCGCAGCGCCCGCTCCCGGCCCCGCTGCCTCCCGCCCGCCCCGCTGTCACTCAGCGGCCGCGGCGCGCCCGGCCCCTCGCACGCTCCCGCCGGGTGGGCTCCCCCTCCTCCCCTCCCTCCCTGCCTTCCGCCCGGCGGGCCCGGCAGGCCGGGGCGGCTGCGAGGCCTACTCGCCGCCTGCCCGCCGCGGAGCTCAGCTCGGCCCGCCGCTCCTGACAGCCCCGCCGCGGCCCCCGCCCCGCCTGCGCCGGCCCCGCCGGGGCCCCTCGCCGCCCGCCCGCCCCACTCACTTGAACCTGCTGTCCATGGTCACATCGCGGGCCCCCGGCGGCTGCTCCAGCGCCCCCCAGGGAGAAGCGCCCCGCCCGGCAGGGGCGAGGGGGCAGCGCCGGCCCCTCTGCCTTCGGCGACGGGGGCGGCTCAGCGCTGCGGCGGCGGGCGGCGGCCCATGGCTGCTCCGCTCCCCCCGCTCGGGCCGCGACTGCAGCGGAACGGCGGCACCGCCTCCTCCCCCCGGCTCTCAGTTCCTGTTGCAGTCGCTCCGGCACCTTCTGGGAACCAGGAAGCTCCGCGGCGGCCCGGGGAGCCGCCGGGGCCGGTGTCACCTGAGCCCGGCGGGGGAGGGCCAGGGGGCGAGCGGGAGGCGGCGGGGGGCCGCGGGGCCTGCCCCCGTCAGGGGCGGCGTGCAGCCCCTGCCCTCCGCGGCAGGTGCGCCGGGCCCGGGGAGCCCTGCTGCGCCAGGCCGGGCCCGGGGCGGCCGCAGCCCCTCGCCGGGCCCGGGCCCGGGCCCGGACCCGGGCGGAGGCCCCTCGTGGGTGGGGTAGGGCAGCGCACAGGTACGGCGGCGGTCGCGTTTTACCTGACGGACGCCCTCACCCGCTGCAAAATAAGCTCTTCGGATGAGTCTGGCGAGCGTGTTAACTTCTACGTCTTAACATCCCTTTTACGTTCTTTATGCGCAGCAGGAACGTGGAGCTTTTCATGCTAAAGGTCATAAATGTTACTGTAACCTGCGGTAATCTGTTTAGCTTTTACTTTTATCGAGTGCTAAACAAACAGTCTCCCAAACCGCTTAACCGGTGCGGTGGGGACAGGCGCTGGATTAAACGCACCGTCCCGTAAACACGCGTGAAAAGCCTTATACCCTCGAGTGTTTCCAGGGAGTTTGGAGAGGAAGGAAAAACAACACCGTCCTTGAGAGGCTTCCAAGTCGCATTCATCTGAGAGGCCAAATTCCCACCTACACCACGTTTCCCCTCACCAGCGTAGTATTATTGCGATGAAAAAATGCATGGAATAGATTCTGCGGTGCTGGGCCAAAGAAAAAAGGTCATTCTTTTTGCTCTGCCTACAGAAACCAATCATCGTACCAACAGTTAAAAAGAAGAAAAAAATTGAAGCCAATTATGTATTAAACACATAAAACAGCATTAGTGCATTACTGAGGCTGAAAAATCAAATATTCAAAAGTCAGGAAGTTACAAATACTAACTTTTCCAAAACAATATCGTTTTGGCTTCATTACACATCCTACACACCTCACAGGATATAGATTAAATAATAATAAAACGTATAGATGCGCAGCGAAAACGACTAAATGTTGCGGCAGAACCTTAACTTTGGGATTTTCTTGGTTTTCAAGTACTTATTTCAAAGCCTTCATTTTGCAATAATTCTTGGCTGTGTTTTAACAGCCAGTATTTGAAACTCCCACTGAAGTAAATGAAATTGCTTGGGGCTTTGCATCCTTCATACATAACCACACACTTCACAGAGCTCAGTGGTTTTTTAGAAAAAACTCATCAAATGCTTATTTTTGTATACCATGAGAGGCCCTTGAAGCAGGCAGCTTTAACTCGCCCGCCGTCAAATTTAACTTCTCTGATAGGATCAGGCTGGACTAAAGGGCCGGGAGAGCGGGGGAGCGATGCCCGTCCCCGCACCACCCACAGCGATGGGAAGAGCAAGGCAGGGACCCTCCTGCAGCCGCCCAGAGCTGCTCGGCTGCAGTACCCGAGGCAGGCTGGCTGCATCCCGCGTGCAGGGATGTCGCAGAGCTGAAAGGGCTTCAGCAGCAGCAGCAAGTAAAGCTGGGTGCATGAGAAAGCGCGCGTGGGGAGGCAGACGATCGCAATCTTGCCTGTACAGCTGTCTCTCTACCTCCCTTCCGCCCTCCACCTCTCCCCTCGTACGTACTGTAAGGCACACAGAATTTGAAACCCATTGCTGAAAAAAATGGCCAATAATTTAGCAAGATTGAATTTGGATTGGATGATTATCCAAATATTGAGACATTTTATTTGTGGAAAAATTCCCTTTGAAGTGTACCAGAAAGTGGAAAAAAAAAAAAAAAGAGCTGTGTTTCAGGATTTCAGTAAATCTGTATTTTGGATTATACTAAATATTTTATAAGCCTGCTGTGAGTTTGTTTCTCTCTTCTCTTAAGCTGCCGATGCTTGCCACTTTTACAGACAGAAGAGTAGTCTGGTGGCCCGTCGGGCTGATCTACTGTGCGATTCCAGCCAGTCTCTTGTACTGGTGTCTGTCTTGGCAGATATGACCATCAGGTCCCTTGGAATTTATCGTAATTGGAGAAAAAATAGGTAGGGTTTCTTTCCCAAAGTAAATACGCGCCTTGTCACTGCCTTAAATTGACTGGATGCAGTGACTAAACCTCGCCTGCCTGGAAGAGCAGGAAGAGTAGAGAAAGTTCACATTTAAAATAGAAGGCATACGAGAGAAAACCCTGTTGAGATGAGGCTCACATCTCTCAGAGCTATTATTTCAGACTCTGTGAAAACTTAAGCAGACATCTATGCCCAGGTCACACTTAGTTCATGTTTTCAAGGCTGTTTTGCAACCACAGCAGCTTTTAATGAAGGACGATGTTTTAGGCAAGGCGCTGGTGTTCAAAACCACCTCTTGCTGCTGCTTTTTTTTAGCCCTTCCCAGGGAAAGGGTTGAGGCAGAATGAAAAACCTTATAGATATGCAGAGAATGGATTACTTTAGTATATTCTGAAGCCGGGAAAGTCTAGTTTGCTTTTCTTTACTCTTTGGTTTTCCTTTCCAAATTAGAACCATGAAGCAAATGATATTTGGGCTTTTCAGAGTCAATTGTTCTACCAGGTAATCCAGAAGACACAAAGCCTTTTTCTTTATGCTTCGCATAACATGAAAATGGCTGAACTCTGCCTAAATTCTCCCTAAAATGTTAGTGTAGGGACTGATATGAGAAGATTTGCAGGAGGTGGGGGCGATGAACATTTATTTCATAGATATGAGTAACTGAAAAACAGGTGATTTAAAGATGAAGATTCCTACTCAATCTTAATTGTAGTTTGCCAGCAGTGAATACTCATTAGTCATCTTTGTAGCACTGTAATAATGTAAAGGAGCCTTAAAACTGATACAGAGATTTACAGACACTATTCAGCTCTTAATGTGCTGTCAGTAAAAGGGGTCTCGGTGTAAACTGAGTTGGACCTACAAGTCTCAATTTTCTCCCAAACTGATTAATGCTTTGCAGTAAGAGGTTGGATGAAAAATACCCAAAAGTCTTCCTCATCTGAATCAGATAAGAGGAGGATGGAAGTGCTGTCAGGGCAGCTCCATCTCAAGGATCAACATAACAAAACGTGTAGCACACTTTTTAGCAAATTCAATATGGAAACAACAGGAGATGTAGTTGAAAAACACCAAACAAAATCCAAAAACAAGCACCCACATCCTTTCTACTATGGAGCAACCTGCCATTCTCTGCCAAATCAAAACCATGTGGGTTTGGGTCTATAAAAGTGATGCAGAGCAGCGTTAGGATCTCCAAAAGGGATATGAGAAACAGACAAGAAATGGCCACACATCACGTCGCTTGGAAATGGTGGAGCCAGGGAAAGAAGTTCCGTGAGAATCCAATTACTTTTTTAAAGTTGAAACCATTACGTACACACATTTAGTGATTTTCTTTTTACAGGGAGAAGGTAAAAGGGACAGAGAGAAGGGAAAAGCACAAAGCCTCTGAAGAATAGTATTCTGTTAAGCATTTAGCATGGGGGAATTTGAATCCTCCCAATGCAAACTGCAAGCATGCGTGCTTTGTGCGAGGAGATCCACAGGGAGAGCAGGAAACAGAATTTACCCTACGAACAAAGGTGACCCTATGAAATAACAGGGGGTTTAGGGATCACTGACTGAATCCGACTCTCTACAGGTCTAAATCTCCCGCCCCAACTAACTCCAGCAAGGCTTTTTTTTCTTTGCTACCTGGTTCTGAGGTAGAAGAGAGCTCTCATCATCTCTGTAGGCTGGAGCGCACATATTGTGAATTAAGGGATCTTAAGTATTACAGAAGTCCTCCTCGGCCAGGTACATTTCATTTAATAGTAAAACATACTACTAATAAAAGTAGTCTTCCTCTTAAATGCTGCTGGAACCCGTAAAGGGATTTCCTTCAGAACACTGTTAGCAGAGCTTGCTGAAAAAGGTGTTCTCCCCTGGGAACACCAACGGGTTTGTCACAAATGGCAAAATCGAAAAAGATGCAATTTCCCATGGCATAGTTATAGCAAAATATTTCTTGGAACACGTTGGTATGATCAGCATGTTATACCTCGTACCAAGAATTACTTCTTCATTTGCCACTGAGTCTGTTTGTACTGGGATCACTTTTAGTCCTCGTTCCTTCAAATAAGTTACAGTTGTTTTATGTTATCTCAGCGGCTATCAGCACATCTCCTAACAACATAGTCACCTTGTCAGACCTGACAGACTTGGAAAGCATCTCTTCGAATGAAATGTTGACCTCACTGAGAGTTTGCTCTTCATTTTAATGGGATTGGAGGTTATTTTTTTAACAATTTGTTTGAGTCTTACACATACTCATCCCAAATTGTAAATGAGTAACAATGTAGTCTCCCTACGCAAAGTTCTCCAAACTCCCAGATTCACAAACAGCAATTTCCCCGTTAAACTTCTTAGCCATAATACTGTCATGAGACAATATTTAAAAGAGAAAATACTTTACTTCTAAGAAACACCAGATACCTACATTAGGTCACTTCATAATTCAGCTTCTTTAAAGATAGTCACTGATTTAAAATAGGTCTCTTTCAGGAAGCCTGTGAAGCTTATTAACTAAATATATATAGTAAATACATGTCTACAAATATTCTACATATTTATTGACTCCTTGCATGATCCATCCAAGCATCTTTTTTCATCTTTTAGTGTTGTATGTTCAAAAAAAACAAGGTAAAAAGCTTAAGTTTTCCTGCTTAAGAACAGATGATGATTTAAGGAAAACACGAGCAAAGGTGACACCTTGAAAAGGTACAGATGTGGCTGGGTAGGACTTTTGTGTGAAGGTTATGCTATGCTATCATTAAAGTTCGGGGATGCAGCATTCCAGTAGCTGTCATTGTCCCTTCCGCCATGCTATGTGCAAAGGCTAATCTGCCCAAACACGCATGCACAGGTAAACACACTCGTTAATTAATCAGTGATCTCCCGGGGAGAGATCGCTGCTTGGATAGGCATGAGGGTTCCCAGGCTTTCTAATCAGTGTCCTACCAACAAGACTGAGAAAGCAGGTCTTCTTAATCAGGTCAGCTTTAATTGCCAGTTTAACAAAGGAGCTGGGGGAACTTTTATGAATATAAGTTCAGACTACAGAGTTTTAAGAGCTAAGACACTCAAAAGTTTAAATGTTTACGGTATTAGCTCAGCATCTGGTTTACTGGTAGTATTTGCAAATCCTCACAGTCTGATCCATAATGCCTTCCGTTAGTTAGATTTGCACCACAATCTACAGAAGATGTGAAGTACGTATCTAGTAAATATTTACAAGCCTTCGTAAGGTTTAACCAGACATTTGCTTTACCTATGCAGTCCTAATGTCTTATCAGTATTTTGGATGTAAAATAATTTAGAAATTAAAGATAAATACTATTTCCATGCATACTAACCTAAATTCATAGGCAATTTAGAAAATGATTTGGGTAGTTTTCTAATTTATTCAGACATGACAGCTGGCAGAATCTAGCAGTAGAATAAACCACCTTTCAGCTCTGCTGCCCAAATCCAGCCTTCAGCCTGCGAATACCAAGTGCTTTCCGGTGGATGTTGATTATTCATAGGAGTGTTTGAAAACAAGCAGTGGTCTTTGCCCAGTTTCAGTTTAGATGCGAGTCAGACACCTTGCAACCGGCCTCCCTGTTAGGAAGTTCAAAGAAATGAAAGACTGAAGAAAGACACTGTTCTCTTCTTTGCATTAAAAAAATCCCTCCAAGAAAGGTTTGAGAAACACTAATGGCAACACTAAGGGAATATACCCAATTCTTTCCCACAGTTAGTGATTATTGTTGAGATTTTTTCAGCCCAGCAGATAGTTTTCTTAAAGATGAATTTTTTAGTGAAGCAGCAGGATCAGGCGGCATCTTTCAATATGCATGTATTCGGTAGAAGGAAATCACTTATTCAAGTCATTTGCAAGTAAAAGTTTCTTACCGGATTGAACGCTTTCTTGCTGAATAAATTCAGTTCTTCTGCTTAGGCAAGGATATACTCCTCACGCTTCTCAAAAGTATATTTTAAATGCTGCAGGTTGTAGGTTACCTGATGAATCTGGTACTCATTAAAACTACCATGGAGCAAGATTTTTTTGGCCATATTTGAAAGTTATTTTTTTAAAAAGTTCTATTCAAAGCAGTAAGAAACTGATTTTTGTTATCAGCCATAAAAATTTCATACTGTTGTAATCTTCTGAATGTGGACTTCTTGTGGTGAGGCCAGAACGTACATAAAATCAGGAACTGAACTTTATTAAAATGAGGATGTGTTAAAAGTCTATGAGCTGTTTTGGAAACTGTCTGCTGTGTCTACCAAAAAAACTCCAAACAGTAAATCAAGCAATACTAAATATTAAAAAAAAAAAGAGTTTCCAGCTGGTTATTTGCCATGGATCAAGGCCCTCTGTATGCACTGGCATCATTATGAAAGAGTATATACTGACAGATGTTTTGTATGGAAATTAGTTATAAAAACCCCCAGTTTCTCAGCTCTACAAACAGTATTTAATTTGCAAATAACCAATAGAGATGGTGTATTTTTATATTTACTTGCACAAAAAGATTAAAGAGCACCATACGGTTTCCCCTATCAGAATATCCTGCAGAATATCCCTAACCCACACTCTAATATTGCGGCTGACATAACGGGGAGCCCACAGTGCCAGCCTCTTTGGCCAGAGATTTGCCTTCATGTTTTGTTGCAGGTGCTTTGCTCATAGTTAATTGCATCAGGTAATTCAGTAATGCCAACCTTTCTTCTTAGGAAAAGGCAAATGTCCTCTAATATAAAATTGATTGACTAATATTTTTTCTATAAAGGAAAAATTATATCCCTGTGCAATGCATGAATCCTAATGTAGGTATATAGCAAGGTTTTGAGGAAGACTTCCTACACTTCTGTTGCTATAACGCTTTGTTATGCAATTGGATCCACAGGTAAATCACTGAAATATCAAACACATCTTCTGCAGGTTTCTTCATTCAGAGGTGTTAGGACAATTGACCCAGTTATCTTTGTGCTAAATAACTACAGACAGTTCAGACAGATGGTTTTACATCCCTATACGTATTTGCCATTCTTGATTCACCACTGGATCAGATACTGAAGGCACTAAACTGATTGAGAATTCTAAGCACCACAGATGTGAGCGTTATCTCCAGTAATTAACTAATACAGTAAACTGCCATAATTATTGGTATGCTTACTGAAGAAATTATCGAGTTTAATACCTGGCTAGAATGAGATTGGAAGAAGGAAGCGACAGGTCAAGAAAAGCCAGACCAGTGGGCTATCCTTGGGACAGTACAGCCCGACTACAGCCATGTATACAGCTGATGACTTCAATTACTGGAGCTAGTCCAGCTGCCTACCCTAACCACTGGAGCTGTAGATCCAGTTTAAGAGCAGAAGAATGGTAGGACACCACACTATTTGGCATTTGAGAGGATGTGCTTGAGAGAGTTCAGAAAGATGGCAACAGCTACCCTGTGCAGCCACCTCAGCATTTTATTTCAGGGCTTCACTCCTCACTGGTGTAAAAGGGAACATAGGCTACTCGGCCGTTCTCTGTAAGTCTGCCACAGGATCAGACCATTTTATTCTCAGAGTCCCAGACAAACACAAAAATTAAATCATACTGACATTACTTATTTCGCACAGAATTCTCCATCTGTTGCTTTTCTCAATAGTTCCATTAGAAAGTCATTTTGCTTCATACTCTGTTATATTATTAACAGATGTTGGAGCAGAATAATGCTTACGTGCTCCTGAGAATTAGAAGCGTTGCTAAGAGCAAGCCTCCGTGGGCTGTCCTAGGACTTGCGTTCTGACACTGCACCGAAGTACCTCGCTGCCACATGAAATCACGCAGCTGGGAAGGGCCCTCCAGAGTTCACCTCCTCCAGCGTCCTGCTCAGAGCAGGTCACGGTAGAGCAGGCTGCTCGGGGCCTCATGCAGGTTGGTTTGAGTATCTCCAAGGGTGGAGGACACTGCAGCTTCCCTGGGCAACCTGCTTGCTCCAGTGTTTGACCACCCTCACAGCAAAAAATAAATTACTGTATCAAGTCAGAATTTCTCATGTTCCAACTCATCTTTACTGCCTCTTGTCCTTCCACTGTGCATTTCTGAGAAGAGTCTGGCCGCATCTTCTCTGCACTCTCCCCTCAGTAGCTGCATACAGCAAGGGGCTTCCCCCTGAAGCCACCTCTCCTTAGGGCTGAACAAGCACAGTTCTCTCAGCCTCTCCTTCATCACAAGCTCCAGCCACCCAACATCTTGGCAGCCCTCCACTGGACTTGCTTCAGTATGTCAGTGTCTTTCTTGTGCTGGGGAGCCCAAAACTGGACAGAGTAAACAAAGAGGGACTAATGACTTCCCTTCAGCAGCTGGCTGTCCTTTTGCTAATAGAGCCTGGAGCATGATCAGCCTCTTTTTGCTGCAAGGGCACGTTGCTGACTCACATTCAGCTCGTCCCCCAGGTTTTGTTCTGCAGTACTGCTTTCTGGGCAGTGAATCCCCAGCCTGTATTGCATCAGGGCCTTGAGTGAACTCCCCCTTCCAAGACTTTAGTTGGTTCAGGAGTTTAGTTGACTGAGTTCAAGGTCAGCCTTTTTGCTGATCTTAGCTGTTTGTTGGGAAGAAAGCAAGAGGCAGCCTCAGCAAGGGCCTGCCTGCCTCTCCATCCCTTGGGAGCCGCTTTCAAGCTGAGGCTCTTGCAGTTGGCCTCTGCCTGAGCCACGCTGCAGCTGTGCCAGTGCCCAGTCTCATACCTCCCTGATCCTGGCCCTGATCCTGACCTGCGACTTGATTTCCTGGCTTGACCTTGAACCTGCCTTATCACAACAGACTTGCTGGGTGGTCACTGGACTGAGGCAGACACTGGTCACTATTTTCAGACATATGCACAAGAAGCCCTTCTTGTTGCCCTTCACATCCTTTGCTCATTTCAACTCCAGAGAGCTTTGGTTTTGCAATTCCTTCTCTGCATGCTCAAGCAGTGTCTCTGTGTTCCTCCTGGGCAGCCGTCACTGCTTCCTTCTTCGGTGTGCTTCTTTTCTGCATCTGAGCTCGGTCAGGAGCGCCCTCTTCATCCATGCTGATATTCTGCTATGCTTGCTTTACTTTCTGCATATTGCAATAGACTACTCTTACACTCTAAGGAGGTTGTCCTTGAAGATTGACCGAGTCTCCTGGGCCCCTTTTCCCTCCAGGTCTGTCTTCCATGGGAAGTCATTGCAGCCAGTGCTGCCCTTGACCTTCACCTTTTCAACCAGTTCTTCCTTGTTTGTGAGTAACAGGTCCAGCAGAGCATCTCCCCTAATCAGTTCATTGATCACCTGCTTCCAGAAGATGTCTTCAATACACTCCAGAAACCTCCTGGATTGGTTGTGCATGGCCCTGTTACCATTCTAGCGGATATCAGGGTGTTTGAAGTTCTTCATGAATGCCAGGGCCTGTGATAAAGATGCACTCAAATACAATAGAACTAAACAATAATTCAACTTTGTGCATACAACATGTTTAGACCCCAAATATCCCTGCAAACACATTATGCAATACCAAAGAAAAACCTCATCATGCACATTATAGCATGAGCAGGAAACACAGCTAGAGCTACGGTGCAACTGCAGTCGGCAGGACAATGTAAATTGACACGATGAGACTGAGCCTCCAAGACAAGAGCTGGAGATGTCAAGCAAGAGAGCATCATTCTAAGTCCTGAATTTGGTGTTGACCCTGAAGAAGTGGGGATCACTACGTCCTCATCACTACCACTTATTGAAGCAGTTACTCTCAATATTTCTATCCAAATACTGGTATTAGCAACACGAGATCTGACGGACTATATTGAAATACAATCATCTTGAAATCTTCATTTCCAAGGATCAACTTTATTTCTGTTGCAATCTCCTGAAAAACAAAGCAAAAATATCGTTCAAGGACCTTTTACACATTAGCATGTAATTGCACTATATCAAATAGTTCAAGGCCATGTTCTTTCTGCTCTATTATCTCCTAAGTTTCTTTGATGCCAGCTGTTAAACATGGTATTTTGTTTCCAGGCTTCTATGGCAAAACATTACTGATGTGCATTTCAAAAAGCGTTGTGAAAGCTGTTACCATTCAGCTCTTGAGAGTTTGCTCATCTCATCTGGTATTGATTATTAACATTCAATTTATATATGTTAATCAGGGCTGGGCCTGTTCCACAGAGTACAAACCAGTCAGTCTGAAATTTGCCAAGTGAAAATATTTGAGAGCTTAATAAATATTCCTGGTACCAGCATTTCCACTTAACATAAGTATATCCATTACTGACACAATCAATTGCAATCATTTGCTCCACTTTTTCTACTAAATTACAAAATATTTCGCACATTTTTTTCCTCAAATAACATATAGTAAGCTTGGCAAGTGGGAAGACACAGGGAATAGTTTTACAAAACAATATGTCATTTTTCTTTTTCACAGAACATATGTCAGCCACTAGCAGACTCAGGAGATCTAATCCATATGAGAGTTCCTCAAATGTGTTACAAAATACAGGCAGAATCTTGCAAAATAATTTTCTTTCTTCAAATTTATAAGCTTGGGATGACAATTAGGTCTAATCCATCATTCAATACAGTTAATTAAAAAAAAAAAAAGAAGAAATAATTCCTTTATCTGTTTTCCACAGTAAAACTATAGGGTATTTCCAGGCACTAGTTAAGTGAATAAAACCTGTTTTAAACTGTAGGACCTCTTTAATAATCTCCTAGTTTAGCCTGGAGACATGTTATACTGTGATTCTGATGGGATGCAACTTATTTTCAGTTCTGTGATCTACAGAGTTTATTAAAATTATGCACCAAAGTGTGCTATCAATCTACTCACATCATAGAAGTTATTTTTGTAACGGACACGGTAAGAGGTGCTTGAAATAGTCTAACTGTAGTGCCCATGAATTTATCCAAATGCTTGCGATTCCCTCTGCTGTTTTCGCGAGACTGCCTCTGTTAAATGTTATCAGTGAAAAATTTAAATTTCTCATCATGTGGTCATCAACTTGTAACGGCAGTAACCCAGAGAAATAATTTGCTAAAGTAATAACATGTTATGCTTTATTGTAAGATGATTTCTGGCCTGCTGAGGAAGTCAACCAGTATTTTCAACAAATCTGGGCATTGTCCACAGAGTGAGTCTTCTTTGATCGCACTGTTATACAGCAGAGGAACACAGTCATCCACCGCCAGTAAACGTAAAGATATTTATTAACCTATTTTCTTTTGGACCCATTCAGAAACAAAGAGAGCAACCTCTCTGCACTTCTCAAACCAAATATTTGCAGGCTTTCACTCCCTGCAACAGAAGAATCGGTGCAAACTACCTTTAATGCATGCAGCAAATCAGCATCTCTCCAGTCCATCTGCTGTATGCCACTACACGTGAAATGTGTAACTCGAAATAACCACTGCAGTATGGCAGTGCAGGGTTCTGCTACTATAGCTACTCTTTTGCTAAACTCATCCTGCAGTTAACGTAACCACCCATACTAAAACCAAGTGAGTTAACTAGAGACAAGCAAGGGTATTCAGGCAATTCCCTCCCCTATTTCCTAGTGACTGTGTTCAGTTAAGCATCTAAGAGAAAGCATTTGCAGAACCAGGCCACGGAAATATCTGCCAACATAGAATCTTTTTCTCAATACCATAAAACCAAAAATCTACAATCTCCTCACAGCTTTGGAAGAAGCTATATTGAAAACATGTGTCCTGCAGCTGGACTGCAAAGCAAATAGGATCCTAAACAACTGGGACAGGCACTGGTTGACCTGTGAACTGCAAGGGAATTTACTCTGTGCTGCTTTGCTTCCTTTGCTGTCGTCTTCATCTAATATGGGGGATTTACCTCTGCAGAAACATCATGGAGCTAACAGGTGCTTGGGAAAAAGACTAAGGGTCCTAAAAGCTAAGTACTAGTGGTGGAAAATTTCTCAAAGCTCTCTGACAAAGGAGTTGCACTTTCTGTTCTCCATATGAAAGAGTATGCTTTTATATGACAAGGAGCAACAATGGTGTGTACATGGAAGTAGAAAAATATCTTCAATGCATTATGATTAATTTACCTTAAAAAGAAGTTTTCTCTGTCCTTAGCATTTCTTTAGATTTTACTGCCTATTCGTTTGTATCTATGAAATACTTACAATTTGTAAATGTTCTTTCTGTCTGTAATGTTGATAAATTACCCTGAGAACGTTAATTAGCATTATGTTTCAAAAAACGTTTTCTTGATGTTCTCTGCAATCATTTTTTGGCTAAAAAGTTTATATTACTAAACCTTTTGTGCAATCTTCATGTTCAAAGAAGGAATCTTGATCTGACTACATTAGCTCAAGCTTGTCTGTTCTGATATTTTCCTAAATATTGTCAAAATCATTTTCCTTGGCATGCTTTTTTGTTTCACATTCCTCTGTTGTCAAATTCTTTCTTTTTGCAGGTAGTTCTTGTCTTCAATTTCCAGTGCTCTGTGCAGTTCTGCTGCCACTTATCTATCAGCTCCATCTTCTATGCTCCTGCCATCAGCTCTCTCCACGCTGGACCGAGGCACAGATACCAGATAAAGCCTTGAGCACTGGGATAAAGTGTTTTCCCATTAAAAAAAAAATATCTGTCATTCAGTCTTTCAAAATCTTCCATTCCCTAGCTTGTATATAAATCCAAATTTGAGAATAATTGATCTTGAAATGTCTGGCTGAATATACAGCCTGCTGAAACAAGAGCAGGAGAGCTCCCTCCATCCACTCCCATAGTTTGTGTGAATCCATGTGGATCCAGCAGGAGACTGATTCAGTGTGTCAGGGGTAGGGGACTGAAGGAGACCTGTACATCCACCCAAACAGAAACACAGGGTCCTCTGCTGTGTCTGAGGCCATTTTCCGGGAAGAGAGAGGAGTGTGACGATGCTAAACCAAACAAGAGAAGAGAACACAAAGGTCTCTTTGTCAAGTTTCCAAGACACAGTTGCCTTCGTCCTTTCTTGGTGTGCGGAATGCTTCCCCTGGCCTCCTAATGAAGCTGCCAAACACCCTCCCTCTCAATATTTCATGCATCATTTCACTGCATAGACCTTTCTGTCCTCGGCATTCGTCCCGTATCAGTTTTTATCCACTGTATCCTTACAGTCCTGGGGAGTGAGTAACTTCACTCATGAGGCCGCTGTTACAGAAAGCGGTGCTGCCTTTCCCAGTGAATCCAGGAAGGTTTTACACTGGGACTTCAGACTGTAAGAATGAATCTATGATCTTTTTCATGGGTGAAGCTGTCTGATCAGATTCTGTCAGAAGGGAATCACAGCCCAAGTTCACATCGGGGATCATCACTGGTTTGTTTTCCAAGTGTTAGTATTAACCCCCCCTCCCCCCCAAAAAAAAAACAACTAAGAAGTCAACTGATAAGTTTGGCAATCCCAAAATCAGCTGTTTGTAACAGAATTATATAGAGTAATCCAAACCAAGAAGTTATACACAGTTACACCGTTTCCGTCTATTGCACCTTCAGGCACAGAAGAGTGCTCCTTTGTGCAGCAACAGGAAGCTCATTTTGTGCTCATTCAGATGCACTTTGTTACCAAATGAGTCACTGTGGTCTTTGTCTCTCTCCCAACGCGAGTTTATATTTGGTTTTTTCATAGTTTTCACTTTGCATACATGAACATTTTTTACATCCATTTGTAAAGTTCAGTGTTATGTTGATATGTTTCCATTTTTCAGAACAGCCTCAGGTTTTTTAAAATCCACTTAAATCCAAAATAACAGACTGTGCTTAAAGGCAGGGAATAGACATGTTGAAGGAGTCAGATTATGCCCCAGATCATTAACATCAGTCCATCTTCACAAAAGTCAGGTAATTTATGCCAGCTAATGTTTTGGCTTTGCATGTTAAGCTTCCATTAAGAAATTATGAAAACAATACTGAGAGTGATCTAGAGAGTTATAAAAAAGCTTTGGAATTATTATTTTAAGATTTCATTTCTGCATTTTTGTATAAAACCCAAATGTTTACTAATCGGGTCAAGGCATGTGTCTATTCGGGAGCCATCACAGCATTGTTGAAGAATTTGGCAAAATTCTCAGATCTACTCTCGTTTATAGCGCTTATTGCCAGAATGCTCTGTCATTTTCCAAGAAATGCGTATTTCTTGGACTCGTTGTCCCAGCTGGTTTATTGATTTCATAGTTCCCCTTTCCAAATCGCTGTTCCAGCTCATTGATGATTCTATCCAGTGCTGGTTACACAAAATGTTGTTGAAAGTCATCTTTACTTTGAAAAGCCATGTGTTGACCAGTATTTTTAGTTGACAGATATACTTAGCCAAGATGACAATCTCCAACTTTTCTACTGTGTTTTTTCCGCAGAAGGCAATGAGCTGTTTGCTGCAATAAACTCTTCTGCTTTGCCCATACTTATGGCCACAATCCATGCTCTAAATCACTGTCTACATTATTTTAACATAAATCCCCTTTCAAATACCCTTCTAATTCAATGGCATGCCATAAATCAAATACACACTATTATAACTGCCTTGAGACTCTACTGGAGCTCTTCAAATACACTCTTTAAAAGCACTGACTTTATGGCAAGCTTCAGGGTAAATTTACAGCATGATACACAAAGACTTAGTCACAGGATAAAATTCTGCATGCAGAGAAGCTTAGTAGCTTGGTCTTCTCAAACACACAGGTGGTTCACTTTAGAAATATATATAGTCCCACTGAAGTTAATGGAATTATGTGTATGCTTAAGGATAAGTATATGTATAAGTATTTTCAGGAATAGTTCCAGTATTCCCATTTATCTAAATAGCTACACATTTAAAAATCTTACCTTTAGCAATTGGCTTAAGTTTTTCTCTTCCAAACTGCTTCGTGTGCTTTTGGGGTGGCTGGCAGATTCCTGCGGTTGGCAAAACTTGCTAAAAAGAATCCACTAGCTTAGATCATCAAGAGATTGGCTCCCATTAGTCACACTTACTAAAACTGTTTCTAAGAAGTGGACCTGGGTGATAAGTCAGACACGAACAGTCCACAGGGGCAAGTTTAGGGCCATCTCAGTTTGCTCTTACAGTTTAGGATGAGGAGGTATGTCACAGGTTTGCAGAGCTTTAAGCAAAATGGAACATAGGCAAAGACTATGCCACTGCCTTTCTCCCCCCCTCCCCCCCTCCCAAAGAAAAAAAAACAACAAAAAACACCTCAACGTGATCTCCACCCCTAGCTCTTGCTCCCCACTGACAGAGAAGGCTACTTTTGCCAGGCAGCCTCGGAGTGCCTTCTCTGCTTCGTATGCACGCCTAAGGCTTTAAACCCTTTCTACCCATCTGATTAGAAAGGATATCAAGCTGACAGCCACGATGATGAAGACCGGGAACAGCATGAATAATAGTCCTCATGGTTTGATATAAACTAATATAATCAGATATTTTCCAAGAGATTTCTACCACTGCACAGCAGCTCCACTTTCAACCTGCAGCTGGTCTCTGGGTACACAATCACGTGAACAAACCAGGACTAGCCCTGAACAACCGTAATGAGGGACAAACAGTCTACACTTCAAACCCCGCTTTCTGATCATCTTGTTAGGAATAATAGGCTCTGTAAGAAACAGGACATATTGAAAATGCTGAAAAAGTTAAACTGGCTAATACTTGTACAGCAGTTTTGCTATACGATAATCCAAAAGAAAATGTCTCAATGTACTTGCCTTCCAAAGGAGTCCCAAAGGAGGAGTCCAGATTGCAACTCACATCTAGATTGTCTGATTTATGAAGCTCCTCATCTGCTGAATTCAGCAAGCAGCCTACAGAAACTAATCCCAACATGCTACCTTTATGAGAAAGCTAAATATTATTCTCTATTTCCCAGGCAGAGAACTAAAAACTGGGAGAATAAACAATCCACTGCATAGCACTGAGCAAGATATTGGCAACCGCAGACCACGTCAATGCCATTTCTGCCCCGGTATTTCAGATAAGTGTCAAACACTATCATGAATGATTGCTTATTATGTCTGAAAACGAGCTTCTTCCAACTCAACAGAGCTTAGGTAACAAACCATCCTTCTGCAGTCTCTTAATTGTTTAATGGGCTTTCCACAAGGTCAATGTTATAAAATAGTTAATTATGACAGATCTATTTATTTTAAGGCCACCTCAGATCGTACTACAAGATTAATAGTGCTAGCTGGAGGCCTGATCTAAGTACTTCACTCGCATAGATAACTTCTTGCACATGCATAACCACTTTGCACTCAGTGAGACAATGCATTTGACTTACCCACGAGTGTATAAAGTCCTGGAATCACGGCAATCAGGCTTAACTGCTCAATAGATACTAAGCATCCAAGTTGATATATAAAGTTTCTGTGTAGCTTAAGATGGATGCCTGCCCCTACTATCATTTGTATAATACAAGAAGCCTGAACAGAAAAATGAAGAGATAAACTTGCCAATGTGTGACTGAACACAGATATACAGATACTCAAATCCAAGGGAACATATCACCCTAACCCCAATCCGGGTACCTACGGCTATTGTTTAAGAAAGAAAAGGTGTTTAAGAAAAATAATTCTACCTCCATGTAATATTTATCAATGATGTATTAGTGAAATAAGCAAGGACAGCATAGTTAAAAATAGAAAGTTTTGTTTAAAATATGGAAGAAGCATGAGAAGAGAGGTTCTAGAGAGGCCACCCCAATAACCTACTATTGAAATCCACTCTCTTGTAAGAAACCTGAACACTAACAAGTATTCTATAATGAGCCATTTTCATTTTGCTTATATGAACCAGTGTTTTCTACTAATGATTTGACAAAGTTATTCCTGAACATGGCAGCTGACAGATTTCTTTATGAAATAATTATTGAACCAAACAAGGCTACTTTAGACTTTTAGAAGTTATGTTATAGGAGAGTTGCACATGCAAAATAAATTTGAATTAGGTAATCAGAACTTGGGAAAAAGAAACAAATGTTGGTCTATAACTATGATTTTTATTTCAAAAGGGCAAACTTAGGAAGAGAAACTGAGTTAAGTAAACTTTCCTGAAGAAGTCAAGAATATGAACACTAAGGAACCTTGGAATTTCCTTAAACGAAGTGTGCTAAAGCTATTTGGAACTGGTAAGTGGGGAAAACTGTAGAGACAGGACTTCAGAAGCAGCCAGATGATAACCATTTCCAAAAGCATTTTAGGAGTAAGCACAGAAGCTGATACAAACTTGTACAGCTGACATAGAAGTGGGTAAAAAAAGTCTCACACCAGGTGAGATATTTCTAGTAGAAAGAAGCAAGTGGTTCATCGAGTTTAGGCAAACAAAGGCTGTGAGGACAGTTGATCAGTTTCCCGACTATCCTTGGAGTTGCTACTACCAAAAGTTATTAGCCTAAGTTATAATACCAACAACACAAGGAAATGGGCTAAAAAAAAAAAAAATACTCTTCATGGAGGTTTAAAGAGGAAATAAGGTTTCTTTTCTGAAAAGTTTTGAAACAGCCTACTAGTAGGGGCAGAGCAAGCAAAAGCCTAACTGGTTTTACAGTAAATTATGAAAGGACGACAGTGTAGCTGCTCGGGTCAGGGCAGAAAACAGCGACTGAAAAGGTCATTCCAGACCTACAGCCCACACTCCTATCTTTAGCCTAGTGCTTTGCCCTATTCTAAATACCCTAATAAGTAAATGCAATTTCTCGTGCTTTATCGAGTTGTACAATAGATCTTCAGGGAAAACAATAACCAAGCTCTTGTGCATGTTTTTCCCAGAGCCAGGGACTGGAGCCATGGCATTTGGATGAAAAAATCTTTATTCTTGCCCAGTTTTCTTCTGTGGAGCCAAAGTGTCTGATTCTGCTGGCATCCAGTTTCAGTTCTGATTTCAGTCCAGTGAACCTGGTAACTCTGGACTGTGATCTTTTACACCACAGAATTTCTCATCATCTTTGTAGCCAAATTTATCATCATCACTTCTCACAATAAAGTAATGCTCCTGACTGTTTCAGATTGTTTCTCACTGTACTTTCTGGCCTTTATATCCTGAAGTTCACAGAAGTGACATGTAAAATGTTTTTCTCCTTTACTCCTTTCTTTCCCTGATTGTACAAAATTACTCTAAAGAATCACGTCATCCATTTCAGTCATCTTTGCTTTCGGCAAGTAATGTTTCAATATCCATTTCCTGATCCTATTCCTAAACAATCATAAATAGAAAAATGTGAACATAAATATGCCAGTATGAAGTCAATGCCAAATGACTCTTGTCCCCAATGTCCTATATAATACCAATATAACCAACATTTCAAATCCTGCAAAAGGTTTTTGCATTTGCATTGTCACCGCGGGCTCCATGAAGCTGAGACTAGGGTGCCTTCGGCTCTGCAGCACGCCAGCCAATCCAGCTGAAAGAGTGCAGCTTTAGATTTTAGGCTCAAAAAACTAGAAACAATAACCACATTTTCTAGATGACACTGAGCTGCAACATAGGCAAATAAATATAAACCTCATGTGGATAAGCATGTCTTATCCCATGGTCTAACAGGAGAACAAGAGACAGGCTCTCCTCTGACTTTGGGAAAAGAACTGTTGCTTTGCAAGAGCACCAGGGTTTATAATGACTGAGACAGAGACACAGATTTCTGCATCATTTGATAACTACATGCTCTTAATCTTCCTCTTTAAGTCTTGATCCACTTTCTCTTTTAAAGTGTCCCTGGCTGAGAGAGCACTTCCTTTTGTTATTGGCCAGGGAAAGCAGATTTCAGCATTTGCTTTCTCGTCAGTTAAAAGGGGGAAAAAAGGCACCTACCTAGCATATGCAGCTTGGTATTTCTCCACACCACCAGAAAACAAATTAAAAATTTGCACCAGCAAATTGCTGGTAATTCATATCGACTCAAGGTATCAACAGCCTGATGGTTTAATGGACACCTCTAGTTTATGGTGAAAGATCTTAATCACATTCAGCAGATTTTTCCACCTATTTTAAAGATGCCCAGATTTCATCTTTCATTCTCAAGGATTTTTATTACACCAACACATACATCACAGTCCAGCATGCTTATATACTGCTTTGGTAAGGAGTGCCCTTCTTGTTTTGGAAAAAGGATGATTTTGATGAGTCTTGGCGTATTCTCCATTGCCCACTCACCTTGTGCTGGCACCCGCATCCTGGTCAGGCAATACCCTCCTGAGGGACAGGGGAAATTACACCTTTCCTAGCAGTAAATTAACATGCTCATCTGGAAGAAGCTTAAAAAAAGTTTCCGGAGTTATTTTTCTGCCAATTCAGTGGTCTGAACCAGCCCCACAGATGGTGAGGCATTTTCCAGAGCTGGCAGTGCAGGAGCAGGATCACCGCTGGCCGGGGGCCACTCCATCCCTGAGGTGAGGGAGAGTTTTCCAGATGAGCTAGAAGGGGCTGTAACTCAGCTACTGAGAACTGCAGGCTCAAGAGTAATGGCACAGTAGAGAGAGATTTCTTTATAAAACATTTAAATTATAATTTGTCTGATGCAGCAGTTGAACTTCTGTTTAAAGAGCACCTTATTTTGTGTTCTACTAGAACAGTCTTTTAGAGATTAAGAGTCTATTTAGTGTGGTCACTTTGAGGAAGAGCTACAGCCATTCTCATTTCAATGCTCTCAGACCTTTGCTTTCACCACACAGACGCTGACTTACAGTTTCCCAAGCAGGGTGTGCAAGCACAGGGAGAGCATCTGCCCGCAAGCAGGCACACATTAAGGAGAGGGATCAGACACTGGCACAAACATCCCCTTTCAGACCTATACTGGGTCACTTCAGTCCCCCCCAGGCCAGGCATGGCTTTCTGAAAGCATCAGCCCCTTGGTCAATGAAAAGGGCCATTTGTTCCTGATACCACAGTGCTGCTGCAGCAGCGCAGCGCTGGTGCGCAGGGGAGGCACTGAGCAGATGCTCTGGATTGCTGCTTGGTGGCCTGGGCTCTGGGCATTGCTCGCTGCAGCTGCTGCTACGCTGTTCTGTACATACTCAATACACTGAAAATCTGTGCTTGCATCTACCCGGCTGCCCAGCACGCTAACTCTGAAACAGGATGAGAATTGAACAGAGCAGTAGTTAAGTCAGAAAGGAAGGTGGCCTCATTTCCTTCATCACAGAAATCAGCTCCAAATGTGTTTTCCCCACTCAGGTGAGTCATTTCTCTTCAGAGTAAGCCAGAGGCAACCCTCATGGCCAGGGCCACCACCACCACCGAGGCTTCAAGCTCCCAGCACTTTCAGAAGCAACACAGCTCCAGCAGTTTCTCCCAAACAACTAGCTTTTGGGGAGAAAACCTTCTCATTCCCTCACCTAGTATCACCGTTACACGATGCCACCTTACAGCGCAGTGCCAGGGTCTTGTTTCTGGCCTTGGAGGTATGTTCACTTGCTTTGGCATCACTTCACACATACTAAAACCAAACATGTGCTAATGCAACAAGCCGCCCACAGCTTTGCTGTTCTGCATATGCACGATTACTTGCGCCGAATCTCCAAATTAGTCTCCTGAGTCTAGATTAATTCACAAGAAAGGAAAAGTGCTTGTCACAGCTACCAGGGTGGATACAGTGCTCTTCCAGCGTGGACCCATGCCAGGTTCAGTTCAATCCCCAGCTGCAGAGCAATCCATGCTTTCCAAATGAAGGAGGACAAGTTTAGCGGATAACATAGCAAAGCAGAAAATAACTCTATTTCATGAGAGGTTTTGAAGTTCCTCCATTTATTTTTGTTCCACTGCAGAAATGTCGCAGTCAGTTTCCTACATCCCAGATGACTGACCAAACCACTCAGGATCACAGAGCTACCCCGAGGGCAGTTTCTGGATTGTCACCAGGTACCAGAAAACTGTCATGTCAGGCTGTGTGCGACTTCAAATCTTTGAGTCTTGAATGCAAGCGTTAGACTAACCTCCCACTTCTCTTTTACTGAGGCTGTCGATAAAGCGTATTCAATACCATTTAACTTGCATTATAAACATAACTGGTCCTATAAAGTGTTTTTTATTTGACAATAAGTAGAGATTTTTTCCAAAATACTGTCACTGAGTTGCTGATTTTAATAGGGATTTCTGTATAAATTCCTAATTCAGATGAGTTTTGGTAAGTTCATTCCATTTTCTTATCAGGGCCCGAGCACACCAACAGGCTGCGCAGCCATTTTCCCCCCACCACTAAGGGCTTGGCTGCCCCTGCCCAAAGCTGCCTGTGGTAGAGTGTAGCTGTTCGATCTGGGATCGGATTTGCCTGGAAAAACATTGTAAGAAACCCCACTCCTTCACGTGGGAAGGTTGGGGGGTTTTTTTTAGAGTAAAAGTTTTCTGCTAAAAATCTTTGTCATGACAGTATCTAACTATAAAAATAAAGTTCAGTTTCCAAAATTCTAGTAGTCTGTCAAATATTAAAATCGTGTTTGAAAAGTCCATGCAACTATTACTTTTTAATGGTACGATATTTAATAAAAAAAGCTTCAAGATTGTTGCTGAGTACCTCGATCACCTGCAGCTATAGGAATGAGCATCCTGTAATGTATAATGAATGCTCAGGCTCTACTTAGTTTTGCCCAGGGCTTGTTTTGCCTTAAAATGTTGGGGTTTGTTTTGGGGTTGCTTGAGTAACATTTGTTGTAGTTTTAAAGGGCCTAACAATAGTCCAGGGAGAATTCTAGTGCTGGTGTTTTACATTTTTATACAGTAAGTACTAAACTTTTTTGGATAGTTGATCTTCAACTCGTTCAAGATCAGTTTTAGCAGAAAAAAATCCCCATTGTTTATTACTTTATAGCTAGGACCACTGGTAGGCAGGATAACGGGGAGGTAGTCTGATCTGCCCTTCCCCTGGGACACGGGAGAAACGAAAATGTTCCCTGTCCACTCCTAGCTTAGATGAGATGCTAAGAAAAAGCAGGGAACCCTATACGCTGTCAGGTCTCTATTTCAAAGGAAGCAGAGCACTTACATTTTTATGAATAGCACTGACAGCCAAAGGTATTGGATAAACATACATCATTTCCGCGCAGTTTTATGAATCATTCTATAGCATGTATTAATCCCAGATGGTATGGGAACATCACCTTTTAAATGAATACTGGTATCAACCTTATTTACTTCTCCTGACCAAAACAACCACAGACCTATAATATCCACCTAGAAGGCATAGCTTCCTGATCTCTCTCATCTCTTCAGGGACAGCCTTTTACCTTACAATTTAAAGTTAGTTTAAATGCTTCAAAAAGTGTAAGAGCTCATCAGTTCCAGGCCTGCTGAACAGATTTTTGTCAAGCTTTTAGATATTGGACAATACTAGGTTATTTTCATTGTACAGATACGGAGAATGAAAGCACAGACAGGCACACAGCACTTCGTTTTTTCAAGGCACTTGGCTGCCTACACATACAGGTAATTGCTCAGCACTTCTAGAAAGTGCCTCAGAAACAGAGGTGTGGGTACTTTTGAAAGCACTCATTTCCTTGATCATCATCTTTGTGGGAAGATCACCTAGGCTAAGTTTTTTTACAGCAGCAAAAGTTACCCTACCTTTGATCATTCCTGGGATGAGTCTCCAGTTCAACTCCAGATGCAACTCTTGAATTCTACTAGTCAAAATATTCCAAATCTTGAAGAGTTCACTAATTTCAAATAATTAATACAGTCCTTAAAGTTCAGTGTTTACTGAAGAAATTAGTAGGTCTGCAAAAAATGAAGTGGAGCTTAGCTTCTTGATTCACTTTTTCCAACAGTGGCAACGCTTCTGTGAGCACTTTAGTGGGGATTCAAGAAACCTGATACATCCAACCACAGCACCATTACCTCACTCTAAAGCAAACCAGAGCCAGTTAATTCTGGATGACTAACTGCTCTGTGAAATCCCAGAGATCAATGACAGAATGGCTTGTGAGAGTCAATGGGATGAGGACTGAGAGACAGGCTGTAAATAAGCATCAACTCCCAAAATACAGGATCCTATTCACTAGTACTTTCTTTAGACATACAGGATCTACCAGGCAACATCTTTAAAAGAAGTTTTACATTCAGTAGGTGAAAATAGAGGCTCATCCCATGAATGATCCCATTGGCGTTTTCTCCACGTTGCATGTAATGACACAGTTCAAGTTGGCATTTTTAGAGCATCATTTCTAAATTATCACACCCTAGATTTTGTGAGCTGTTTGTTGAACGCTAGGCATCTTTACAGCGTGCTACACTGAGGAACCTGAAAGCCCTTTACAAAAACTGACCAGCCTTCACAAAGCTCCAACTCCTGGCATGCAGGTAATTTTCAGAGACAAAGATTATTTTTCTTTTTTTTAAATTACTTGCCAAAAGCCATGCAATTCATCACTAGTCTAGGTTAGATTAGTGGCATAGCTCAAGCCACAAGACCCCATTGCTGAAATAAAGGGCAAAAAGGGCACAAGAAAGCTATCTGAAATCTCCATTTTCTTGTCTATGTCTGAGAAAGGTATGCTAAAATTGTTGGATCAGAATAACATACATTTTTACTGAGATAATACAAAAAACTTACCTTTTTCCATTAGCCAGCAATGTATTCTAGTAAATACGTTTCATTCATGCACAAATCAGACAAATTATTCCATTATGAAATAAGAATTTTTTTTTTTTTGACATGTCTTTTGCCATTTAAAATGATCCTATTCTTAGGAGATTCAAGCAACTGTCCCTTAAAGCATGCCAGGGGCATGTGAATGATAATGCAAACAGAAGCAAGGTCTGAAGACTCACACACAAAAACTCTTGAATTTTTAAACTTTAAAGACCATGAGCTTATAACTGCAAACGTATATAACTATTTGGTATTAAACCATCCAAAATGAAGTAAAAGCATCAAAACCATCTTTCCAATTAAGAGTTATTTGTCACTTTTTAGAAAAATCTCTTTAAAGTATATAATACATCATAAAATCACATTTTTCTCATACTGAATGAGATCCACATATGTATTCAGGGGTCATATACAGTCCCCAAACTCAAACCCTATTCCAGGTCCCATCTTGCCTTCTATACAGAGCTCTTCCAGATTTGTAAAACAAATCGCAGTCTATTACCATTTTCCAAGACTTTCACTCGCCCACAAGTGACTGGAGGGGAAAAAAAAAAAAAAATCAAGCCAGACAAAGAGCAAGAGTCCATGGCACAGCATAAAAAGTAACAATACAGCAGCAAGCAAGGTAAGAAGAGATATTTATGGACAGGCTGCACTTAATTGAAAACATTTAATATATACAAATGCTTTCCAGCTGCCTAAAACCCAGTAACTTCTGCTAACTGGTTGCATGCATAACCCTCACAAGGAGCGTTTATAAGCTATTTCTTGGGCACAGAATTATTTTAACATTCTTATAGTTCATACCCCATTTACAACCTAGTTTCTGGTCACTGTACGTTCTACAAAAGATTTTTCCTTCCCTCTGTGTTGCAGGAAAAGGAGACTGGAGCTGCTGTGCGTGAGCTCTGGATACCTTTCAGTTTGGGGTATTTCTTTGACAGTAAAAGACAAGATGAGAGCACAGACAATCCACAGTACTCCAATGAATTAACATCAGATGACTTTGCACAGTGGCTGTGACAAGCAATAATTTGAATCCAAACCATGTAGAAGGCCTAATTCTGTTCAGGCATAAATTGGAGCAACTCCACTGAAGCAAATCCAATTTACTGCAGAGGTAGCACAGGATGCACACACTGCAGTTGAGCGTTGCTGGTCCCAGCAAAGGACGCTGTGAAGGTATGGCAATGCATATAGACACACAGGCTCTGTTTTCTGTAGGAAACCTGGAGCCATGTGAAAAAATTCACCACCACCTTCATCGCAGGAATGGTACCAGCCATGATGACAAAAACCAACCCCAACTCACTCCTCCACAGCAGCAACTTCTCTCTGCAAGGACTGCAAGTTACAGCTGTAACCAAAAATTGCCCTGACACCTCTCAGAGCTCCTGTTTTCGGATCACTTCTCCAGTGCAGCAAAAAAAGCTGCAAGCCTTCTCCTCAAGATCCTCCGTGCTGCTGCTGCAGATGGACGTCCCCCTGCAGTGCATGCCACCCGTGCCAGCCCTGCGTCACAACACCCCGCTGCTCCATTTCCCACCTCTTCCCCAGCCTTCTCCTTCCTAAGCCAGTGCATAGCCAGAACTGATGACTGTTTCTTTTTAGTCCATGTTTACAGCTTCCTGGGGCTCAGAGGTGGAGTCAGGGTGTATCAGCACCTCCATAAGCACCCGAGGGAGGAAGGTCCTGTGCTCACAGTCTAACAGCCTGACCAGCCAAGGCGGGGGAAGTTTGGATATGGACCACAGTCCCTGCCAGTGCTGCCTCTGTCCTGAATTTCTTTGCCATCCCTGCCCATTCTCTCTGGATATGAGGAACTGGAGACGTGCATTAAGTTACCAAATGCAACAGGATACTTCTACATTTTGGCAAAAACTTGAAGGCAGTTTTATTGTCACCTACGTCTGCTGTGACTACAAAAAAGTAATTGCATGTAAAATTTGCATATGCAAATTATTGCCCAGATTTCATTAATCTGTTCCTAAAAATGCTGCCAAGGAAGTGGGAGGTCTGTTTAAGGACAGATTCAAGAGGATAAGTTAATTGTTACTTAATAGAGCAATTCTTCCGTGTTTATTTAACAGTCTTCCTCTAGCCACTGGTGCACCATTGTCAGATTAAATAACAACTAATCAGGCTATCAGATTATTGTATTTTTGTATGAACCACCAAATGCTTAATGGGTTTTATTTTAGAAGCAAAAAGGTTCATATTACAGGAGATTAATGCTATGAAAAAATATCTATATTAATATCTCTCAGCAATAAGGGATATGAATTAATGATATGAATTAAGGGATATCTAATTAATATTAGATGACCCAGTTACAAAAATGTGATGGTTTTAAAAAATTCAATATGATGTATTTTTAAACCTCACACTGTTAAGTCTTTGAATATACTTCAACAAAGAAGCCTTCTGTTATGCAAAAGTGTTGTACATCCTGGCACAGAAACATGAATTTGATTTTAATTGAAAGAAATCTTGACACCCTCTCACCTAGGAAGCAGGCTTATATTTCATAATGAAGCTAGCATTCAAAGTCTTGATGGGCAATATCCTCTGCTGCCTGCCTGAGTTTTAATCCAGCAGTAAGCAAAGGCACTCTGGTTGTGGACAAAAAGGTAAACTGCTTTTGACCATTACAGCCAATATTCCTTCAGTCTCCGGGCCACACTGCTGAGCAGCTGGTGCTGTCACCAAAAGGAAGAGCTTAACGGGAGTAAAGAGGGTCAGCATTCACCACCGCCTCGGCAGAGCGCTCTGATCACTTCAGTGACAGCGTCTTACAAAGAAAAGTCTTGGGGAAAAGAACGTCATCTGCCCCGAGTCCTCACCCAATCTACAACTCTATATGCAGCCTCTCTAGTTTCTGTATTGCATATCTAAGCAGTTCTATACTCTTTTTAAGAACTGAATTGAGCACAAATTTAGTCTTTAGTTCATTCTAAGAAAAATGCCTGAATTACATCTCCTCTAATGAATAGTATTTTCTTTTCTCTTATTCCATAAGTTCTTCTGCTTGCTCACCCAATTATTCCTCCCTTCTCTATCCAGCTCCTACCACTCAGCTTCAAAGACGCCAGTCATCACTTATTTTCTTCATTCCATCGCCGACGACTCCAACACCATCCAGTAAAACTGTGTTGAATAACTTTTTAGAGCAAGATGTTTCAGACTAGAGGCACTTAGCTCAAGGTTGGACCTCGCAATATTATAGCAATAATGCCTCCATAAATGAAGTTGAGGCCATGTCAACTTCATAATTTTTTTAATGCTACATCTCATTCCAGGATGAAGAATTTTTGAGGAAGCTTGAAAGTAGACTGAGAAAAGAAAAAATTGAAGTTTTTTTGAATAGTGCCCTGTCCTTTGTCTTATCATGCCATCACAGTGAGTCAGTAGCTCAGAGGCTTGTAAATACTGTCCTACCACATCTCTTTGGATATTACTCAGCCAAGCCTTTCTAAAATATTTAATTAATCATTCTCTATCTCTATTAAAACAGATGGAATTCCCAACCTTCAATTTTATGTCAGGATTCTGCAGCAATTTATTAACAGCTTGAACTCTGTTCTCTTGAGGGTTTAACCTGACGGTTGAACCCAATTACATTACAGTCCTTTGTTCATCAAGGGACATATGTAATATGATATTAAATATGAAACAACTCGTGCCTGAATAATGTAGTCTTTGTGATACAAATTAATGGAGTATGGAAGCCCAAATTTCAAGCACACAAACTGTTCCTAGTTCTGATCTTACATCACAAAAAATCAGGACTAATTCTACTGCTGTCAGCTGACTTACTAATATAAAACTAGCATAAGTTAGAGCTGAATCATGGTTTGTCTTTCTCTTGTATTATTGTCAAGCCATTCTAAAGTCCTAGTCATGCAGCTCACAAGCAGGGTTATGACTCCCAGAAACGAGTATACATTTAAATCAGTATACGCCTCCTCCATCTCATATCAGTACCATCAACACAACCTGGGGGAACCCCTCCACACACACAGTACCCAGGCTATAATTTCATGCAGCTCATATAGTGTTTCAACATAGCATGGAAACCTCCCACACAGAGTGAGAAATCTTATACTTTGCTGTGGCAGTTGTATTCGCCATTGTATTTTAAAATCACTCCTTATAAGCTAACTTTGACAGGTTAACATATTGCTTTTTCCATTATGAATCCTCCCTTCCTACCCTATTTTTTCCTCCTTGCCTCACGATGCAAGCCTTGAATGTTCGTTACTGTGCTTCTCCCACAGATTGCTCCTAGTCCTACACTTCACGGATGGCGTGCCACTCCTGAGCTCATCCATCAGGCTCGGGCACTCCTGCTTTGTACCTGTGTTCCAGATGCACTTCTTCCACTGCCAAGCTACAGATACATAAGAAAACAATTAACAAGTTAGACCGATGAACACCTAATAACCAAGCAACCTTATATGCAGAAAATATCACCTGCTAAAGAGCTGTTGCTTATTTTGAGATAATTCACATTTTCATTCTAAGGCTCAATGTCCAGCTGAAGCATTGCTGTCGAACAGTTCCCTAGTAACACAGGGGACCAAGTGCATTTGTTTTTGTGTTAAGCTGTAATTACAGTAGCAGAGGAGTGTATTTTGAAGCATCCGGCACACTTAAATTAGCAGGCTGTCAGTAAACTTTGCACACAATAGGAGGGACAAGATGGGTGGAATTGCATCTCCCCAAATGGCAGGTCTCAAAAACCCACACCTAAAGTAGGACAGAATCAGTCTATAGTCCACAGAGGAAAAATAAGCACTTCAAAAGCATAAATAACTTCATTGCAAGAGAGCTGGTTTAGAGAGATTAATTGTATTCGAGAAGAATACAATAACTTGACTATAAACAGAGTAACTGGCAGCTGAGGTACAGGTACCTACAGTGTAGTGTCCAAATACGGAACGAGTAATTCCACACATCACACTCGAGGGGAACAAGCTTGAATAAAACCAGTTGCTCTGATGCTTTAAAACACCACTTGCCCTGACCACAAAGTCCTGCTTAAAATCGTATTAGTTAATACACTCTTTATATGTTAAGTCTAGAGATGGCCATGAAGACCAGATCTTTTGCTTGGCCAGATACTAGAAGAATTGTATTTTTACTGGCTATTCAGATAAAATGCAGTTTGAAGGCCACAATTCTGTTTCTATCCCATGAAGAAGTTTTGCTGCCAGCTCTAAAAACTTTAAAACAAAGGCTGGATTTTTAAATTATTTCAGAGAGCAATAACACTTTCTTTATGGTTCAGTTTATCATGTGTAACTTCCAGTGTTAATCCACACAGAAGTATTCTAAATCCCAGGCCTAAAGAAATGCCAACCTAGTCCTCCAAGTTTTTGTTTCCTGGAGCCGAGTAGAAGTGAAGCACACAGCAGAGTTTTTGAAGGAATTCTAGGAAGTTTTTAATCATTACCTTTCATGTGGAGGGGTCCCCATTTCTTTTAACCTTTTATAAACTAAGTCTGTGGTTTGTATTGTTTAGATTCTTAAAGCTTGTCATATTTTTCAAGTACCTTTCTGGTATTAATTTAAAATCCAGTCAAAAACCTCGATGACTGACTCCATCCCAAACCTCAGTACTTCAGAGGCCTTCAACTGCATTGCTCCAAGTGCCTCCACGTACCCGACAGTTCCTTTTGCCTGGAAAGAGAAGGGATTGCTTAGGAAGGTTAGTCCCTTCCAGTCGAATCACCAGCATACACAAACAAGCAAACCAAACCCAAGGATATTCTGTTTCTCCTGCCTTTGTTCACCTCTAACGCTCACGTATGTTGTAAGACAATCAACCTTTTTCCCCGTCCTACAAAGAATAAACCCAACAGTGCTTTTTTCCTCACAAAAGATATTTCACCTCTGAAAATCAGTCAGGGTTTTTTTTTTTTTTCTTTCCTTGCAACTCCTCATGCAATCCGAGTTGAACTGAGACTAAGACTACTACTTTAATTATTCTATTGTGCTTTTGGTGTTTAAGCAATCATAGAATCATAGAATCATTAAGGTTGGAAAAGACCTCTAAGATCATCGAGTCCAACCATCAGCCCAACACCACCATGCCCACTAAACCATGTCCCTAAGTGCCTCATCTACTCGTCTTTTAAATACCTCCAGGGATGGGGACTCCACCACTTCCCTGGGCAGCCTGTTCCAACATTTAACCACTCTTTCAGTAAAGAAATTTTTCCTCAATCTAAACCTCCCCTGGTGCAACTTGAGGCCATTTCCTCTCGTCCTATCGCTTGTTACTTGGGAGAAGAGACCGACCCCCACCTCGCTACAACCTCCTTTCAGGTAGCTGTAGAGAGCGATGAGGTCTCCCCTCAGCCTCCTTTTCTCCAGGCTAAACAACCCCAGTTCCCTCAGCCGCTCCTCATCAGACTTGTTCTCCAGACCCCTCACCAGCCTCGTTGCCCTTCTCTGGACACGCTCCAGCACCTCGACGTCCTTCTTGTAGTGAGGGGCCCAAAACTGAACACAGTATTCGAGGTGCGGCCTCACCAGTGCCGAGTACAGGGGCATGATCACTTCCCTACTCCTGCTGGCCACACTATTTCTGATACAGGCCAGGATGCCATTGGCCTTCTTGGCCGCCTGGGCACACTGCCGGCTCATGTTCAGCCGGCTGTCGACCAACACCCCCAGGTCCTTTTCCGCCAGGCAGCTTTCCAGCCACTCTTCCCCAAGCCTGTAGTGCTGCATGGGGTTGTTGTGGCCCAAGTGCAGGACCCGGCACTTGGCCTTGTTGAATCTCATACAGTTGGCCTTGGCCCATCAATCCAGCCTGTCCAGGTCCCTCTGCAGAGCCTTCCTACCCTCGAGCAGATCAACACTCCCGCCCAACTTGGTGTCATCTGCAAACTTACTGAGGGTGCACTCGATCTCCTCGTCCAGATCATTGATAAAGATACTGAACAAGACCGGCCCCAAAAATCGTGCTTTACTGCAGAGACAGCTACAGTTCAAAGACATGCAAAGACCTCTTTGTAGGATACATATCAATCCGCCATGTGTTAAAGGAATAATAAAGATTATTAAGAGAAGTGTTGGAAGCCCTGCCCCAAGGTCAGGGTGTGTAGGCCTCAGTCAATCCCTTTGTGAATGCATCGCTGCGGCACATTATGATACAGAAGCAATTGCACCAAGTCTTCAACCAAACGGGTATGAAATTTAGATCTGAAATGTAAGTTTTGCTTTTGTGACAGAGCAAATATTATACTGATGACTTTTTAAAATGACCTTCCCATCTTGTTGCACCAAAGCCTGTCAAGCCCCTGCCCTCTCCGGCTCCCAGCAGGCTGGGCGACGCACTGCTGTAGCCTCTCCTTTCCAGCTCTGTGGGAGAACGATGCTCCTCGCTCACCCACCCAGGCCCCATCCCACCAGATAACAAGGCTGCACTCTATACTGGAGGTGACCTGCGGTTTACACAGGAACAAGTGAACTAGTTAAGAGCTTCCAGCTCTCAAAATGCTCACACATTTCAAGACTTCAGGGAACTGATTTTAGAAATGGTCTGTTAAACCTTTTCCCCATTCACTGCATAGCAGGAGCCAAAATCTGATAAAATGTGAAGTCTGTCTCATCTCTGCCATACCTGCCTGCGGGGAGTGCTACAGCCCTCATGGGGCAGGAGGTCAGCAAGCTCGGGTCTTCAGTCTCCTGAACTGCATACACATCAGATTTTTCTACTGGAATTGTTTTCCCTTGTCATTATGAGCAGTGTAATACAGTAACACATTCCACAGCATGAGAATGATTTGTTTTCAATCATAAATATCTTTAGTTAGCAACACACGAAGCAGAGAGCATCAAATAAGCCATCATTCTACAAACATGGACCAGTCACAACATCAAGGAAGACAATGAAACAGTTTGTTGACTAACCTGTTTTAGTCACAGCTAATATTTGTGACCATAATTACAATGCAGGTCAAACTTAAAGGGTAAATATATTTTACTCTTACAAAAAGGACACAAATAAACACTTGCATAATCCAAGATTTCTGTGAGTTCAGATTCTCACATATTTAAGCCGTGTGTAGAGTCAGGATTATTACAAACTCAGCTTTGATATACCATCTCTTGGACTATCATCAACAAACATGAAGTCATTTTGGATATTGTTTGTTTAAATGCTCCAGGGATATTTGAAAAGCACATTCTCTACAAAAAACAGAAACAAAAATAAAAGACATACCTCACCACTTATGAGCAACTTTGCATTATCAAAACATTAACCACACAACAGTGTTTAGCTACTGAACAGTAATCTGTAGGTGAAAAGCCAAGTGGATCTTCAAAATTTAATTCTTCAGTAACTTTTTTTGTCATGTAAAAGTGGCACTATCGTACAGCTGAAGGGGCAGAATCCAGAAGACAGGGAAAGACACATCCAAAGTTCACACATGGAATCTTTGAAGCCCCAGACCAGAACCTCGGTGCCGTGGCACGCTGCTGTGCCGTACCTGCCGTTGTACTTCCTCACACAAGCCTACACTCAAACCCATTAAAGGCAATGAGGGTGATGCCTCTGAAGAGTTGAAACTGGGCCCTGTAAGGGGAATTTTACAGAAGTCACACTGGGTAGTAGGTGCTTTGTTTTTAATTGACTGGGAAAACAGAAATAAACACCTATATCTTCTTAACCCTTATCAGTTTTCTCATTGCAGCATAAGAAATAAAGTGACATTATTTCATTGATTTTGTTGCCTTTTTTTAATAATAAAAGAAAAAAGCAGAAAGGCCACAGATTAGTTATAAGTGCAATATAAATGCAATACTGCTCCTTGGTAATCAGTCAAACCAGATCTTAAACCTTTCCCTAGAGTCTAAGGTCTCTGTTAAGTAGCTACCAACAGTCACAGGCAGTTGGAAAGGTAGGGAAAAGGTCAGAGATAGACTTCATGCTTGGGAAAAGCACTCATTTTGCAGTTAAATATTTCTTTCCTATTTTGTTGTTATACAATACTATGCTATACAAAACTATCGTGTTTTTTTCATATACACAGCAAGAGAGCTCATGATGCATACTACCCTGGAGCACTACCCCAAGGAAAAAAAAGCATCTGTATCAAGCTGGCAGCATTCACATGAAATCCATACTCTACTGGCAAATATTGATCCCTCTGAGCGAGAACTAAGTGAATTTCACTGATTCAGTCAGGCAGGTGGCTTATCATCCTGTAGGCAACAAGGAAAGGGAGAAAAGCTCTCTAGAGACAAGGATCCAGAACATAGACTGAATAGGTCAGAAGGAAAGGATGCTTGGCTATCCGAGCTAAGAGCTTTTTTTTTTTTTTTATTTTTTAAACTGTTCTGTAAAGCTCTTGCCAGACAGGGGTAGAATTCAGGGAAGAGGCAAATTTCAGATCCTAGACCTCACAAGTTACCTACAAGAGCAAATGGGAAAGCATTAACAGCACTACCACAGACATAGTAAAAGGAACCTGTAGACCACAGAGCTCTTCACAGCAACAGTGGCTCTAGGTCCCTGAAGAGTAGAGTAAAACAAACCTCCAAAGTTCTCCTTTCAGTTTGAGTAAATTTAAAAAACTAAAAAAAAAAAAAAATCAATGAGCTGTACTTTCCTTTAGTAGACTATTCCCAGGTGCAAGCAATAAAAACCTTAATTAGTTAATGTTTATAGTAATCAATTTAGATCACATGAAGATGATTGTTTACAGTGCTCTGCTAAGCCATGACAAACAAGCACTGAACAGAAACTGCTCAACAGCCTGCAGCACACATACAGGCGTTCAGCTGGTGGTTGGCATAGGGCTGAGTGAAGAGAACTACGAGAAAGGCCCCGTGCTTATTTTCCTAGTTTCTAAGGCTTCAAGAGTGACATCCCCCTCTAAAGAGAGATATGTAAAAAAAAAAAATCAACAATTTCATCATCGAATATCTGATAATGATCTCAAGGCCATTCTCAATTACTCATTATTTTAAAGCACAGAAATATTAGAGGAATGATTACTCCAGAGCAGATGCAGCCCTAAACAGGGGCTGGCAGCTGTATCCCCACGCTGTGACGGGAACGGCATGCCATACCTCCTTGGTGTGAGGCACAGCTCCCTCAGGCCTCAGTACAGCTTTGTGCCAACCACAGTCAGCAGCAGCTCGTACGTAAGAATTGGCCTGTTTCAAACATCATCCAAGCTATTTTTTTCCCCCTCCTAGTGCCAGCAGAGATTAAGAGCTTGAATAAGGGCATCAGAGTTGCAGTAGGGGGAAGGCAATCCTGTAAGGGAGCTAAACCCCATTAAAAGAGAGCTAATTCCCTGCAATCAAGGAGGGTACTCGCATGTTCAAAGCAGAAAGTTGTCTACAGCGTTGAAGAAACATGCACAAACTGTGCTACCCCATCAAAACCTATGGCTGGAGGCAGTAGCTGAGAAAAAATTTTAGTTTTTTGCTGAGATTAAAGTACCAACAATAGTGACTTCTGTCTGGATTTACCACCTTCTTTTGCGTAAATCACCCAGCATCCATGAAGCATTTGTAGGTTGCCATTTTACCTGTTGCAGGAGAAGTCAGCTCTCGGTTCAGTTGGTTATTTATGAAAATAAAATGCAGTTATACAATACTTTACTCCCAAATCCTTCCCTCCTGACAGAAAGCCACCAATATGCATACTCTACTCCTCCAAATAAAATTAAAAAAACCCATCAGAAATAAGGAAGGCCAGTAATCACTAACATCCTTAATAGAGGAAACCTTGATGTGGTTCCTTTAGGATAGTATTAGTTCCATTGCTTTCCTACTGAAAAAAATTCCATCAGGTGCATCCAATAGATAATCTGCTTTCAAGCTCAGGAGCAAACATAGACCCACTTTCTGGCAATCCAAGTAGGGCACTGCAAGGGGCCAGCAGCAACCTGGGGAGTGAGGGACCTCTCCTGGGTGCAGCAGGGCAGGGTCTCACAGCCAGAGCCCATCCCACTACCCCAGCCAGGGAGCAGGGTGGGCTGGAGAGCGTAGCCAGGCAGGGCCTTAGTGATGGAGCGAGTCCAAGGTCAAGTCAGGACATCAGCCGATCAGTATTTGGATCGGCAAGACCCACAGCCAGACAGGGGAACAGCAGCAGTGCTTTGAAGACCACCACACCTACACAGCTGGGACAAAGACTGCTAGTCCCCAGGCTGAGCTTAAATAGAGTCTTGGGCCCCATGGGCAGGGTGTGGATGGGGGCCCAGGTGAGGCTGCTTGGGGCACTAAGGCTTGTTGGTGCCCTCAGGGACTGGACAATTACTTCTACTCCTTCCAGCTGTCAAACATATTTTATATTACCTTATTCAGGTTCAGGAGAAAGACACATATATGTCCCATACATGCACACACAGAATAAAACTCTCTTGGCACTTTCTCCAGCACATTCCTACTGTTGAAATTAGCTAATCCATCTGCATTCGCTCCTCTAGGAAAGTCTTCGTCATCTTGCTCAGTAAGTGCCTTCATCCAAGTAATTGGGCACTTTTGCCATGTAGTAATGTGAGGTGGTTTGTGTCATTGGTTTAGGATAAAAACAACATGGTAGAAATCCCCTTTTTTACTGGAGCTTCCACCAGCACCATCACCCCTTGAACTGTGCTACTGATAAAAATACATTTCTCAGTGTCCATAGGGGGCAATAGAAGAAAGGTAATAAAACATTCAGCCCAGAGGCGTGGTAGGACACTCCCTCCTCCTACCTCACAGGGATTAAAGGGGTCTGTGGACAAGCATGTATACAAACTCTGTGGGCACCACCAGGGTGGCTTCAACCAACAGATTCTAGATTACACGGATTATGTCTCTAATATATGCACCACTAAACGGTCTTTCCAGCTTGCCAGAAATCAGTCCTGACAGAATCCCCTTAGATCACACTATCGTTCTTGCCCATGTATTACATCAATACTGTTTTATGCTGACTGCTACTTCAGGTCATGGACAAAGAGAACAAAAAGTTCAATGCTAGTTTGAAGTAGACTGAATTAGCTTATTTTTAGCTTTTTTTATTAGTTTAAATTATCAGCTTAATTTATTTTGCTCTAGAAAAGACTATGAAACCTATGAAGTGCTGTATCTTTTCCTTATTAGAGCTAAAACTATGTGATAACTGTAAGTCTTCTACAAGTGCTCCCAAATATTTAATTTGTGTTTTCATTTACAATCCTTAAAAAAATAGTCTTAGAAGATTGATTTTTTTTTTTTTCTGTGAGAGAACATAATCTTCATCCAACTTGCAGAGGAAAGAGACACTCTTCCCAAGCAGAGCCCTTTACATTCCTGTATTCCTTATACAAACAAATTTGCCAAGTCCCTGCAATGCTACCGCTAGTCCTTGCAATGGACTCCCTCTGTACGTGCTGGAGGAAAAGCACTGAATCATAGGGGAAAACACAGGCTAAAGCAAATCAGTCCTTTCATGTTAAATGCTACCATATACAGCATTTCAATTAGTTGATATTGATACTATAATTTTGTATGTTGGTGATTGCACGTGCAATACATAACAGCAAATTACTGCAATCACCAACTGTTGAACGAGTGCTTCTGATACATTAGCAACTCTTTGATCTAAAAACTGTGTTTTCCTGTTAACAGTTAAGTGCCATAAATGTACATTAATTTAAATGGCAAGGGAGATAAGCTTACATAACACAAGAAAAAATAAGGAAAGGGAAAAGGCACAGCAGTGAGTAATGTATTTAATGGCAGTCTCCCCATTATGCTCTTTCCTTTTCTTGCTTGCTTGCTGTAAAAATCGCAGCGGTTGTCACTGCTAAGGAGAATTTGACACTACAACAATTATTCGGACCCCTGAGATCTCCCAGCCACTGATGAGAGTTTCAGTCTGCTCCCCTTTCCCACTTTCCTTGACCTCAAAACAGGTTATAGGCACTGGACAGTCTATCTTTTGTGAAGAGATGTGCAGAAGATTTACAGCTATATAGTTAGACGACCTGAGATGATATTCAAGACCCGATTCTCATTTTTGCTAAGATTGCCTTACATCATGACAAAGTAAAGTAGCATTAGCAGGCATCAGGTTCTCATAACCGCGTAACTGCCTGGTTTTTCTCTGGCTAAGAGTGCAATGGTGATGTGAGGAACACCAAGAGAGAAACCGGAGTCAGACAGTTTCAGAGATAATCAATCTTAAGCAAAGCTAAGGTATGCATCAGCTGTATGCTCATTAATTACTTTGTCGTTACTGTGCTCAGATGTCCCAATGGCACCACGCCATGTAGTAGCCCACGTACCAACACAGCTTCTTTACCAAAAGTAGATATGCTCCGTTTGGCATTATAATGTGCTTTTTAATATATGAGCACATAGAAAGTGAAAAGCTATTTTCCTTTCTGGATTTAAAAATACATGTCATCACTAAACTCACAGCTGACTGTATTATCTAGCGTAGACAGCTGAGAACATGAGAAGGTTCACTAAAAAACATTCCATAAAAATTTCGTATTCTCTTCAAAGAAAGGTTAGTCCATACCAAAAAGCAGAGTCTATTAAAAGATGCTCAATAAGATACATTGCATATTCTCCAAATGTCTGTCACAGATGGCTTTCTGTCTGTAACTACGATTTGAAAAAAATACTGATTTATGTTCCACAGAACACAGGAAAAAATACAGAAGGAAAATAGTGCCAGCCACTAGAAAGGAACGGGCTCTACTAAGTAAATTGCAAAGCTGTAGGAAGAGCTCCCGTTACTCAGGGTTGAAACTCTCCTAACATCCAGAGAAGAGGGCTGAATGATGTGCAACATGTCAACATGTCCTTATTTAGGGACTGCCGCGTTGGAAGGGCTGCCAAACAAGGGGAAAGCAATTGCACCACGAGAAAAGTAGGTAGAAATGTTTAGTGCTATGGCTCACATGTACGGAAAGCCCATAAACAAGCACTGATCGCAGCATAACACTGCACACCTGGTGACTGCATAACCTGTACCATCAGCACTGAGAAATAACGGCATCCTGGGCTGCCAGTTCAAAGAACTTGCTAAACCTTTCCTGGGACCTCTTCCTGCTCTTACAAATGCCAGTTTTCTGGGTTGTGTAGAGGTACGCTTGGAGGCACCAAGTGGCAAAGCAAGAAGATGTATTTCCGTGAACATGCTCTCATAGAGGCTATGCAGAGGACGCTCTTCTTGACAGGCGACACTCATTCCCACTGCTCCCAAAATGTGCTGTAAAGGTTCTGCGACATATCTAAGTTTTGAAGATTTAATTCCACACGGTCTCCTGAAATATTCCCATCATCTCGGAGGACCCAGTAGACCGCAACAGAAAGTTTACTGCCCGATAGTCTCCAGACATACAACGGCTAATACGACCGTTTGTATGGGCCCCTTTTCAATGCCCTGAACAATATCTCATCATGTGCAGCCACACAAACCTAATGGAAGATGGAAATGCCATGTGAGAATAAATTACGGCAACATCTTTCCACTGAAGTGAAGAGTTCAGATTCTTATCGTGACACTCCACCTTGGATTCAGTCACTGAACCTGATTTAAAATCCCTGTTATTGAAGCACTGTCCTCCATGTGATTTTTACGAAGGAGCGGCTAAAGCCTGTGATAGGACGTTCTGCCTTCATGTGTTTGGGGCCTCCTGTCTGTAACGAGCAAAGTCAGCACCACTCAGTCGAAGCCTGCTCTGCTCCTCAAGAACGTAGTTACCGGTTGTTCTCTGAAAATAAGGAATTTCCTCACACCTGCAGATATTTCTGGCCAAATGGACCAGTGCAGGCCTTACCTGCCAATCCTTTTTTATTCTCTCGAAAAGTAGAGGTTTGGTGGTTTGGAATAAATGAATAAAACTGGCTCCTCGTTTTTATGAAAAACATTTTTTTCATTGAAAAATGAGAATTTGGCAAACTGCTACTGAAGTTGAATTCTACAAGGATTATGGAACTGGGACCAACATCTGCAAAAATGAGTCTAGTTTTATTGCATTCAGTTAACTGAAATATGTAACTCGCCCACCTATAAAATAGGCTACTCAGCTGGGAAACCAACACATCTTCAGTTTTTGACATTTTAGTGTATACAGTTTTTCTTAAATCGTTTTTTTGTTGTTATGGTCAGAACTGCTAAACTGCACAATCCACCAGCTCGGTCTGTAAGGACGAAGTAAATAGTTGTCATTCAACGCTCCGTCTGCACTCCCTGTACCAGATGCCTTCTCACTCTTCCCTTCATCATCCGAACTCAGCTGCAATACCTATCCTGAATACCACTTTTTTTTCAAATAAATTCCGGTAATGTGGTATGTAAGGTGCAGGTTTTAAGTTAGTTGAGGGCCCGTGTCTATTAAGAACTAGACGTGCGCGCTGAAGTGAGGTGCAGGATTTCCGAAGGACTGCTGCGGGGCTGCAGCACTGGTGAGCCAAGTCTCTTCGTCTGTTGCGGTACGTTAGGATTTACATCGCTGAGGTCACCGGGTACTTAAAGGTAAAATCAGTGGTAGCACAAGAGAACCGGCACAGTCATTTATAAATGAAGATGTAAACGTCAGGTGAACTAAGGTTATATCGTTGTTTTAGCTGCTGATTTCCTTGATTATTTTTCTAGAGGTCAGTGATAAGGAAATAATTTTATGGAATGTGACCTCCGGTGGAAGGAGTATTTATATGAATTATGAGCTAGACTGATGATGCATACATGAAATAAAGACAGTCCTAGGAAGGAAAATAAGCTTCCAGATTAGGCACAATGTTTGCACGCATTTTTGGATCCCGCAAAGCACCACACAGAACATTATATGAATTTATAAATAAAATTAAATGTTTGAAACCAATTTGATGCAGTTACTCAATTCTAAGGAGAATTATTCAAAACTATTCACTGCTGCTGAACAATATGCTTTTCATAAATTCATAGGTGGAGCCAGTATCTCGCTATCTGTAAGGCTGCCCTACATCTCCCTTGTTTTCAGCTCCTTAGAACTGTGCCACTTGTAATAAATTAAGTTCCTATTATTTTCCAGGTTTCTCTTTGCTTTAGGGTAAATGTTTTGCAAAATTTTAGCCAGGAAGGATAGTAGCCTTTTTTTTTAATAAGGCTATGAAAAAAATACTTTGTTGTGTTCACGTTAGTAGTTCCAATATCTTTAAGCAACACTTGTGCCCCCTGCTCTGGAGCAGCAACGTATTTGTCAGGGAGATAGTGTGCCAGGAGCTCTGTGTCTTGGGAGCGCGACTTCTGCCAAGTAAGTGAAAATGTATCCTGATTTGGCCAAGTCATAAACTGTGATAAACCATGCCTTGCATGTACCCATATAACCTGCTATACCTGCTGAACACACGCAGCTAAATTCTCTGACGACTGCATTTCAGCAGGAATGCTCAGATTCAGGGTAAAGCACAACTTTATCTGCAATTTTTCTTCTGGACCGTTCTGGGGTCTTCCCAGACTGTCTGGGTCTGGAACCGGTGACAAGAAGCCTTTTCTCCGGTGCTGTGTGCAGTCCCTGCTGGCCTTAGAGCTTGTGGGAGAGGAAAGTGTCTGATTTACACACGGAACCAGCAAGGGTTGGACTTCAGTGGGTGAAAACAGAGGGAAGACCGCAACTGAGGCAACGAACCAACGCTCAGCATGGAGGAGGAATAAAGGGACATCTGATGAGCAGCTGCGTTCCCTGAGAACTGTCACGTTTGCGAGGGCAAAAAAGAAAAAAAAAAGGAGTAAAGAAGTGATCGCTACCCTGGAACAGGCAACAGGAGAGGAACGAAAAAGGGAGCTGGGTCACCTTGAGGCCAGGACTTGAGAAAAAGGGCAAAATCCATGTGGGCAACTAGAAAAGACTGAGCAAAAAGTCTGGGGACACGGGCTGGAGTGAAACAGCCCAGCAGCAAGGCTTCAATTCCACCAAGGCTCCCGAGTCTCAGCCTCTTGGTTCATGCTCTGGGCTTTTGGAGATACCTGGCCGTGGTGAAACTGATCCAGTGGGGTCAAGACCAAGAAGCCTGGGGCAGGGAAACCAGAAATGCTTCATCACAGGCATTGTGGCTGGGAGTGGGACTGAGGCTGAAGGCTTGAGAAGGAGGTCCGGAAGGTAAGCGCATGTCTCCTGAGAAACCACGTGCAACCTGAGATTGTGCTGAAAACCAGCATTGGACTTGCAGAAGAAACAGGTTAAGGAGGCAGGTATAGGGACAGAGAAACTACATAACTGTACGATTTAAAGTGGCATCAAGATATATCGGCACAAAGACTAAAATTACGGTTGCACTGACACCTACTTCTGGCGGACCCCGACTAGGGGGTCCTCGCTAGCGGTGGCTCCAGCAGATGCGCGGCGTCCAGGGGAGCACCGCTACGTTAGACACCCCCATCCCAAAACGCAGCCAGACACCTAGACACGGACACCGGCCCCTCACAGAGAAGCCACGGGCGGGCCGGGGCCGGGGCTCCTTTACTTTTGCCCCGGGCTGCTGCCTCCCTCCGGAGGAGCAACCGGGCCGCCGGCGGCGGCGCGGCCGGGAAGCGCCGGAGGAGCTGCGGGAAGTGCCGGGGCCGGCGGCCCCGCGGCTGCCCCGACGGCGGCAGCACCCACGGCGCTTCCCGGCCGCGCCGCCACGGGAGCCCCACGCAGCCGGCACGGCTCGGAGGAGGGGCGGCGGGAGCAGCGGGGTTTTGGGGGGGGGGGGGGTGGGGGTTGTGCTTGGCGCGTCCTCCGGCAGAGGAGAGGAGCGGGGGCTCCGCGGGGAGGGGGCTTCGCTCAGCCCAGCCCGGCGCGGCGGGACAGAGGAGGGGGCTGTAAAGAGCCCCTCGGCCTTCGAGTTTGGAAGTGAGGCGAGGGAGAACAGCGGGTCACACGGGAGAGCCGGGGCAGCCCAGCAAACTTTGCCCGGGGCCGCTCCCCCGAGCCCCGGCTGGCTGCAGCCCGCTGACCTCCCTTGCGAAACGTATCGTTCGCAATTACGGGTTTGATGTGCTACGTGAGCGCATGGTTCGCATTACGGAAGAAATGACCTGATAATCGCCCGGCAGCGGCGCGCAGATGTGATAAGTGGCTCCGCGCCCGCGGCGCGCCCCGTCCCGCTCCCGCTCCCCGAGCCCCCGCCGCGCCCCGCGGCCCGGCCCGGCTCTCGGCGTCCCCCGGGGCTGCCCCGCAGCAGAGGGGCACGGACCGCCGGTGCGGGGGCGGGGTCCAGCCTTGCTCTGCCGAGTGCTGGCCGCGCTGCAGGCACGTCCTGGGCAAGGGAAGGGTGAGCCCCGTCCCCGGCAGCCGGCTGCGGCCCCGCCGGAGCAGAGGGCGAGGGCGAGCGGGCGGGCGTTGGAGCCGTCTCTTGCCCCCCCCCCGGCGCCTTCACTGCTCCCCCCGCTGGAAGCGGTGGCTCGGTGGCCCCGGGCTTGCAATGGCGGGGCGCCTCGTAGCGCGGAGGCCGGAGGGGTAAAGGTTGCTTTTGATCAAGGAGCTCCGAAAAGCAGTAAAATATGTCAAATGCTCCCCGATAACGGCGTGAACTGCTTTACCAGTAAAATTCGAGGAGCTGAAAGCTGGAAGGGGAAGGGGAAATAGGGAAAAAGGGGCAAGGGTCCAAAGCGACAGGAGCCCAAGCGCCGAGCGCGCCCCCGCGGAGCCGGCCGGCCCGGCCGTGGGCGCTCCTGCCCGCCCGGGGCGCGGGGCGGCCGCCGCCGGGGCTGGCGGCCCCTCACCGCCCGGCCCCTCACCGCCCGGCCCCTCACCGTCCCGCCGCACCGGGGGCTCGGGCCGATGTGGGCGCTGCGCGCCGTGTCCCCGGGGGGGCGGGTGGGGGCCAGCGGAGCTGTGGCTGTGTTAAAACGGTGGCCGTAGGGACGCCGCGTTCACCTCTGTAGCTTGTCCCCAGCTATTTATTTGCTAAGTCTTTGTGAGTAACAGGCTGTAATTTCTTTATAGACGCGTTTTATCATGAATCACCAAGCAAGCCTGCTTCGCTTGAGCAGTTGTAAGAGGATAATATCAAACTGGCTTGCAATATGAAACCTCAAAGAGCTGAAGACTCCTCAGAGCTGAGGTTGGTTGTTTTTGCTCCAAGGCTGGCCAGCAGACCTCTGTGGATCCAGTTACTGGTTATTTAGTGCTCTCCGAAGTTGCCCGCTTGCAGGGAGGTAAATGCTGTGGCTCTGCATGCGGACATGTGAGTATGAAGCCTTGCCTCTCGGCATCAGCTTGTATGTTGCCTCCGTGCCTTTGTAAAATCATTTGTGCTGGGGCAGGAAGAGTTGGCGACCCACCTTATGCGTTCCACCGTGACTTTAAACGAGTCAAGGACGTTTTAAGTCCAGGGAAGGTCGTTGACAGATTTTCTTAAAGTTAAAATATTGCAGCACTTCCCATTAGCATTATCTCTTGGAAATAGCATGAAGAGCACTGCACGGGAGTTATTTAATTGACTGTGGTTTTACAGAAGTTCTGTTCCCTTTGGCAAGTCCGTCACGTCTAGGAAGAGAACCAGCACGCCAGAAAGTCTGTTTCCAGCAAGCTTTCCTTTTGGGAAGAAAAAAAAAAAAAAAGATGATAGGACCAAGATGGGTTTTGTCTGCGGGACAGTTCAGTTTTTCAGAACTGTGTTTAAAACTTCAGGAATTACGTTTTGTAGTGGGATAAAGAAGTGACAAAAGACGTGGGATTCGGTGGGATTGGGTGATTTTCATGAAGCATCAGGATCTGGCACTCCAGCTAATGAGAAATAACTTTGTACGTCCAAGAAACAGGCCTCCCGTGGGAGCAAACAGCGAAAGTTTTGTTGCTTTCAGCGGAGACAAGGTCAAGGCCACAATAACCCACTGGCCAAGCTCTTGTGACCCCTCCAGCTGGCGCCTGAGTCTTCACCTGGGCACCACGTGAAGCGTGGTGCACAGGGGTGCACCAGGGTGTACCCGACTGAAAGATCGCTCGTTAAAGCGGTGGCGAGCGCGCGTGAGAGCTCGCATATGAACGGCGTGGTTCTGGGTCCGGTTTTAGCTTTTTTTGAAGTTTGTGCTGCTGCCTGAGTGGCGGCAGAGACGTGCTTTTTTGATGAAATCCCCGTTGGTGCTTCTCTACGGAGACTTGTCAGGAGGCAAGGCTTTTGGGGAAATAAAGTTTCAGATGATCAGGACCTATTATTTACAGGCGGCGCTGAGAGACTGTGGCCATCTCGTCCTCCCTTCTGGTCCTGGTGCTGTGCTCTACCCTTAGATGAGCTATTTTCGGAGCTCCGGTATGCAGAGCATTTTCGCAGTTACACGCAAAATAAAGAAGTTTAAGAACAAAAGATTGTTCTGGACAGTCAAACTGGAATGAGTTGGAAGGATACATATAGGAAGTGGTTTCTTGGACACTAATTAGGACCATTTGCTTGGGGTTGCCATTATTTTCCTTTTAGTCTGGAGGGCACAATAGATCAAATGATTTATGTATCATTAACAATTCTTGTTAACCGTAAGCAGGGTTGGGCTTTTCCATACTGATTACTGAGTAATGCAATAACGACCTGTTTTGTTTCTTCTGCGGTGTCCGTATGAGCAAGTTAACGGGAAAGACCAGACCAAAAAGAAGCGCTTCAACGCTTCTTTTCTTTTTTAATGTACGAGTATTAACGCCTTTCATTCTGCGAGAGCGGCTGCGGAACCGAAGCCCATCAGCTCTTCGTGGCTTCCACCGCTGGAAAACCGGCATTCGCTGTGCCTGATCCCGGCTCCCAGTGAATGCATTTTAATTGTAATAAAACACAAACTCAACCGTATGTGCACGTGTGTTTTAGACGCCGCATTATTGACGCCCCCCCTTTCCCTTTCTCTTGCGCTGCAAGTAACGGCTTACAATCCCGTAATACAATTAATTTCACTTTAAAAGAAACCAAGAAAGCGAGCGTATGCGATCATTAAAATCCCACGTTTTCTTTAACGTTCGTGTGCACCGTGATGTCCAAGAGTACGCCCGGCAGTTTCGGCTGTTGGGGGGGTGGGGGGGGGAGGGAAGGAGGGAGGGGCGGGGAGGGAGGGCGCTGCCTTGTGTTGCTGTGTGCCGTGCCCCGAGCTGCTGCGCTGCGCTGCGCTGCTGCCTGGTGGTGCCGGGAGCACCGGCGGGGCCGGGCGCTGCTCCCCCCCCGGCGGAGGCGGCTGCCCGGGGCGGCGGCAGCGCTCCCGCCGCCTGCCCGGGGAAATCCGCCCACCCCCTTCGGCTGCTCGGGGGGGGGGGGGGGGGGGTGCTCCGACGCCTTTGTACGATGAGCTCGGGGATGCCGAAGCGCCAGCGCAGCATCCGGACCCGGAGCCCTCCCGAGGGGAGGCGGGAGGAGCCGCCGCCGGGCCGGGCCGGGCCGGGCGGTGCCGCTGCGGGTCTCCCGCCGCCTGCCCCCCCCCCCCCCCCCCGCCCCCCGGCCCCGGGAGGTGATCCTGCCGCCCTGGGCTGGGCCCGAGGAGGCTCCCTGACACGCTCGTTACCAGAATAAATCCCTGGCACTGAGACGGGGGATGGGAGAAAGAAAGGCTCAACAGCGTCGCTTGGGTTCCCGAACAACTGAAATTCTTTGTATTTGATTGAACACCGCTCTGTTTGGTGTCCAAGTGTGTAAAAGCCTTTGGAAGGCAAAAGAATTCTGTTTGCAAACATAACACGAAGTGTAAAGCACGCTACAGACATTCACGAGCACCCAGGAGGCACTGAGCACTCCGGTACGTTGGAGGCAACCCTTGCCAAGAGCTCCTTCAGCTTTGTTTCATTAACGCGAAAGTCCTCCCATATTTCCTGCTAAAGTCATTGATATCCGGACTGTTGTATTTATTGTCTAGCACGACTTCCCCCACAGATCTTCATTAAGATTGAATGGCACTCAGATAGTATGTCCTATCGTAGTGTCGATGAATTGCTGCGCCCAGGAAATCCTAAGCGAAGCCCAAGCCCAGCGAGAACCTCCGAGGCGAAGCTGGTCTCCTCTCCCCGCTCCCCGCGGAGCGCTCGGGACATCCCGATGCTACACAGCAGCTCCGAGACGGACCCTGGGTGGGAGGGATGTGGGGTTACCCGGAGGGGCTGTATTAAATGGAAAGGCATTTTTTCATTTGTGTACTTTCAAATGAAGCAGCCAGTTTCATTTAGGCTGGAAACTATTGTCAGTTGCTTGGTGTCCCATTTTGATCCTTCCTCAGCTTCGGTTGAACGAAATGTCTTGAAACCTATTCCAAAAAGATGCTTGTAGGGGCTTCCAGATGCTAAGATTTAGATCATTTGAACGTCAGCGCAGCCTTCTGGTAACAAAAAACATCCAAATGGATTTCGTTTGTGTATTAACATCCGTCAGATGGGAGAGTAGCACAGTTTAGAGCTAAAGTCTGTTCTCAGCGTTTTAGCAACTGGGTCCACGCGAACGTTCTCGTCTGGCAAGTCAATAGGTCGAAGCTACATTGAACAGACCGAGTCCAAATATCTGAAATGGCTTGGAATAGCTGCGCTAACAGACAGTGGTTTAACGTACGAGGCTATTACTGCTGTTTATATAGCTTCGCGTGTGCATGCAAATAGATGGGGAGGGGGGTCGTTGCGGGAGAGACAGCTATAAACGCACCCGGTGAGCTGCGCACCCCAAAGCTGGGGGCCGACCCCGGCCCCACGGCGAGGTACCGCCCGTGGGTGCGGGGTCCCCGCGCGGGAACCCAGCACCGGTCACCGACCGCCGCTGAACGGCCACCAGCCACCGCTTGCCCGGCCGGCGCGGCGGGGTCCTCCTCTCCCGGCTGTCGTGATAGGCGGGGAATCGCAACGCGAGGTCCGGTCCTGTCGCCGCCGCGGCAGTAGCGATGAAATAAAGCGTAACGTTAGTTAGGCGCGACGCAGCAGGTGGCTTGTTGTAAGCCTTGCGTATTCCTCTGCCTCTCGCTCCCGTTAGAGCGCCGGTAATTGGGGGAAAACAGTATTTTAGGTGCTTTAGAGAGCGAGCGGAGGAGCGGGGAAGAGCCGCCGGCTGCGCCGTCCGGCCGGGGCCGGGGCCGGGGCCGGACCAGGTTGGGCTTCTTCCAGCGCCCAGGCAAGGCCCCGGCACCCTCCCTCAAAGTCGCAGCAGTAGCAACCGTGGTGATTATGATAATAACAATTCTTATTATTGTACCTTGGCGCAGATGGCCGTTGCTATCTCACGGGGAGATTAAGAAGAGAGCAAGTCCCATGAAGGCACCTCTCTCCCCGCGTGGCCACAGGTCCCCAGCGCAGGCACAGGCTGACGGGTTCAGCTCATCCTGCCCGAGGGCGGCTCCCGCCCTTGCCCGGGATGGCTTTAAACTTCCTGATCGCGAGCGGATTTAATTAAAACCTTACTTTAAAAGTTCTCGCCATCCAGGCCATGGGAGCAAGACGGACTCGCGTGGCCCCAGAGCCGGCCAAGCAAACTCGGCGTGCTCAGAGCTCACGGCCACCCGCCCCAAACCCTCTCCTCCCGCAGGGAGACACCTCGGCTTTTAAGTTCTCCGCCAGCAGACGCACTCCCCCCCCGCCCCCCCCCCCCCCCCCCCCCGCCCGACACCTCCCCGGCCGGTTTCTCCAGGTGAGCTGCTGTTACGTGGGACGTGTTGTTCGCTGCGCGCCCACCTCCGCAGTGACCGCGGACCCCAAGCCGCTGCGCGCCCCGGGCTCCCCACGCCCTGCCCGCGGGAGGGCCCCCCCCGCCCCCGCCCCCGCCGGCCAGGACGAAGCCCCGGCGCCGTCACCCGGCTGCTGCCGAGCTCCCTCCCCGGCGGCAGCGGTTTGCTGGCAGCTCCGGCGGCCGGCAGAGCCGAGGCGGAGCGGGACGCGGCCGCCCTGCCCCGGGGGCGCACGGCCGGACCCCCGCCCGCCGGCGTGCACCTCGGCAGGGAGCAGAGCCCTGCCTCCTCCGCACGCCGCCGGGTCTCCGCTCCCCGACAAACTCCCGGGAAGATCGTTAGCATCCCTTTCTTGCTTTTTTTGTTTGTTTGTTTTTTTAATAGATCACCAAGCTGGCCACGTAGACCTGAGGGTCACACGGCTCAGGGGAGAAGAACTGAAACTGTCACAGGAGTTAAGAGAAGCAGGCGAACAAAGCCAAAGCGGGAAGTCCCCTCGTGTCCCTGCTCCAGAAAGAGCTCCCCGGCCAGGGGGTCCTGGCAGTAAGTCCCCCCCCCTGCGAGAGCCGCTCCGCCGCGGCGGCGAGGGGCGCGGCCGCGGCCCCCTCCGGAGCCCGGCCGGGAGCAGCCCTGCCTCGCCGCCGGCTCCGGCGCCTGCCCCCGGGGAGGGAGACCCCCGGGACGAGGAATGGCTCCCGACCCTGTATTTTCCTATTGTTTTGAGCCGGTGGATCAATTGTCATCAGTGCTGTCACCTAAGAAGCTATGATTCCGATTCATCTTGGCATCTGATTTTATTCTAATGGGTTAAATTGGGTTCACTTTTACAATTATCCCAGGTTTGACTGCGTAGTATTGCCTGACAACTCACAGTTTCATCGGGTTTGGCAAAGCGAGGTTGCTCCATGAATCCGTATATCATATCACATCAGATCAGGCTGAAGTTTGCTGTTTAGCGACTCCATTTGAGAGGCTTTTTATGAAAGTGGGAAGGGTCGATGCAGTCCACGGCTGGTTCAGTGCGATTTAAAAAAAAAAAAAAAAAATGTGGAGAGATGGCAACAACACGGGGTTTGCTGCTCGGCTGTGAATAAGCACGGAACGAAAAAAACGACGTGATGGGGAAAGGCTCAGCTCGCTACAATATTTTAGCAGCCTCTCAGTCCTCGCCTTTTTTTTTTAATTTCCTAATATGTAATTGCTTTATTAGTTTTATTTACAACCAGCTCCCCATTAACACCTCACCTGATTACTGAGGAGCTGAGACAACTAATCAAGAAAATCCAGCAAACCAGCCAAAATTGAGAGGTGGGATTTATTTTTGCTTCCATTCATTCTTCTTATTTATTTATTTATTTATTTTGTTTTGGAAAATACTTCGAAACAAACAGAAAAGAAAAGGCAGGTATAAGCGTATGTTGGTGAGAGGTCAGAGGTTAGAAATTCACGTCAATTCTATATTAGAGGCTGGGGAGGGGGGGAGGGGGGGGGGGAATCTTTCCACCAAGCAGCTTGTTTATTTTAATTAACATAGGGATCCTCTGCTAGGAACAAGGAACAACCTCCATCTACTGGCTGGATCATTGAGCCTCTTCTCCATCCAAAACCCATCCCTCATCACTCATTAAGGAGGGTACACTTTCGGAAGAAGCTCCTAAGGTCCAAGGTAAGCTCCTACATGAGTCTTTGCTAGCAATGCAGCTATTTAGACCTCACGGATGTCATTTGCGGGGTGTTTCTTTGGCGTGGTGGGTTTTTTTAAACAACACAGAATGGTCGTTTCCCCAGGTGTATTCGCAGACAACATTTGGTGCATCTGTGTTTTAATCTAGAAAAATAGCAGCCTGGGAAGACCGAGCCATTCAGCTCAATAAAAAAAAAAAAAAAAAGAGCTTGTGGCTTTTTTCTTTCTTTTTTTTTTTAAAGATTTTCTCTCTCTTTTTTTTTTTTTTTTTTTTTTTCTTAGCGGAATGGCTCCTTTCACCTGTCTGTGAATCGAGCCTTAAGGGAGTCCTTTCCAAAAGCAGCAAAACGTGATAATTTCCAATGGCTTAATTACAATGGGAGTGCAAATACGATTACGGTTAATATCAGACAACTAAGAAGCTAACAATGCTGAGGTCCTTGGCGGTGAACAGTGTCGTGTTAGGCAATAATCTGCCTCTCCTGCCTTCTTCTGGCTGCGTGATCACTTGTCTGTGGTCAGTCGCAGCGCTTGGCTATGGAGATGTGTGTCTGGGATTACCATGCAAGCAGCTAATTGTTTATTATTTAAATATCATCTCCTTAAGCAAATGAATACGTGGCTTAATTCACGTATTTTCAGATTGCCGGGAGGTACGAGCACGTTGGAGGTTTGGGGGTTTTTAATTCGATGGTGTTTACGGTTAAAGATACCCCGCGCTCGTGTTACTCGCACCGCCAGCCTCCGCGCAGCCTGGCTGGGAAAGAGAGGGGCTGCGGTGCACCGACCTTCTCATTTCTGCAACACAATAACCCGAAAGTTGGTCTACGGCACACCCGAGAGGACTCGAGGCAGGAAAAAGATGGTGATGGTAAAATACGTTGTTTCTAACATCAAGGTGGAACGTTTAAAAACGGTGTCGGGCTTTTTTAAAAAAAAATGCAACCCATTTAAATGCTGAAAACGACATTAGCTACATTTGATGCCACCGCCGAGAGATGTAACTCTACCCAGATTTTCCTTCTTTGTGTCTAGATTGCTCGTACGAGCCGCGGGCTTCACAAAGAGGTGAGGTCGATCATTAATAGCACTGTATTCCACCACACGCTCGCCGAGCGTAAAATAGCGTTAGGATTTAAAAACAGACCTGGCTTTAACCACCCGACTCGCAGGCAGCAGGGTCGTAATCCTCCTGCCGTTATCGCTGCGCGCTTTACATTTCTGGAAATGATTAAACTGGAAGTGTCTTGAAAAGTTCAGGTGCCCGACGGAGGCGGTGTGAAGTTCGTTTGCTGCCCTGGTGCGGCGGGAGGCGGCCGACCCGGCGCCGTGCCCCGGGCAGTGCCCTGCGCCTGCAGCCCGGGACGCGCGGTGGCCTCCTCCAGGACAGGATAAATCCAAACCGTTTCTGCTCAAAGAACTCCCCCTCCTCCCCCACCCCCCCCCCCCACCCCCTCCGCCTGCATACCCTCCCCTTTCTTCTAATTATTGTTGGTCAACTATTAATTTGCATGTAGACCTTGTGCTAAATCCTCAGAGCTAAACACAAGATCGTTCACGCTGTAATAGGCTTTAGGCTGTAGCCCGTGGCCGGGAAGAATAAGGGCTCCATAGCAAAGCGGATCCCGCTGACCGCATGCTGAAATCTGTCCAGGGCACACGCTAATTACGGAGGGGGGGACGGCCTCGGCAAGCGCCCGGGGAGCTCCGGGCAAGGGCTGCGGCCGAGGGGCGGGCTGGCTTCGGGAGCGCTGCCGCCTGGGCCGGGCAGCGGCGACGCGCGGGCAAAACCTTACCTGGGGAAACCCCAGTGGCGGCGAGATGGGGCCCCTCGTCCCCAGCAGCCTGGGGAGCCCGGGCATAGCCTCACGGAAAGGAAAAACCTGAGAGCGCCCGTCACGTCGCTAAAACACGCTGAATATTGCGCGTCAGATACCCTTCCCAAAATGCTGCGGCGAAGGGAGGTAAAAGCACCCCGCAACGAGGAACTGCGTTCAGGGGCGAAGTGCTAATGCAGATGGATTCATAAGGGATAAACCGGTAGATTTGGATTTTAGATGCCCTGTCGTGTTCTTTGCGAGCTTTCCCCTCCCCTCCCCTCCCCGAGCGAGCCACCGAAACCGTACGGGGACCCTCGCGCTGTAACGGCAACCCCTCGCTGCCAGCCTGCCTCAGAGTCTCGATTTGCGGCGAGGAACGAGACCTCAGGAACACTGAAATAGATTTACCTTGATCTCCTACAGGCCTTTCGGAAACGGAGAAGCCACGTTTGATGCTAGCCACGAACTTTTAGTGTCCCTTTAGGTAAGAAGTGGTCTGCCAACGTTAGGATGTTAATCAGAAAACGCCTTGGAAACCCCCGGCCGTCTTTACTGGAGCAGCAGTAGCTAGTAGCGTATCCTTAACCGTACCTGATGGAGCAGAAAGAAAGGACCCTCTAATTAATTAAGTGTGCCCAACCGGAGGAGGTTCAGTCATTTCTGAGTTTTGTTACGAGTCTGCCCAATTATTCCTAACGGCGCCGTCGAGCTAAGGCAGAGATGGGAATTTAACAGACGGTATTTTTGGTGTCTCTGGCTTGGACCGACACGCTTTGCCCCTGCACCTGCAGCTAACGTTTCGGTGAACCCGGGACAGCAAATGTCAGAGGAAGCGGGAGGAGAAGGGAGAGGCGCCCGCACCCGGAGGGCCCGAGGCGGGGGCACAGCCCGCTCGGGGGGCGCAGCCTCCCCGCAGGAGCCGCCCGGAGGGAGCCGGGCCCAGCGCCCCGCGGCTCCCCCCCCCCCCCGCCCCGCAACCCCCTCCTCTCCCCGCTCCCAGCGGGCGCGATGAGTTTGCGCGTCCTCAGCCCGGCAGGGACGCGGCCACGGCGGGGCGGCGGCGCTCCCCGGGGGGGTCCGCAGGGCCGGGCCGGGCCGCGCAGAGCGGGCGGGCGGGTTTCGGTGCGCCTGGCCCACGGCGGGGCACCTCTGGCAGCGCGGGCGCGGTGGGAAACGCAGGCCATTCCCGAGGGAGCGGGCGCGGCGGGAACGGCGGCAGGGTGAGTTACCCCTGGCAAAATAGCGGGACGGGAACGAAGGAGCATTTCTTTCTAAGGAAAAAAAAAAAAAACAACCACCAAAACAACCGAGCCCTGAAGGTGCCAGCAGGGTGGAAAGGTGGTGTTGCAGCCATCAGAAATAAACTCGTCCCTGGGTGAGATTTTTCACCGCTGTCGACAGCGACCGTTGCAATCACCCGCGCCGGGCAGGCGCACGCCTGCGGCAACACGGGGTGTGGGGGAGCAGGCCCTCCTGCGGAGGGGTTACCCCCCTCCCGGAGCGCGGCCGCCTCCCTCCCGAGCCCCCGCGCTGCCTCCTTCCCTCCCCCGGCGGCTTCCCGGCGCTCGACGAAGCCGCCGTCCCCGCGACGGGGCTCGCCGCCTCGCCCGGGCCGCCGGCCGTGCTCCCGCTCCCCCGGCGGGATTTGGGGGTGAGGGGGACGTATACTTCGCCCGTCTCCCGGAGCGGCCGGGGCACGGCGGAGGGAGGACGGGAAGGAGGGGGCTCCCGCATCCCGGATCGAATCACCTTGTTTATTTTTTCCTGATGGCTTGTCGTGCTAATTGACTTGTTTTCTCCAAGGAAAGCCTATCTCTCCCTCCGCCTTCCCCACACACAGATTTTTTTCTTCTTCTTCTTCCTCCCCCCCCCCCCTTTTTTTCTTTTTTTATTTTTTTTTCCAGGCCGGGAGCGCCCTGCAGGAGACTACGGCTTGTGGAGGGACCTACCCGTTTTAAGGGAGATTCCCTTACCCCTTTGAGTCTCGCCGGTTTTATAGCTATTACTCTCTTATTAAAACACACACACGCATGCAACACATTGATTTCCATCCAAAAGGGCTAATTACATTACTTACAGTAAATAGCAGCCCTGCTGTCCAGGGTCTAGTGTGCCAACAGAGAAAAAAAATCCCGGCTTATTTCACTTGATTGACTTCATCTTTGTGTGAAATTTTGTTTTATGAGCTGTATTCTGGCACTCGGAGGAATGTAGCAACATTCAATCTGCAAATAACATTAATTTTAGCTACTTAGGGGGAAAGAGAAGGGAGGAAACTGGCTGCCTGAATCTTGGGTTACATGGAAGAGGTGACTCGAGGAGCCCCTGAGGATGTCCCTGGGATGCTTTGGAAAGGAAGTGGGGGCTGGGGTACTTCTTTCACTAGTCGCGCTCGGGTTTGGTGTGGAGCGTCCCCCAGGGAACAGGGCGCGCAGAACTGCCGCCAGGAAGATCCTTCAGTAGGGATCGAGGTGTCAGGAAACAGCCGGCAGCTGTTCCAGGGAAAGGCAAGGAAGAGTGGTGTGAAAAGTAAGTAGGAAAAAGGGAGAAGGAGGGGAGGGGGAGCAGAGAGGGAGAGAGATTAGCCGGGGAGGAATGCATCGCCCAGTCCCCTGCACACAATGATCGCTCGCAGCCCGCAGCCGGGGAGCGGGCGAGGGGAGAGAGCCCCGCGAGGGCGTCCCCGGACCGCTCCGCGCCGCTCCGCGCCCGCCCGCCCCGTCGGCGGCGGGGACCGGCCCCGCGGGCTGCCGGCGGAGGGTGCCGGAGGTCCGGCTGCGGGTACGGGCGGGGGTCCCGCGGTGTTGACGCTCCCCGGCGGCAGCAGGGCCGGCAGAGCCCCGGTAAGCCCTCGATCCGCCCGGGGCCCGGGCGGGCGACCCCGTGCCCTGCTGCCTCCGAAGCCCCCGCCCGCCGCCCCGACCGACCGCCCTCTCCCGCGGCCGCCGGGCCCGGGGCGCGGGGAACGGGCTGGCCGCTCCGTCCCGCCTCGGCTGCCCCGCAGCAGCGCTTCTCCTCCCCCTCCCCTTCCCGCGGCGGAGCCAGGAGCGGCGGTGCCAGCCCGAGGGGCCGCGGAACGGAGCTTCCCCCGGCGCGGAGCGGCCCCGGGGGGCGCGGGGCCCCCGGGCCACCCTGCCCCTCGCCGGGCGCCGTCGCCGCCAACTCCCGGGACTCCGTGTTCGGGGGAGGTAATAAACCCCACCCCACCCACAGCCCCGACTGTAATGTTTGTCACTGCTTGCCCATCACTAGGGGCTGAGAGGAGCATGACAGGTCTTTGTTGTCTGAATAAAAATCAGTGGCAGCTCAAGGGAGGGAACTCCTCCTACTAAATTATCAAAAATGGGCTGGCTTTAGTCTCTTAACAAATTGGACAGAGCTCCGGAAAGCAGCAGTCCCAAATCCAACCTACAGGCACTGGGAACTTTAAAGCAGCCAGGGACTGCTGAAAATAGCACTTCTTTTTGCTTTCTTTGTATTCAAAACTATATCCTTTCCCGACCGATTCTACCGCCCCAGGTCCAAGTCTCTCCAGTCGGGAGCCCCAGCTCTCCAGAACAGTAACAGATCCTTTAGCTCGCTTTTATTATTTTATTTTTAAAATTAATTATTATTACATTTTCTCCCCCTTGTCTGTTTTCTGCACATCTTCAGGAAGCCCTCGGTGCTTGTGCAAAGAGAAGCTCCTATTGCAACCTCCCTCCCTGCGCTGTGCGCCTCGGTGTAAACGTTTTGGATGATCTAAAGACTCTGGGGTCTGTATATGGAAATAGTGGGGTGCAGAGCAGAAGAAAATACTTGTCCTTTCCGTCCCCCAGCCATGCTTTTCCACGGGATCTCCGGAGGCCATATCCAAGGAATCATGGAGGAGATGGAGAGGCGATCCAAGACCGAGTCCCGCCTGGCCAAAGGGGGACAGATGAACGGCCGAGAGACGGTAAGAAAGGAGCTGGCACTCTTTGAGAGGGAATCCCTGCAAGCATGGACCCGCGGCGGGACAGACCCTGGCTTTGGGGAAGAGAAAGACGCTGCTTCCCCCTGCCCCTTCCCCGCCACCCCTTGCTTGTAGAGACCCTCCCGAGGCTCCCTGTAAACCCGCCCGCAGTGCTGGCTGCTGCGCTGGCCAGGCTCAGATACACCTCTGTCCGGTCACTGTCCTTGCGTGTGCTCTCTGGAGTAACGGGGGGAAATATTTTAGCTGGTAACAGGGACGGGTTTTCAGTCCTTACGGCGAAGCAGCCCCTCGCCCCTCGCTCGGCTCTGCCCCGTCCGAGCAGGGCTGCAGCTGGAGTTTCTGAGGTGTACTTTACTTTTTTTTGCGCTCCTGGCACCTCCTAAATTAAACCGCAGACCGCGACCGCTTACTTTGCGTAACCATTTTTGGTCTGAAGCGTGGGACTGATACAAAGAGGCACCGCTCTCTCTGAACGCTCTGCCCGCCGACTACTTTGCTTAGCGGTAACATCTCCTCTTTTATCAGTCAGAGAACCAAACTCTTCATAAATGTACTAACGGACGGCGGAGAAACCGAGTGTCACGCTGTGTTTTGTGCAAGGCGAGATCTCCCTTTCTCCAACTTGTAGGGCTCCCGCCGGTCGCGCACAAGGCTCTGCACACAAAGTAACGGCCCGGAAAACTGCTTTAGGGCTTTGAGCCATCGGGTCCTTCCCCCCTTCCCTTAAATAAACTCCCGCTTTGTTATATGAGGATTTGCAATGTAAATTCAACTCGCCCTTTCAATTGCTGCAAAAAAAAAAAAAAAAAAAAAAAAAAAAGGGGCGAGGAGCACGACTTGAGATTGGAAAGTGAATGCGGAGTTGCCACTTTAAAACAGTTGCGACTTTAGAACAAGGTGTTCGGGATTTTTTTTCCCCCTCTGTTAGTTTATCAGCAAAAGCTGCCCCAAGTTTCACGGCAGAGCTTTTGTCTCCGCCGTCCCCCCGCCTGCCTTTGTCCCGAGCGACACTCCTCGTGGGGAGCAGATTACTGGGAACTCGCAGAAGTTTGCCGATGAAAAGATGTTACTTTTAGCTGAGACCAGCCCGTGCCACCTCTCCGTCCACGTCCCTGGCCGGGGCGGTGAGCCTTCGCGCTCGCTGCTCTTTACAGCATTCACCTGTCTCCCTTCTCTTACTTCTGTTTTACATGGCCTGGTTTTCTTTACAGACGGGGTTTTGGCTGGTTTAAGCGCGGGCGAAAATTTACCGGAAAATCGGTGCAAGCCTGCACCCTCTGCCATAAACTTTTGGTGCAGCAAAACGGTATTTTCCTACTTTAAAATGCCGTTCTTGTGGAGCGCTCTAAGATTAAAACGCCAAAGTAACGGGGAAGCTACAGACTTCAGCCTGAGGACCTCAGAAAAGAATGGGCTCTGCTTTTCTAAGTGAGGCCTAATCAGTTGCCTTCACGTATAGAAATGACATTAGCTCGTTAGGAGAGGTTTAATGGGATAAACACGAAAGCTGAACCGCGCGGAATACTTTCCTAGCGGGGATGGTCCCGGTTCCCCCTTAAACTTCCCGCCGGGAGCGGGCGGTTTGGTCCCAGAGAGCGGTCTCTTTGTACGAGCCCCGTCCCCAGCCCAGGACCCCGTCCCCAGCCCGGCCTGCCTGCCTGCCTTTCCCTCCCTGTCTCATCCCCTTGTGGTGTGGTTGTTTTGCAGAACGTGCCCCCAATGAGTCCCGAGAAGCCTGCTTTGTGTGCTGGTTGTGGAGGGAAGATCTCAGACAGATATTACCTGCTGGCTGTTGACAAACAATGGCACCTCAGGTGTCTTAAGTGCTGTGAATGTAAACTGGCTTTGGAGTCAGAACTCACCTGCTTTGCCAAGGACGGCAGTATTTACTGCAAGGAGGATTACTACAGGTACAGCAATCAGTCCCCGTGGGTTCAAAAGCACATGCCCTCAGAAGGCACCACGAGCCGAAACGCTCTTTTCGCCACATGGGCTTTCGAAGGTAGCTTTGATCGCAGTCAGCGATTCCCTAATCCTGTAAACGTGTCCCCTCCGAAAAGTCTCGCACGTTTGAAAACTGAACGGATCGACCGAGCGGGGACACGCCGACTGAGCACGCGTGGCGGCACACAAACGGGCGAAGGAGGAGACCCCCGGGTCTCCCGCCGCTCTGCCGTTTCCCTCCGTAGGCACCAGCGTGAGACCCAACAAAAGCTTCCCTCTGCCCGCAGCTTGCCGCTCTTCCCGCGGGCCGGGGAGCGGGCCCCGGGGCTGGCGCGGCGGCAGGGGCGGCCAGCAGCGGCGGAGCCCGCCGCCCCCTGCCCAGCCCCGCGGCTGTCCGGCGGAGGGTGCCAGGCGGCCGGGCCCCGGGAGCGGGCACTGCTTGCCCGCGCGTTTCAGCTTTCCCGGGGCTCGGCTCCCCGCGGCCCTTCTCGTCTTTACACGAGCGCCAGGAGAGCGGGGACTGATTTCCCCCGGGCCGCCGTTCTTCATGCGGAGGGGCCGCGGGAGGGCTTCGCTAGCGTCCTAAGCGAATAGCTCGGCTCGGCAGACAGCGCAAGGCGTTTGCCCCGGGACCCCAGCGCTGGCTCCCCCGTGGTGTTCCCGACGAGCCGGAGGACCGACCCCAGGCGGGCCGGGGGGGCCATGGCCGGCGACCGGGGCCGTCCTGGGGCCGGGGCGGGCGCGACCCTGGCGGGGACAGGCTCCCTGCCGACCTCCCGTGGCCGGGAGGGAAGGTGGGCGGCACTGGGGCGAGGTCTGCCTTTACCTTTCTAGTTGATGCCCACTTTTCCGTTTCCTTCAGAAGGTTCTCCGTGCAGAGATGTGCCCGCTGCCACCTTGGGATCTCGGCCTCTGAAATGGTCATGAGAGCCAGGGAGTCGGTTTATCACCTGAGCTGCTTCACCTGCACCACCTGCAACAAGACTCTGACCACAGGCGATCACTTTGGCATGAAGGACAACCTGGTTTACTGCAGGGCCCACTTCGAGTCCCTTTTGCAAGGAGAATATCCCCCTCAGCTGAGCTACACCGAGCTGGCTGCCAAGAGCGGAGGGCTGGCCCTGCCTTACTTCAACGGCACTGGCACGGTCCAGAAGGGGAGGCCCAGGAAAAGAAAGAGCCCTGCCTTGGGAGTGGACATCGTCAACTACAACTCAGGTGGGAAACACACGCCGAACCTCCCTCCCGCTCCTCCGAAAAGAGCGTTCTCGGGCTTCCCCTCAGCTAGGCAGTGCGTGAGTAACTCAGCCAGGCCAAATCTTGCTTAACTGTCGGAAAATCAAACAAACAGCCCTCTGAGGGTTGGAGCGTTTGCAGGAAAGCTAACAGCAGCCCTCCTCAAAGGCTGTCTTTGCCTATTAATGTCAAACACCCAAACTTAGCCACTTCCCAGGGTAAAGACAAAAAAAAAAAAAAAAAGGAAAAGGAAAAAAAAATCCCAACCCCAAAACCACAGCGTTCTTTCCCTATAGGAACCTCAGAGATGCCGTTATCATTATTTGTCTTTTATTAGCAAAAAGCGCTTTGCCAGTTAGACCTCAAATTAGATGTAACCAAATGGATCAGAAAAAAAAAAGAATAAAAGTTATAGTATATGGTTCCTACAACGCCAATGCAGTACGCACGTAACTCGATATAGATATTCAATTTATAGTAATTAATTCTTCAGGCAAAATAATCCCATTTTACTGGCACATAAACGATCAAACTGTACAAGAGGCCAACGAATCAATGCTGCTCCCTGTAACTAAGCCCTACCAAATGTGATTAAGGAGAATGGTTTCTGCTCTCTCAACGGTAGGAAAGGAACAAGTGTTGCCCCGGACTAGGTTTCCTCCCTAACTCCAGTCACTTCAGTACCCAAAACCGTGCCTAAACACGCAGTGTTAGGGGCCAGAGGTAAAGGAGTTTCAGGTACGGTCAAGCAGGTCAAGCGGCGTTTCGCTAGACGGAAGACGAAAGCAGTAAGGGTAAATCCGAATTAACAAGCTACCGACTCCGAAAACTATTTTAGCGAAACTTAAGCTCCCCATGGACGGTAACGAGGAGAGAAGGGTGTGGGAAGCGGGAGCGGTGCAAGGTGCTTCCCTGTGAAGCGGGGAGCCGTTCCGGCCGGGGCAGGGAGCAGGGGGCTCCGGCCCCGGGGCTCCGGCCTGGGCAGCGGCAGAGCGCTCCGAACCACTGGCCCCGCCGGGGAGCCGGGAGAGGGGGTCAGGGCCTCCCCCCCCGACAAACGCGGGTAGATAGACGTGCACCGCTTTCGGCCCGGAGCTCTCTCCCCTCCACCCAAGTTCAGCCCGCCGCCGCTGAGATCCACGAGCGATCCTCCACCGCCCCCCCGCAAGCCCCCTCCATCCCTCCCCCGGCACCTCCTCCGGGGCTGCTTGTGAAACGGGCTTAGCTGGGAACGGGGTAGCTGTGCGAGGCCATTTCATCTCCTCTGATGCGTAGACCTTGGAGCCAGGGTAATCACTGCGCTAATTGTTCCTTGTTAATTGAAGATGACATTGGAATCCCTGGCTACGGAGCGGTTTCCAATCAATCCTGAAAGCTGCTAAAGAAAAGGGAACCTGTAGCGCAGCCAGGACTCGTTCAGTCCCGGCTTCCAGCGGCGGGTTTCCCGTGCGCCCGCTCCTCGGTCTGTGCCATCTCCGACCCGCACACCAGCACCCAAATTCCCAGATCCCTAAGTGGAAATATTTCTGGGGACAATTTATCGTTAGAATTAGGACCAGAGATTAGGGAAAGACGAAAAGTTGTGGATGTGATAAAACACCCCTTGAACTTCAGGTCAGGGCTCAAGAGAGACGTTATTTGCGAACGTCGTCATAGTTTTTGTGTGCCAGTCTTAAAACTATCCTTCTTTACAACAACGGGGCATATAAGATGTACCACCGGCTCCAAATGAGATTAAAAAGCACTACCCATTATGAAAACACAGCTCACTTCACTGAGGTCTCACAAAATCCTCCGGGCAACGGAGGGGTGGGGGGGAAGCCGCTCTAATCTCACGCTTTGGGCTCGGGCTAGATGGCTGAGAAATTTGGTCTGTTCGGGCCGTGATTTTTTAAAAAAGTATTACCTAGCAATGTCCGGGGTTGACCCATGGTCTCGAGAAAATGCAGTTTGCAGCCAAACTGTGCACCCGGTGCAAACGACTCCAGCCCACTGACCCACTGCGCTCCAGGTCCGGGGGAGGAAAACGACTCTCTAACAGTTACGAAATGAGTCGCAGTAGATGAAATGGCTTCTGGAAAGAAAAAAAGAAAATCTCTAAATAACCGGCAGCCACTTTCCTACGGGCATTTTTCGCTCCCCGCCCTGGGATTCAGTAACTGCTCTTGCACGAAATCATTTACAAGGGGCAGCCGGTCCACAGAAAGTTAAATGTTGGGTACATGACTGCCGCTTCAGAGGGAGACGCGGGACGCGGGCAGGATCTGGAGCACGCCCCCGTCACCCACCCGCAGCCCGCAGGCGGGCCCTTTCTCCCGGGCATCCGCCGCGGTACGTGCCGCCCCCTCGCACGGCGGGCCGGCGGGCCGGGGCCGCCCCGGCGCCACCTGCCCAGCGCCGCCCGGCACCGCGGGCCGGCCTTGCGAGCCGGCGGGGCTGCGCGGAGCCGGCGGGGCTGCGCGGAGCCGGCGCGGCGCTCCCCCCCGCCCCCGGCCCCGGCTGCCCGGGCCTCCCCGGCTGGGGCAGGGGACCCGAGGGGCACGGGCGCGGCCCTGAGCCGCGCATCGCCTGTCCCGCTACAGCGCAGCCGAGCCGGGAGACTGCGCTCCGCCTCAGAGCGGGCAACGCCTCGGTCGGAGCAGAAGTTCACCCTTCTCGGTCACTGTTGGGTGAGAACCACGAACTGAACTTCCCCGGCAGACCGAGGCGGTGTCCTACCGAAAGAGTCGTACCCTGGGGTGCCCACACGGACGCGGCGGGCCGTTATGGAAAACGGATCCGACCTTTAAAAACGAAACGCTGATTAAGCTAACGACTTCGCCAAGCTGAGCGCTGACGTACGCGTACTCACAAGCGATCCGGCGGTACCGGGCTGAGATTTGTGTGCAGGTTTTGTTTCAGGGGAGCTGAGCACAGGGCCAGAATGGAAAATCAGATCCTGCTGCCGGATCTACAACAGCTTTTCTACTCGGTATTTTGTTTAGGAGTTTAATTTCTGCTTCTCAGCTCCTCGGCTGTAAAGTGGAAACACAACAATAAATAACTCAAAATGTTATGAGGTAAAAGCCATTCATACTTGCGAGCTGTCTGGAATTAATGTGAAAAATGGAAGAAACTATTCAAAAGTACTTAAAACATTCAAGGCTTTCTCTATGTTACCTCTTATATCATAGAATTAATATGTATTTTGAGGGAAACTGTGTTGACTTACAGCCCACAGGATGTAGAAATGAGATGGTGAAGAAGATTTCCCTAGGAAAATATTTTACACAGCTGTTGCTCAAAGAGCTGTTTACTTTATTTTATTATGTATATGTGTGTGTGTGTGTGTGTGTGTGTGTGAAAAACTATGAAGAGTTCACTTGAAGAATTCTTGGCAATAAAAAGCAAACTGTTCTAGCTCTTTCCAAAGCAAAATTAAACAACCCCCAAATCCTGCTGCAAAGAAATGAGCAATAATGTCTTGCCCGATATTTTGCTTCCCCTTAGTTCTCCAGGTAATAGTGTAAAACTCTGCCCTGTGATGTGGCCAAACCGCATAACGCTGTTTCACCCAAGTAAAATAGAGAGTGAGCTAATCATTGTATAAACCAGGATTGTCTGAGGATGCTTGGAGCCCTCTTCCCATCTTCTCTTGAAAATAAAAGCCAAAATAAAGTAGATCACAGACAAAAAAGTAGATCACAGAAACAAAGACAGTAAGCAGGACAGGGGAGCCCGAGGAAGTTCGCGTTGCTGCTGTAAACCTGAGCGACCCAAGGAAAACAACACAAACAGCTTGCAACTGTCTGAAGTAAAACCTGAGGACTGAATGCTGGTACTCTGATTTATGTCAGCTCCTAAGTTACGGCCCACGTAGTTTGACTGAAGGCAGTGTGATTGCTTGTGAAAAGAACTAGCAAATACAATCCAAATCTGGTCTGAAATTGTTTTTAAGGCAACTTTCAACTCCTGGTATTTTCAGAAGTGTCAGCTTACTTTGTTTGAAAGTGCGGATATACTTCTTACAGGTATATCTAGACTAGAAGCAAATCTAGCTATAATTAAATATTCACCTGATTTTCTGTCAAAGTGTTGTCTTACCAGCATCTGTTCATGTTGACTTGTCTTATAATTCAAAAGAGAAAACACCTTCAAGAAGCTTTTTATTTTCTCCTGGTTTCTAGTTGCTTTGCCTCTGTTTTTAGCACTGCCAACATCAGTCTCCCTGTATTGTGTGCTTTCCCTCTTTCTCCTTCTCTCTTTTTTTTTTGTTTTGAGAAATAGGGATCAACTAGGCCTTGTAAATAATCCAATAACTATTGGAAAGCAGTTAAAAAATTCAAATGAGCAACTAATGAAACTTGGTCTAGTTTACAGACATTCTGAAACATTTTTAATTAGCTGTTCTTTAATTAATATTCCCTGCTATGATGACACCAATAATTTTCTCCTGTGTGACCGAGCTATCTTTATAAAACGAGATCCTGTAAATTGGTAACCCTTTTTTTTTTAAGCTGAAAAGAAAAATATAGATGTCTCTCTTACTTTTTTTTGCCAATACTGTCATTCCTTTCCCCAATATGAAGTAATGATGCTATGATCCCCAAACAGCTGCAACTCTTGTGTACAATTCACACCCACAAAAGTGTAATCTGAAACAAATTCATCTTTCATAGACACTTTGCAAATCCTGAATCAGGGAAAGCAAAGAAACTCTTTTAAAGTTTTGAGCCACTAGTTGGTTGCTTATAGATACGTCCTAAATCAGAGCTAAGAGCTACTGCTGAGCGGGGTTGAAATTGAGCGACCGAATCGAGCCTTGATGCAACCGCTTTCTAGACATGTTTTACAGACGAAGGTCTTTGAGCAGTTCGTATAAACTCCCAGGCAGAGTCCAAAAGCATTTATTTTACCAGCAAAAAACTCCAGATTTTATGCTTTCTTGATAAACTGTCATAACAAACTTTCCTGCTGTACATCTCTCTTTATAGGTGCTTGTGATTTGGGGAAAAAGCTCCGGAACATTCAAAATGCTCGTTTGACCTTTATTCTTCTCTCAAGCTAAGAGTGTTTCAATGAGTGAGATTTCAAAATCTGAATGAGATTTCAAATGTCTCTTTGAATGCCCAAAGCAAAACCATCACCACAGGGAAAAGACTTGTTTGAAAGTAAATGCCAAAGGAGAGAGAACTTTCTAAGCCTGCCCTTAGTAGGTACAGGCCCGGGGGACGTAGCATGTTTTAAGAATAGGAAAAGGTCATCTTCTGGATCTTTTTTGTCTCATTTAATTACCACATCTGTACTTATCCTTGCACCATCTTAGCCATTCCTTGCTTGCTTGCTTGCTTGCTTCCTTCCAAACAGTACGTGGCTCAAGATTTTTGCCTTCGTTCATTTACCCTACATGATGCATGGCCACTAACTCCTTGTTTCATTTTGTTCCTTGAACAGGTTGTAATGAGAATGAGGCAGATCACCTGGACAGAGACCAGCAGCCTTATCCCCCATCCCAGAAGACAAAGCGCATGCGCACCTCCTTCAAACACCACCAGCTTCGTACCATGAAGTCCTACTTTGCTATCAACCACAACCCCGATGCCAAGGACCTCAAGCAGCTCGCCCAGAAAACAGGCCTGACCAAGAGAGTTCTGCAGGTAAGAAGCCACATCGCAGGCTTGACAGAATTTTCCCCTACCCCTGCCAGTCAATAGCATTTCCCTTATGTGTAACAATAGCGATATATGTAGAAACACTTTTGCTAGGTGCGTCCCTAGTGGGTGTGCAGAGGGGTATGGTATTACCTGGCAGGAGTGCCGAATGTATGCCCTACCACCCCGAGGCAGCCAAATACTAAAATGTGATTTGTAATTAGCTGCATCCTCAACATGAGGGAACTGTCTCCAGAGTCTACCAACCCAGTAGATATCCTGGGATCTGTAGTCTCTCTGTGGTGACCTTACTAAGGGTAGAGCTATCAAATCTACTCATTTTATACACACTGGGTGAAGCCTTTGGGCTCCCCTGAGGTAGTTAATGTGGCCCCTCAGTGAGCAGATCCCCTGATATGTAGGAAGCAAGCTTTGACCAATACGATCCTCCAGGACCAGCCGGCTCCCTCTCTCAATGCCTGTTAGACAACTGCTATCATTAAGGGCCTACATAGTAAAAAGTCACTTCCCTGTGAAGGACAGCCTAGCAAATTACATTTAAAAAAATCCCTATATGGTGTGTGCTAGCTCAGTGAAGTTAAAGCGAGGTGTGTATTATATGCAGAGTGCCAAAGAAGGGCAGCAATTGAGATAGAAGGAGAATCTATTAGCGGCAATTCCTTGTCCGTGTTACATGTCACCTAAAACATTTTCAGTGAATCTTACAGAACAGAAAGACTAGGTGACCCCTATCAACGATCTGTACGATAGGGATGGTGTAATTACCCCTCCTTCCTCTTCAGTCTTTTAAAATGATCAAGGCAAACTTTCAGCCTTGGCAAAAATCTGCTCATTCACCCTTCACCTCAATCTTTATCACGTGTCTTGACCCGAAACCTACCCAACCCAAGAATACACTACACGGCCATCACGAAAGTTGCTTTCCTTGGGTGGGTGAGTGAGCAGATTTTTCTTAAGACTGCTCTATGAGGTCTGCACACTGGGCTGCAACGTTCCAGTGAGCACCCATAGCGCTGGGCCTTGTATGCAGAGTACCGCCTGCGAAAGAGTCAGTACCACCAGTAGCAAGTGAAGCTGTAGGGTGACTTAGTCAATTTGCCACACAAAAACAAACATCAAAAAATGACTTAAAAGCAAGAACAAAGACAAAAATAAGCAAAACAAAACAAGCATCGGTAAAGAAATCAATTGGGATTGGTTTGCAGGTTTGGTTTCAAAACGCAAGAGCCAAATTCAGAAGGAACCTTTTGCGGCAGGAGAATGGGGGTGTCGATAAAGCTGATGGCACCTCACTTCCGGCACCGCCCTCAGCAGACAGCGGCGCACTCACTCCACCCGGCACTGCGACCACTTTAACAGACCTGACCAATCCCACTATCACTGTAGTGACATCAGTGACCTCTAACTTGGACAGCCACGAATCCGGGAGCCCCTCACAAACTACCTTAACGAACCTTTTCTAACATTTCAGTTTTTTTTTTTTTAATTCTTACTCTTCTTCTTTATTATTATTATTATAATTATTATTTTTATTATTTTCAAGCCTTTTTTTTTTAAAAAAAATAACAAACCCACCAACTATTTGGGAAAATAAACAGCTTGATGTGTAGCATCTGCAGCCACTTGGCAAATGAGTTTGAAGTAATATGTTGCTATAACAAATGAACATTTATTGTTGTTAAATTGTGCTCAAATTTTTTAAATTCATCAAATAACCGAAGAGAAGGTTATGAATCATTCTAATAAGTGCCTCTTAAAATTGTATGTTACTTATTTCCAGAACCTTGAAAAAAATGATTACTACCACCAAAAAAAAAAAAAAGAGGATTTTTTTCCCTCCTTGATAACCAGATAAAAATCAGCTTAATTATAGCCAAAAGAATGCTGCTTCAGGATTGTATGTTCACGTACAGCATTTAAGAACCCCAAATTTCATTTTATTTTTGTAATGCATCTAAAAGTTTTGTATGATTTTTTTTTAAATGTTGCAAAATAAATACAAAATGAACTAAACTAATCATCGAAACAGTCAGACTGCAAGCGACAGTGCTTTTTTCTAACGCATTAGTCACAAGCCTGACCCTCTCTGAGCACTGGGGAGTCTCACTGGGACAGCTAAACGCTCCTCTGCCCGTTCTTCACCCAGCTGGGACGTCCTTGGCCACCACTGAAAGCTCTGCCTGGATGGAGGGCTTGGAGAGAGAGACCTGGTGGTGAGAGTGCGTGTGGGTGAGGATGGCAGGATCAGGCTGCTGGTCCCCACATTTGTGTCCCGTACATTAAGGAGGCAAGATCCGGAAAACGCCCTCCAGAATGAGCTCACTCCTTTAAGGATATTATTAAAGTAATAACAGCAGAATAACTCCTCAGGTGAGGAGTCCTACTGATCTGAAATATCGCATAGGGAGGGTTTTTCATTTTTGTCTGTCCAGCAGCTCTGATTTGGAATTAAAAAAAAATAAGTGCGGTTCGCTGCGCAGCCTTGATGCCGTACCATTAAAGCAAGCAGGAGGTTGCCCAGCTACTTTAGTGAGCACAAAAATAATTTCCAAGAAGTATGCATGTGTACTGTTAAAATGAGTTTTTGATAAATCATACTTTTTTCAGGGAAATGGAAATAAGCAAAATATAATTTATTAAGATGTTTAAGGAAAATATCTCAGTACAATTTATTCATTAATATTTTAAATTTACTTTAGATGTTTCCTGAGATTGTATCAGACACTTTCTTTAACACGCGAACTTAAAATCTTTAGTTCATTAATATCTCTAACATATACTTTAACTTTTTAAACTTTGTATAAAAGAAAAAAAACATTAGCAAAAATTCTTACAAAAATGGGAATTGGCAGTGAATAGTTTTAAAGCAGATAAACTCAGAAGCCTTGTGGATGCTGATCTGAATACATTTCTTAGTTTACAATAGTGATCTTTCTTTTTTTAATTTTATTTAAGCTAAAAGTCTGAATGGTCTGGGCAGTGGTGAATGTTCATTTGTATCCTTTTATTGTAGTTGAACACCAATTAGATTGTGGAGAGTCTCAGAAACAAAACCGAACAAAAACCAGTCAAGATCTATGTCTTGCTTTTAGTGGATTGTTAAGAATAACTTTGCACATATACCCCACTTTTTAGACACCATCAAATCTCCTTTTTGGTGGTCAAAGTGGCTATTTAATATATTTTAAAGGTGTCCTTTTTGGCTGTATAAATGTGTGGTTACATATTGACAGTTCACTGCCCACATTAAAGTGCATTATTGTAATTTTTGCTCAGGGTTTTTAGAAAATTAGCACAGAAAAGTAGCTTATTTTTAAAAAAAAGATGATGGAAGAGATGTTAACACTGTAATAGAAGAAAGGTGTGTTTGCCATTATATATTTAGCAAGTATGGTTATCATCTTCTACGGATATTAAATCTTGACTTTTCCTATTTCTATTACCTTATGGGCATTTACCACTAACCAGACCAAACGACCTTGGTAAGGCTGAGATCTTTATTAATACACTTTTACAGGTAAAAATATTGATACTTATAAATTTTGTTCTTTGACAGAACAATATATGGTACTAGAGATCTACTTTATTAAGTAGACTAATTAAAACTCAGTTCTACTATGTGCCTTATGATATACCTTGGGAGTAAGTTTGTGAAAAATCAGGATATATGTGTTGTTTGTTAAATTAACTGTTTTAAGCCCTTTTGACACCTCACTAGTTTTGTACTGTTTTACCTCTTATTTCTGAAACTCTTTTTATGGTGTATCCTGTTAGAGGGGACAAACATGTCATAGAAAGCAGTTGTGCACTCTTTCAGATATAGTTGATAAATCCAATAACCTTATATATTGAGCTTCGTGTTTATAGTACAGTAAGTGGTCTAGCAAAATTGTCCATGTTTCTTTGTTTATTGATAAATGCATTGTATAGAAACTATTTCCCCTAAATATTTATGGACCAAACAATTGTGATATATCCTATTAAATTTGTGTGAATAAACCATTTTGAATCTAAGGAGTTTTATTTCCCATCAGGTTTTTTTGGGGTTTTTTTTGGGTTTTTTTAATTTAAAGTCTACATGTACCAGTGCGTCTCTTTGCTTTTACGGTACCTGTGAACAATTGGTATTAAACACGGAAACACGGCCTTTTAATATTTTAAAATATGGTTCCTTCTTAGGTTTTCAATTTCTTCATATTCAATGTATATGCTACTGCTGGTGCAATTTACATTTTAGCCTTTTAACCCCCTTTTTTGAACATGCAAAGTAATGCCCCACTGATTTGATATTGAAACCCTGTCTTAGACTTCTAAAAAAGCCAGAAAACTAGCAGCTAAAGTAATTGCATGACAAATATAACCTAAATAATATGATGAAATGAATCAAGATTTAATGCTAGGTATATTGAACACAAAATAGAATTGCAGACCCTGAAAAGCCAGGTTGCTCTGTAGTTTAATAAATTGTCACTATGATTTCTTTCAGGGAGAACAAATCATGGGGCATTACAGCCAAACATCCCGACGTTTGAAAATTCCCTAAAGTATTAAAAGAAGGGGAAAAGTTTGATCGGAAATCCACTGCAGTGAAGACAAAGACAATATTAGGTTATGATAATCATACTTTTAAAAATCTATTGAGCCAAAAAATAAAAATAAAAGACTTGATGTCATTTCCTGAATGTTAACAAAACATATGTTATTTTATGGTGTCTAATTAACCGAACTGAAGGCTTCAACAAATTGTGTGGTATTAAAAACAAATTTAGAGAAACTATGTATAAAACCAGAGCAACCTGGCAGCAATCTACCCAGCCCATATTCGAAGAAAACTTTTCTTTAAAAAAAATCACATTTGTCAAGCACAAGTATTTGTAAAATAAAATCTGAGTGCATTCATTCCACTTGCTTGCTAATGTGTACTAGTCATATCTGTTAAATGGATTTTTGTAAATTCAAAGAGAACTTTTCACTCATTTGAGATCATAGGAATCAAAACCCAGTAACTTTAGTACTATTGTTTCTGAATTCTTTTTTTTTTAAATGAGACAAATCTGCATGCACTTTTCCATCTGTCACATATAGTGTACATTTCTGTATGATGAATTTCTCTTTGATGTTTCTTGTATAATAGCTTTCATTAATAAACATTTTATTTGATGCAAACATAGTTAACTTTATGTAAACACATAGCTAACTGTTCCAACTAATTTAAACTTTTCTTTTGAAAAGAAGCAGTACAGTGCAGTTCCAATATGTTATATATATCTAAAATCACAAAGAATGAGGTAGCAATACTGTTGCACAGTGTAAAATTATTTCCTTTTGTGTTAACTTTTTAATTTTTTAACTTCTTGTATAAAACTGACATGTTTTAAAAAAAAATTCCCATCAGCATCAACAATAAAACAATCCCCAAGTTCTTCATCAATGTAAGAAAACATAAGCAGTACAGTATGTAAAATCCTCAATGACTTTTAGAGTACAAGGATATAATTTGTGGATCCCTGAGCTGTTTACATGGTCACTATGCAATGAGCAAGTATGTTACAAAAAGTTGGTCCTAAGATTTCCAGTCCAAATCACAGATGATTTTTACAAGCCAACAAGCAAGTGTAACAATAACCAATTCTTAGTAATGAGGTTTTGTAACTGTTAAGCAACTATTTGCAGAAAGGTTTTTTAAAATATATTCCTATTTAGCTGTATAGCCAAAGCGTATGTTAAACAAATTAACATATAAAAGACTTGCCAGAAAATCTTTCATTAAGATGACATTTTTATTATATACTAATGAACCCTATGTAAACAATGTAACTTTTATGAATGATGGACATTAAATATTTCACTTACGTGTATCTCCAGCATTTTGCATGTTTTCTTAAACTTTTCCAATTTCTGAACTCTAAAAAGAAAACCATACAATTATTAACAACATAACACAAAGTTACGTACAGATTACTGCAGCAATCTCTGGAAACCGGTAACCAAGAGTGTTCTAGCAGCAATAAAAAGGTATCATTTATTGGTGGCAATTATGGGAAGCATTGTTTAAACAACAGTATTATACTGTGTTGTAAAGTTCTATTGAAAAAGGTTAGTATGGTGGACTTAATTCAAATCAGCTTGATCAGAAATTTAAGTATACTGTGAAATTCTTAAACTGAGCCTTAGGCGTATTTATTACTGCAGAAAGTAAGTAAATGTAGGAAAGCAATTACTCATATCACAGCCATAATGTGGTTTCCCCCTGTTGTCCACAGGAAAATATTACAAACATTAATTATTCAAATCAGTAAAGAACTTGGTGATGTTTAGGGCCAAGAAAAAAACCCTACGTACTATAACTTTTCTTTTGTAAATCACTGCATTCTTTAAGAAGTTGCATTCCTTCTCCCCCTGATTTAATACTTACAGACATATTTCTAGTCTAAATTATTGTCCGTGTGCTGCTCTTTTCACCTGATTTAAATTAGAAAAATAAATTCGTTAAATACTCCTGGTGAAATACTAGCTCCACTGAAGTCAATGGCAAAATCATCACTGATTAAAGTAAAACCAGGACAGTTTTATTTCTCCATGTCTGATTAGAAACAATAAGGTTTGATTTTTCTTAACAAAACTATTCTTTGGAGATAATCCTGCACATAGTGCTCTGATTGACCTGACTAGTTGCATTAGCCAATCCAAATTTTTTGAAATATAAAGATCTGTCTCCTGCGTTGACAGTAAACATGTTGAAAGGGCAGCATTATATGAGAAAGAAAAGAAAGGAATAATTTCAGACAAGATTTGAGAGAATGCAAGACAAATTTAGGTTTTCAGGATCGTCACAAGTGAGAAATGTGCTTGGGGTCCTTCTAGTGGATACATATCCACGTCTAGACGCAGCATTTCTTTGCACTCCTGTTCTTGTAAAAGAAGTCAAATTGTGCGGTCCTAGAACATTTTACTCAGAATTACTCACCAGAGAAAAGGCTTGCAGGACCAGGTCAAATGACAGAAGGCTGACACTGCAGCCCACTGAAATTGGTGAATATTCTCTCTCCAATTCCGTGGGCTTTGAGCCAGGAGCTGAATGAACATGGAGATTAAATTACTTTTGTCTCTAAAGGAAGCATAACCTTCAGAATGAGAGAGAATATATAGGACAGCCATGCCGCTCTGTGCTTTGGACTTCATTCTTCAGAGCTGCTAATCCGAGCACCTGGCACATGCATTAAATTGACTTCAAAATATTTCTTCCTCCTTCACCCAAATACAGGACACAAATTATACTACTGGAATTTCCAGAAGCTACTATAGTGTCAGAGACTTTATTCAGTTATTCTGCAATGTTGAACAATTCTTCTGTGCTTCTCACTTGACACAGACTTATCTCGACACATACCTACATACATATCCTTGTCTTGCCTTCAGATAACCAGTACTTTCATATCTATTTAAGTCATTCAAACCTATAGGAAGTAACTCTCCATGCTTACACGTTCTAGCAAAGGCAGTTGTCATAATTTTTGTTTTGATACTACTCTACAGTAAAACATTTTTCTGGAGTAGTTTTTATGTTATGAATTTGTACTTTCATATGGCTTTTTCTTTTCATAGCTTTGGGCCAAAAAAAAATGTAGTGCTTGAAACATCTAAGTGTACAGATTATTTTGCCAGCTTTTCCTGTAATATCCAGAAAAACACATCTACTGCAATCATTGAATTCATAGCTTCCATGTTGCTGTAAGAGTATTCTCCTCTACAAGTTGATTTTATCATAACAAATTATATCAAATACATTCAATTCTAATTTTAACTAATTTGATTAATATCAGAAATGATCACTTTTTAGCTCCACTCATTTCTGGCTCAAGTGTGCTTCTGTTTTTGGAAATGGGATTGCGAGCAAGCACCCTTTGAAATTTCTGGTATTTGCTACTGCTAGGAGCAGAGGGCTAGACTGAAGTTCTCATCTAGCTTGGCAAAAATCAGTGTTATTTTCCAGTTTGTCCTCTTTTCAAATTGGACTTTAACAGGGGATAAAAATACTGTCAATAATTATGTTACTGCTAGAAAATAAAAGTTAGATATGCTTCCCTTTTGCACTTCAGTTACACACTTCAGTATAGATTTCTGAGTCTGAACAGATGCACAGTGTTTTGAATCTGTAAGACTGCTGCATATAGCGAATAAATAATAAGGGGAAGAACAAGCTAAGAAATGGTTATCAGACTGCAAATATAAGCAGTCACTGGGAGAGATGTGGTAGTTTTCTATTTGTCATCCTATGAATCCTTATTTCACCATTTTCCTTGAGGAATTTGGACTTAACCTGAGAGTAAACGACCAAGTAGGTTGCTGTTGCCACATGCATCTTGATCCCACAACTGAAAGGCAATAGAGAACCATCTGTAACAAGAATTTTTCAGGAATAATTATCTAGCAAAATAACAAAATGTTGGCCAATATCCTAAAATCAGTAAAATAAAATGCAACATCAGGAAAGCTGAGAGAAAGCTGATTACTGTTATATCTTAAGACATAAACATATACAGGCTCGTGATTTCTGTTTAATTCATAGAGGATAATTAACTTTACCAAACAAATACATATCCCATCACAACAAGGAGCCATGCATGTAGTGTCAGTAGGGACAGTAAGATAAGTTTAGAAAGTAACGAACTCGGCAGCTTAGAGGTGAATATTTTTCATCTGCAAAGATACTTGCATAATTACTGCTTGGGCTGCAGCCACAAGTGTTAGACAATACCTCTCATTTTCTTTTCTGGCTGTCCAGCAGAGTGCAGAGTATTTTTTGACTTTATAAGAAAAAGTGGACTACAGAAAAGGAAGTTAAATGAACACTGTAAAGTGCATGAATGGGATTGTGTGCCTTTATGTGCCTGCTAGCACATTTGATATAAAATGCTGCTGCACTGAGGCTCTGAATATCAGCCTTAAAGAAGCTACTGCTTTCTTTCTGCTTTTTTATTTGAAGATGCCTTGCTTCTTGTATACGAGGTTACATAGGCAAGCTGTAACTACGTTAGCTGAAGTAATATCCTACCTCATTTTGTCAAAACTTTTCTTAATAATCAAACCCGTGGACAGATACATTTTTTGTGAATCTGGCTGGAGCAAATTAAGAAGTTAGAGCTGCTGCTGTTCATTACAAGCTATTATAAATAGTTTATCTGCCCGGGAGTGCTTTCCACATACAGCAATGTTGGAATTGTCCTGAGTGAATCAATTTCTTCTGCTATTTAACCTGTAACAGAGCACTAACATGACATTAAATACATAGTAATCAGTGGTTCAAAACACTAATTTTAAACCACTGCTGTTGTGGATGGACCCAAATTGAGAAGCTCTCCAAATCACAACTTACCATGAAAACAGTAGCATTAGAAGACTATATGACTTGGAATGCTCAGATCTTTTATAAATAACATGCATATACTGAGATCTTTTTGTCCTATTGTCTTACAACAGCAACAGATTAAAACTGGAGAACTCAAAGGTACGGCTGTGTCCTTGAACCTATTCAAACTGTCTAAATTCAACATATTTCCAGAACGGACTGTTGAATTCTGGTGAAATCTGGAGCTTTTTGATTAAATTTCCTTGATTTCCTCATTTGGATCTGTCTGAAACAGAAAAATAGTATTTTAATGGGCTATTAGACTTTCTGGTCTTTAGCAAAACTGAAAAATGAAGTAATGTATAACATCAGTGAAAAAACAATTTTACAGAACTAAGATTCAATTCAGAACAGTTCTAAAAATGTCGGGGGGGGGGTTGTTTGTTTATTTGTTGATTTTTAGAACAGAAAAGTAACAGGGAAAACCATTTTTTGGAAACATGCTCTCCAATAACTAGTTTGCGAAGGCCTCTCCCTTCAGCCTCTGTAGAATTTTGCCATTAAATAACATTTCATTATGAAAACCTCTTACTTCAAGCAGGCTGAATCCTCCAGTTTCTTTTACTACTTTTTTTCAGTATCTTTGAACATTCGTGTTTCCTCTGTATCATTTTTGCCCGTGTAAAGCCAATCCGTGCCGGATCGCACAGGCAGTCCTGTCAGCACAGCGTGCATGTGTTTATGAGATCCTTCAGCGGGTATAAATCCTAGAACTGAACATACCTTACTCCTGGCTGCTTTCCTCAAGCAACTTTTATTCCTTTTATTAATTCTCAGGCCTACATGGTCTACGTGGCACCAGTCAACAGGCCTGTCGGGCTGAGGGCACTAATGGGCCCTGACCAGCCCCACCTGGGCCCCACCGCCCACGGCCCGGGGCCCCATTTAAGCTCAGCCCTGAGACCCTCTTCCCCCTGAGCTGTGCTGTACCTCAGCCTGCCCGGGGGCCTGCCTCTAGCAGGGCTGCTGCGTGGCCCGGCTCTGTCCCCAGGCTGCCCACGGACCCTCGGGCAAGGTGAGCTTTTTGGTAAGAAAAGGAATACGTCATGATTTGGTCAATTTTTTTTTTTCCTTCATGGCTCTATTTTGTAGCTGGGGTTCCTCCACCCTTCCTCCTAGCACAGAGTTAAGGATGCCTGTTAAAGTTGATTAGAAAATAAAAGCTGAAATAAATAAATGCTTGCGGCACCCGCAGCTCTCCCTGGCATGGTGCTGGGTCAGCCACTTGCAGGCTGGGCCCGTACCCTGTGGGACTCCTCTGCGTTGGCTGTGCAAGCGGTGGTGGCTTCCACGAGGCCTGTGGGCATCTTCCCTCCCGTACGCGTCCCACCCTCTGACAGCCTGAAGCTGCTTTTTTGGGAGGGGAAGGCATAGGCCTGGGAGCCTCGGGCGGAGTAAGGGATGAAACCTCTACCCTGGCACTTGGGGCAAATGTGCTCTGGCTTCAGAGCTGCTAGGTGAAAAGAAAAATACTTGCATTTATGCGTACTGAACCTGAATTGTGATGGCGTGCTGCAGGAATTCTGTAAGGCTGCTAAGCCTCGCGCTGTCCCATGCAACACACTATAATGCTAATGGGCAGCAGAACCCTGATAAGAAAAAATAACTTAAGCTCCTCTTTCTACTTCCAACTTGCGTCCATATGCTATGATCCTGGTTGTGGAAACACTTAAGCATGTCTTTAACTTCCTTATACTGCATGATACCACTGAAATGTATTTAAATGGAATTATTTGCAGTACTGAACTTAACTGGAGGTATAAACTGATAAAATCAGAGTTTAGTGTATAACTTATACCAACTCTGTTTCCTTCTAAAAGACTTTAAAGATTTTCAGGTATGTTAGTAGAGTACTAGTGAAATATCCCTATAGCTGCTGAATTTTGCCTTGTTTGTTGTCAGTTGCTTATATTTGCTTAGGAATTAGCCTTACAACAAATGGAAGCAGTTGGATTAATGGTCAAGAGTACCAATGGTCAAAGGATGAAACTATAATTTGAATATTTTGCAAATATGTCACTGCCATATATGAAATACATTCTGCACATATGTTACCATTTTGCTAACTGGCATGGAATGAAAAGGCCTACTCTTGGTATTTCAGGTTACAACAGATGTTATTTCTTCTGTGCTTCCAAATTATGATACTTAATATTCAGCACAACTTTAAAGTAGCTATATGAGAGACAGAGATAGCAATAAAGCATGCCCAGATTTTGGTTTTTACTGCCAATGTATAAAGTACAAAGCACCGGGGTTTTTAGTTTGTGTCTGAGCCATGAAGAGGATAAGCAAGAACCAGCCTGGGCAGCTTTTAGAAAGCTGTGGAAAAAAAGTTGTTTCAAGCTCAAGCCAGTATTTCTAGGTTTTTTTGATCCTGATTTCCTCGCTCACAAGTGAAAGTGGTTTCATGCTCCTTCCTTTTAGGTAAAAACATTCAGGCAACCCAAAGCCTGAAGAGGAAAGGAGAGCAGAGTCCAACCATGTTTTCACAACCATGCTAATGGCATTTAAAACCCAGTTCCACCCTCCGCACACAGTTCCACATGGACACCTCAGTAGGATAATAGTTTGCCCAGAGCATAAATCCCCTTGTGTGGTGACTGTCAATTGACTCCGACTGTAAAATGCAGCGAGAGCAAACGCGGTGGTGGGAACACATGCCAGTATCCGCATCGCTGCTCCCCTGCTTGGCGCTGATGCTGACATGTGTCAGAACGGAGCCTGCAATTTCCTCTCTGGCTAACAGGGGAGTATGTCCTAGGGTGGTTCTTCACCTGCAGTGCTAATGGCAGTCCTGTTCAGAGAGGTTTCTTTTCAGATCCTCTAGAAAGCTGTTATTTTTCTCTGTCCTGAGTAACGCTGTTTGGATAACTGACCAGTTACTAATGTCAAAAGGCAGAATACTAGTATGGCCATATATGATATCATTTTGTAATGTTCTGTTTGTGCTGTGGCATGTACAGATGAAATTCAGAATGTGTGGTTTGAATCCTCTGCAGGCATAGTCTGACCCTAACCCAAGGTAAACTTTGATCCTCTATTACTTAATATCAAAATGGAGAATAGCAATAGGAGACTGAACAGGTAAATAATCTGTCTTCCCCAGAAGGAAGTGCTATATGCTGTACATTTAAACTCAAACAATGGTATATAATGAACTGAAGAGTTCATGGGATCAGCTCTTTAGAAGACAGCGTTGTCCAGTGTGCAGATTCCTTTGTGCTGAGTGTCAGCTAACTGTGACCTTACACATACCACTGCCACTCCTCTGTCTTTAATCAAGTTAGGCAATGATTACACTTGAGCAACTTTTGAGACAAGCAGACCTCTAGACTCCAAACTGCAGAGTCTGTGATCCTCATTCATGTGCCCTATTTTGCACTACATCTTGTTTGAAAGGGAAATAGGATCATAGGTGAGTGTTTAGTTACACACATGGAGCACATGATTGGAATTAATCAATTATTTACAGCAACCCTCAAGTTCAGCAGCCTGTCAAAGGGAGTGCAACAGGCGTTAACCAGGTGTCTGTGTATTGCCCTTAAGAGCAAGGAATGGTGGCAGTACTCTCCCTGATCCTGGAGAAGCCCTCCCTGCATGTAGGTATTTCTGTGCTACTGCTGCAGTACATGCATTACCATTAGTTTGGCCTCAGTGAAAGTGAAATCCAGTATACAGCACTGGTAAATAGGAATCCAAAGTTTGTTAAAAATGCTCAGTATGATGACAAATGTAACAATAAATCATAATAGACTAATAATAATTTTATCTGTTCCCTGTGCACTGATATTGCACTATCGTTTTCTAATGGACTTATTTACATGGCTGGAATGCTCACTATGTAGACTCTGCAGTAAATAAGGGTGGTAGGCTGATACACTGTTATGACATATGAACTCTAACCACCTATCTAACAGCATCTTCTTTCTTCAGAGACTTTTTCTGCTGCAGCTCTGAATCTTGAAATATTTTTTCTTCTTTTACCTTTGTCTGTAATTGTATCACTTCAGTGAAGTCTTGCCCAAATTCACACTGGGATTGTGAACAGGATCAAAGTCTGTGGTGTAATTAAACCCATCCCACTCATAAGAATTCAATCTCTTTTCTGAAAGCTACTTCACATATATATATATAAAAGAAGTTTGCTAGTGTCATCTGTTTCCCATTATCTATGCTTTGAGACCTATATATGAGGAAACATTAAGTAAAACATTTTTATTAAAGACTTTTAAACTACATAAGAAAATTGAGAAAGTATTCAACAAGTAGGGCAGTAGGTTAAGTGAACTAGCTGTACCCAAGGCAGCATTTGCACTCTAGATCATATGGTGTGACAGTGAGGTGGCACAATTTCAGATTTATCCAGCTGTGTGGTAATAGGTTAAACTTTGACTTCGTAGCCAAAGATGACAGATTCACTCCAGAGCCTAAACCCTGGGCCCTGTGACTGTCAGCTATTCTTTCTGAAGGCTTGCTTTCTCCAGAAGTCTTTCTGAAGACACCATTGATCACTGTATCTACAAAATGACCGTGCAAATATGTGACAGTATTCTTGCAAAAATGCTACTGCATGCTTGGAATTAAAATAGTAGTGTTGGCATTGTATGCTGCATGGACTGCTAAACCCATTTTTCATCCTAATTCTATAATTTGGGCTTTCTGGATTTAGTGAATCTTAATGTTGCTCATGTTCCGATGTAGTTGCTTGATGATGCAGGTGTTTGGAGCAACCATAAAGGCTTCATGCTTCTTACGAATGCTTCACGGTCTTATAAATGTGGTTAGGTACAATTTTTTCTGTGCTCTACCAGGAGGATTTCTCATTTAAAATGCCAGTAGAATTTTTGGATGTAGCAAAAAGACTGTAGCTTTCTATACCCTAATTTTCAGAACTATTTATCTTGTATTGGCCTGGGAAAGAAGTCCAACTGGCCAAAGTCTGGCCAAATTGCAAGAGGCCAAAGTGTAAGAAAATGAAACATCATGGTGGGGAATGTAGGCAATTAGAATGATGCACCATAATCTATACTTATTATTAATCAATTGAAAAATCACAGCTTCATGTGACATGGTAGAATTTTATCTAATTATCAGCAATAACATTTACAAGTAAGACTTATGATTTTTAAAAACTTTTTAAGAATAGTAAAACTGTTTTAACAAATGTGCTACCACACTGGCAAGTAAGCTACTGCTCCCTGTGGTTTTGTACTTTATACATCCTCCTCTAAAATATGGCAAAAGGCCTTTCTTAATAAAACAAACTGTGTTTGGAACTAATTTCTAGCTGATTAGTGTCTCCAGAGTTCTCCACTCAGTCAATGGCTACCTAGGAATGAGTATTGGCAATGTCACGTATTTTCTTTGCAAAGAGTAAAGACTTCTCTGTTCTGTTTTGGTCCAGCTGTACTTACCAAATAGCAATAACAAAATTATCACCAACTTAAATAATCCAGGGTTGAATTCATTCTGTTTCAAAGGGTCTAATCCTGTAAAGTACCAGATAAATTTGTGGGAGCCAAAGCTACTCAATACTCTTTCTATCCTGCTTTTGAAAAAAAAAAAACCTGTATTAATTTTTCATCTAATATCTGGCCAGCATTCTGTTTTCATAAAAACTTTGCTTTATGATTTTTTGTCTTTCTTGGGGATCAAAATAAGATGGTGTCTGTCTTCTGTTTTTAAATGAAAATTTAATAGGGAATTTGAGTTCAGAGGAAAATAGAGCTTCCATCTCTGTTAGTCTTCAGGCAGTAGCATAACACTACTAATTGTGGTGGCATAGGAAGGCTTTAATAGCCGTAATTTCTCATAACTGAAGGAGTACATCTGAGCACACAATTACCCTTCATTAGCACCTTTTTAATCACTTCAGTGCCTGCAGGTCAGCATATTTTGCATTGCTCCATTAGAAGTGATGGACCCATATTGAAGACAATGATATGCAGCTTTATAAAAAAAAAAATAAAAAAACCCAGTTCTCTATCAGCTTGCTGTAAATAGGCAACACAGCACAGTTGACTTGAAGGAAAAAAAGTCTCTCTCCCATTTCTTCATCCACGCGAACTAAGGCCTCTCTGCCACTAGAGGGTGAGACAACTACAAACCAAATACTTAATTCTTAGTCATTCCTGTACAGGGTACAAATGCAAGTTAACATGCAGACAGGACCTTGGTTACTCATATTTAGAAGAGAAAGATACATACCATGGGCATAGCAGTACTCATATGCTTGAAGCCAGAGCTGCAAAGAAATACGGGAGCAATCTGTGATAATGAACGACAGCGGAACCAGACTCATTATCTAGACAATAGATCCTTTGGGCCTTGGGAGGCATAGTTACAAAAAATAAGTTCTGATCTTGATTCAAGTACCAAATCAAACTGTTCTGCTTCAAGAAAGAACTACTTCTGGGTTAAAATGTCTCCCTTTTAGTAAAAAATCTGAAAAAAAAAAAAGGTCTAGCTTCCTGCTTGCCTTTGATCTACACCATCTATACTGAAGACTTTCTTAGTTGCTTTCTTGTAGTTCTTTGACTTTTCTAGTATTTCTTTCCTTTTACTCCAAGATGGTCTGATGCAGTTGCCCTGGCATATCTCTCAAAACTGTAAATTATTTGTTTTGTGTAGTTTAGTATGGCTGTGCATCTTGTCCTGGCAGAAGGCACTAATTCCTACTAACATGTCAATGTTTCTTGGCTAAATGTTTTACAAATAAGTCATGTTTTGATGCTTGCAGAGTCTTAGAAGATCCTTTTCTCTGAAGACTTCCCTAACTCACAAAGAAAATATGCCATTCACATTTCAATTTATAAAAGCTACTCTTAAATCAGAGATTTAACAAATCAATATGCTGTTTCTTCAGGAACACTATTTCCTGATTTAAAACAAAAATGAAGTCCCACAGGGTACTGTAACATCAAGTAATTTTTTTCTTTTTTTGTTCTTACAAAGCTCTCTGAAGGATTCTATCTTTAAATATGTTTTGATGGTGTCTGCTGCCTTGTTACTCTGTTTTTGCTTCAACAATCTGAAGGTCCAAATTCAACTTCCCTTTTTTCTGAAGAAAGACTTTGATACTGAGTTCGTGTTAAAAAAAAAAAAAACAAACCCCAAAAAACCCCAAAACCACCCAAACAAACAAAAAAACCCCAACAACAAACCCAAACAAAAAACCCCACCAAACACCCCCCCCAAACCAAAAAAAGCAACACAAACACCAAAAAAAACAAAACAAAAAACCCCCCAAAAACCCCAAACAACAAAAACAACTACAAAGGGCATGTATGGGGTCAGGAGAAACAAAACTATGTGTCACTAAGTGGTAGTAAAAGAAGAGGAAAAAGGGATAAAAATATTAAGTATTGTAGAAGAAAATACTAAGAATCGTACAGTTCTAAACTGTTGCCTGAATAGTAACTTATTCAACTTAAATGAAAGACATTTGTGGCAAGAATTAGTGAAATTTTGAGGTTCTAGTCTAGTTAGAAAAGGGCAGCATACATCTTTGTTTAGGGAATTACAATTTCATGCTACAGAACGATCAGAATTTTGTTGGAAGCTTTTTATGTTTATCAACAGCATTTAAATTTTAGGGAAACTAACTGAGTTTGAAGTTACATGTAGGATTTCACATTTTCTGGCCTAAAAACTTGTCATGCCTAGGCTTAGCTGCATGCCCAGATTTTGTTGGCTGCATATTTAAAGCATAAAACCAGTCCTTAAACCCTATTTCAACAAGGTTCAATATATTAAGCTAATGTTAAATAGAAACTCACTCTGCTGTTTATGTTGGTTTACTCATGGTTCTTGTATAATATTTGCATAACTTCAGAGAAGCTATAGAATCATTTTCCCTTTTTAAAAAAGTGTTATTCGAGCAATGAATGCTTGTTATTCTTTATTTTTTTTGAGGATTTTAACTGAAAGGAAACAAATGATGACATTCCCTTGTGCTGACATTAAAAATCCCTGGCCCCTTTCTATGGGCTCTTTTCTTTTAGTGTCCTAAATACCATAGAAGTAATAGAGCATTTACAGTTGGAGGCAATGATTGCTTTCTTCATTTCAGAAGAAGAGATTTTGAATTCTATCAAATAATTTTAACCCTCAAACCTATCCAAAAGCTTTACTGGGAGGTACAAATGAAATGACACAGAACAAACGAAATATTGTTTTGCTACTCTGGATATCACATGAAAAGTATGACGTGCTAAAAGCAATTTTATTACAACACTAGCATATTTAGCACAGTTCCTTATTCTACATAGTCTTTAGCATCTTTCTCCTTAGTGATTTCTATAGGATTTGCAGCTATCCAAACACTTTGCAAACCCAAACCATTTTTTTTCTGGACAATAGAACATAGCTGTTCTAGTTGGGAAGACTGGAAATCTGTCCAGCTTTTATCTCCTTCTGTTACGGCAACAATACTAGATGTTAGCTGCCTACTATTTTCTAAGGCTCAGAGCCAGACCCGATGCAAATTACATGACTAAACTTACTATTAAATTCAACCACATTCACTACCAGTCTCAAACTACTGTTAGCAGAAAGGCCCTTTCAGCTGAGATGCAAGAGCCATGATTTGATTTTATGGAAAAACTTGAGGTAAAAAGCTTCGTCCTTGTTTCAGTTTCTGAGGCATTGCTGCTGGAATTTGCTCCCTGGAACCAAAATGCTGGAGGCTGAAAAAACACATCTCTATGACACCTAAAAACGGTGTTAGGGGAGGGCTGGTGCTGTGTTAGGGGAGGGCTGGTGCTGTTTAACTTGATTAATAGAAAAACAATAGTAAAAATCTGAGAAATGTCCATGTTAGCTGAAGGACCCATGCAAGAGAAGAGAATTCAGGTGTGGCTTGTTCTCTTCCCATGCTCTAATCTGGGTATTTGCGGTCCACTGTTGCACTGCTCGCGTGCGCCTGTAACAGAACTCTTCTCATCTGGGGTGAGCAGCGGAGGCGCTTTGAGGCTACAGTAGAGGGAATGACCTCCCCAAGCCCCGACCTGACTCTGTGAACACTCATCTTTTCACCGTGGTAGGGTTGGTGGAACCATAAGCTTCTGCTTTTTTTCCAGCTTCCTTCAGACTAGTAACTAAATTAAAGCTGTTTATATGTTTTCTTGCAGCACTTTTGCAGGCTAGCTAAGACAGAAAAACATTTAAGCACCATTTTTCTTTCACTCGATGTCTTCCACTGTGCAGAGCAGTTCCTCAGGCTTTCTTGCAACAGAAGTGCTTGCTGCTTTGGTGCCACTTCACTGCTCTGGGATTTGGGGAACTTTTCTTACCCTGCCTGAGCTCCTTCTCTTCTCTCTCTGTGGCTTGGCTGCCAGCTTTAGCTGATCTGACATTCCTCCCCACAGAAACATGAATGGGAATGGCAGGTAGCAGCACAGTGGTTGTCTTGTTTATTTCAAATGTGGCTGTTGGGTAAAAGCTGAAAATCCTATTTTGCAAACAGCATGTCCAGACAGGCTATTACAGGACTGAGCAAACAACCAGAAAAAACCCCTACCGTCCATTTTCTGAGACCTTGAAAATAAGGGTAACTTTATTATACTTGTCTGTTTTAAAGTTTGACAGTATTTTTAGGCCTGAAGAACTCAGTGATAAACATTTGAATTCATCATTCTAACAGTTTTCAACTTTCAGAGTAAGTTATTTGTTTTAAAGGTTGAACATGTCACATAGTAATAGCATCTAACCAGCAGCTATGAAATGTCTAAGGAATCAGGGGAGATGATAGAGAAATCTCAATAAACAAAAGATAATGACTGGCACAGCAGAGCGCAAACAGTAAAAACAGATAAGATGGGAGGGAGTTTTTACTTTATCATACATTTTTGGATCATGTTATAACATCACAAAGATCATGCCTGTCATATAAATGCAATCTGAAAAGGTGTTTTAGTCAAACTTTGACTTATGGAAGTTCCAGAAGGAAATAGATGGTAAGACAATGGACCAAATTCTGACCATGGTTGTACATGATGAATTGGTAACAGGAAGTTTAAAATCTATTTTTACTCATTTGTTTTTTGTGGTATGACACTAAAGCCCAATTTTTTCAGTTCTCATTCTATTTTCTTTTTCCTGCCAGATCCAGCTCCAGGCAGAAGAAAGGTGTAAATAAGATAGTTTAGTAGGAGGAAAGCTTCTGGAGGGAAACCCTCCTACTATGAATCTGACACATTTATCTGCTTTTGTGGAAAAAGCATTATTTTTAAATTAAAAAAAATGCCATCAAACTATTGACTATGAAATTTCTAGACAAATACACTTAATGCTCAAAATGCACCCCCTTTATATTGTACACTAAGACAAAACACAATGGCTTAGTAAATTTTTTGAAATACACATGTAAGGAGCTGTTTTTATACTGCATTGTACCTTGGAGAACCATCTACTGTGCAAGCTGAACTCAAACTTTAAAAATGTTACCATTGCAGACTGTCAAGTTTTATTTCCACTTTTTGCTCACTTTGGGGGGAAAAAACCCTAAAATTCTTCATTGTTGTAAGACACCGCAGTGTAAGTAGAAAGTGTATTCCTATGGTACAGACTAAAAGAACAAGTCATACTAGCTTTGACATACAATGTATGTTTAATGTTTGAGGTCTATTGTTACAGAATATATGGAATACTAAGGTATCTGCACCAAGGTTATTGAAGTTCATAATAACATGCAGCACCACAATGTTAATATAACTAATGAAACTATATATTAAACACTGTATACCCTATTATATACTTTATGTAACCCATTCAATTCAAAATAATAACTGCACTATTTAAGTATTTCTCAGTTTTTGCTGGAAACAGACTATACCTAATTAGGACACTCTGGGTGAAACATTATTGTTTACTAATGATATATTGCTGGTGCATTTGGATGTCTTGTACACTCATTGCATATGAATGAAGATAAGATACAAAACATTTAGGAATATGGATAAGCAGGCTGTAAATGCCAGATACGTAGGCACAGTAGAAACGTTGAGGGGACACAGAGGTTAGAATGAACCCCCATCTACAAGCGAAACAGTACTGATCAACTTAACAAAAACAATTTTTGTCCATATATTGAGATAATTCTGTGAAACTTTCCATAGCAGAAATTAGGCTCAGATCTTGCAAAGAAAATTGGATTCTGCCAACTATTAATATTGGCTATTTACTTATAAATGCCTTCATATTAACCTGAAGTTCACTTGCTAATCAATGGGAGAAATATAAATCCAGTATCCAGTGGTGGTGGTAGGGGCTTGCAAAAGCAATGGCCGATCCAAAGTGCTTTCTGAAGCCTGTTACTGGGAGGGGAATCTTCCCATTTAGACATTCAGTGTGTATTTCTTGCTGATGCGTTTAACTATGGATGTTTTAATGTCCACTGTGGCTTAATCCTACAGAACTATAAAATATGAATATTACTTACACTGCATGTTTGTTTTTAAAAAAAGTAATAATACCTAAAAGTAATGCAGCACTTCCATACTCTAATCTCTCTAAAGGCACTTCTTAACAGGTGGCTTGAGCTTGCAATTAAGTTAACAAGGAGCAGAACCAGTGAATACTGTTTTCCTATGAATTTGTCTTGTGACCTGCAATGAAGTACAAACGCTGTTCCAAACTTCTGGAGCGTTTCTTTCCTCTGTGGATTGCACTGGATTGCAGCTGATGTGCTGTGGCTGCCTTTCCCACCAAAGGGGCTTCTACTCATCAAGCTATTTTTACAACATTTACATATTGTTAACAAGATTAAAGACTCTGCTTTTCTGCTGGGCAAAGAATGCAAAAGTTAGTAGGAGAGGGCAGGCAGATGACATAAGTCTTGCTTCCTTAGAGAACTTGTCCCAGATATCATAATTCTATTAATCCTTTGAGATTCTGGCAGATTCTTTATTCATGAGGGTAGACCCTATTACCCACTCAGGGAAGAAAAAAACGCTAGCCCGTTATTTTGGTTATTAACTACTATTACTATTTAGTAAACACTCCAAGCACTGCAGGGAAATCAAGAGATGCAGTCTCAGCCCTGAGGATTTTCCATACTCAGGTACTGAACTTTAGTGTTTGGTACCAGCCAGATGGATGTAAAGGACAGCATCTGACTCCAGCTGTTCTACGAGAGATTTTTCTGCGATTTAGCCCTTGGAGTTTCCAAACAGCTAAGGCTGGCTCTTGCCTTTATATGGTGACAGCATGATCTATTTTTCCATAAAAAGCAATGACCTGTACGTCTTGTGCAGGGAAGGTAGCAAGGCCTGTGATGATGAGGAGTGGGAGGGAAGGAAAAGGAATGAAGGGCGGCAGAACACTGCTGTCTGTGGCACGACAAACAGGGAAAGGAGCAAAACCTACACACGGTAGCCAAGTCTGTCACTGGAGAAGCAAACTAGGTGGTTTGACCAGGGTAATGCCAGAGAGCAACTCCGAAAAGAATGGTTTTTTTGATACCCTAATGTGTAACCAAATCGATCGTTTAAATGAGCTGTCTATTGCAGTGTATTGAGAAGGCAAGATTCTTCCAAAAGTCTTTGAAGTGTTGTTCTGTGCAAATCTTGGCAAAAGTTTCATCTGTGTAAAAGTATTATACAAATGCCTTTCTACAGCTTAGAAAACTTTTGGCTAAATGTGTTCAAGCTTCTTGAAAGAAGATATCTGCCCATATACTGATTCAGTGCACAGAACTATTTATGTGCAGATGAGCTGCAAAATGTACTGTTTCTTTATGCTGCATAGAGATTGAGAATTATAAATAAAAACTATTGGCAGATCAGGAGATCTGGGATCAGTATATTCTTTTCCATAACTACTAACAATTGGGGAAAACCTAAACATAATAAGGATAAAATAGTAACTCAATGAGTTGACTTCATTTTCATCTATAATTCATTCCATTTGGTAATGCTCTTCTACCAAATATGGGCATATCTGAGTTCTGTGTTTTGGAGGAAATGTGAACTGAGACAAATTTATCATTTAAGTAATACTGAATGTTTTGAAGCATTCGACATCTGGCAATTAAAGGTGGTAAAAATTAAAGAATTGTTTTTAAAGCAGAATAGCTTCATAATAAAATGGAGATAAGATTTTTTGGGAGTGACTTTCAGGCCTCTGAATGGTTGGAGGAAGGAAGGTATCATGGAGATGCTGGTAGGCTTGCATTGTATCAAATCTCTCAAATGAAGCATGAAAGATTTAATTTAGAATATAAGAAGTGAAATGTCTCAGAATAACAGAGTATTGCTGGAAGCTTTCTGCTGTGGCCTACTGATGTCAAAGTGAATGACTGAGGTATCATACCAGATCTTAGAAACGAGTGAAGGGCAAAGCAATTAAGTGTCAGTTAGAAATGGTTAATTTAAAAAAATAAAGGTAAGAAGGAGCAAACTGAGATATAGCATAAAAATGTATGAAAACCAATAAAAGAAATCTTGTGGCAGTTTTAGTGGTTCTGCTATTTAATAACTGGAAATAATAAGTTTGGTTAGGACTGCTTTCCTCTGTTAGGTGTCCTGGAATCCTTTTTTGGGAGGTGTAGACAGAGGTCATGGAAGTCATAACTGAATAGAACAAAATGGGAAGGAATAGTAGTAGAGCAATCACCACTTTTAACTGCTGCAAAGTGTGCCCTGAATCTGTCAGCAGGATTTCTGTTTTTCTTTTTCAGAAGAAAAAGTATAGCAAAACAGATCAAACCTAACATTTTTTGTCTGGGTCCCCATCATTCACTAGAGGAAATGACAAACTCATTTTATGTGAGTTTTATGGCTATCCCTTCCCCCTTCCCCTCAATTCTGTTTTACTCATTGATTGCAATTCTCAGTTTTTGTTCCAAGCTTCTTAAACCAGATTATCACCTTTTCATTCCAATATTCTCTCCTAGTTGCCTATAGTTATCACTACCTTTTTATAAGGGTTGCTTTCATAACCTTTTGATCTGCTTTAGTAATTCACTACTTGTACTTCATTACACAATCATAATTATTTTTCCTTATGAAGAAATTCAGTTTTGTTTTCAAGCTCTGGAAAATTTTCAATTTAAATGGCCTGAACATTCATTGAACTCTATGGCCCATCGTACAAGCACTCGGTTAACTGTAGTTAAACCCGAGGTATTTTCAAGTTTCAGAATTAGATTTATAAAGGTTTATACAGGGGGAGTGACTCGCACAAGGTTGCAAATAGAAATTTCAAAGAAGGGAAACGTGAAGGAAGAATCCCAGTTAAAAAAATTCTAAACAATTTTGCAATTTAGAGCAGTAAAAAAAAAATCTATAAAGATTAGGGCAATAGGAGCAAGACTGTGAAATGCTTTAAAAATTCATGTCCTGTTGTGGGTTCAAATGGCTGACACGTGACCATACATTGTCAGCATGGCTCTGTTACTTGCCTCTTGGCCATACCATGATGTAGAAGTTCAGTATAATTCAGAGGGAATGTGGCTTCATTTAAAGATGGTATTTCTCAGCAGCAACTAGATATTTATTTCCTTTGTTAAGGTAAAAATCCATTTTAACTTAAATGATCCAGGCACTATAGTTGTTTATGTTTCACTCTTCCATTGTGTTTTAGGCCTTAACAATGTCTCAGGCTAAATGTTCCCAACATTTTGGAGTAAGCCTTCTCCTCCTTTGGCCTTCTCCTTTCCTTTCCCCATGCTGCAGATGGCTGTCTTGTGATTTGGCTTTTTTAGACTGAAAAAAAAAAAGACAGTCTGCAGTGGTACTGGATAGATTAAAGATCTTCACTAAATCACAGGAATGGGATCTTTATACCACCATTGTTCCTACCATATTAATATGGGTTTTACAGTGAACTCCCAATAGAGGAATTAATGAACAGAAATATTTATTTTTAAGACTTAATTATCAAATATGAATGATGCTTAGTCTTAGGACTAAAATTTGGTTTAGAAGATTGGTGTTCACGTTTCAATATAATATTTTCATGATTAAGCCATATCATAGGTTGAACACTAAACTTTGAACTTGACATAGCACAACTAAATCTTCACATCAACACTTGTCAATCATAGTATATAGTTTTTTAAGAAAAATACCACTGTAATACATGGAAGATGGAGAAACTATACCAGCAACTCCAGGAAATGGCCTTCAAAATATAATTATACCCAAAGGGAATAGACATATTTGTTGGTACCTCATGCTTTATAAAGCCATGGGAGTTAACCATCAGATAAGTGCATTACCTGTCATGGCTTATTGCTTAATTATTATGTCTATTTGATATGAATTGGAATTATACACAAACAACATTGAGTCTTAAGAGCTCTTAAATTTGTGAGACAAAATTGTATCTTCAGATCTCTGGTAAGAGTCTGATCAGACTCCCTGGTTACTAGCTGGTGACTTAAGTTAGTGTGACATGTCTTTAGTACTAGATAAGTTTATATTTGGTTTTCCCTTTGCACTTTCTTGTGCTGTTGGATTTTGATCTTAATGTTCCCTTAGAGTATGTCTTTGTTTCTGATATATTTCCTAAAAATTAGGCTTGCAATACATCATTTACTAGTCTAATTTTTTGCCTTAATTCATGCAGTGTGTTGTCATTCAGGGTGTGAATAAATGTAAAGGCAACCTGTTTCCTGGATCTACTTTTCTGTGCAAAGTAATAAAATAAAGGCAAACAAAAAAGGAAAGGCAAATTGTCCTGAAAGAAACAACATCTGAATACTAATTTTTCAGAACACTGGTACTAACTGCAAGAATAGAAAAAAAAAAATGAGTACTTTCTGAAGTCTTTAAAAAAGAGTTGCCTAGAAGATTTTTGGAAGTGAAAATTAAATTTGGCAGAAGATATGTAAGGCTCAGCTACCTGCTAAAACTTGTCAACTCTTAATTTTACATCTGTTGTTGATCACGCTGCAGGACTAGATAGTATGTTTATGACCATGTCACTGCAATGGAAGCAGCAATGTTAAATTGTCATGTCTAGTCAAGTAGGGGGCTTGGTCTTTCATGCATATTTAATGACAGACAATCCCACTGAAGCATAGCTGGTGTATTGCAGGGGTACCCTTACAGGAAGGACTTGTGTTTAGTTTTGTTATTCTTTGCTGCCTCAGGCATAAGCATCTATGATCTCTCAAGATATTTTAAACAAAGTAGAATTACAATTATACAGACTTTTAACAAAAGAGTAGTTTCATCTGTAATCCTGGTTTTGTCTCAAGGGTTATCATTTTGCATTGTGTTCAGCAACTGAATAAGAGAAGCCCTGCCAATAACTGCCAGGTACTGGCAAATAATTACTCAGTGTTCAGGTTAAGTAAAGATTTTGTGCATTACAAAATTATTTAGCAATTAGATTTCAAAGTAGCATATGATCTTTGTTGCTGTCCTCAGGTTTCTTCCTTCCTCTTGCATGGTAAAACTTACTAAATTTAATGTATATTTATGTTTCTTTTGTAACTATTGGCCCCATTGCTATTAGTACAGGAGATGCTACCACACTGCAGTAACGAAACCTGAAAAGATTCCTCAAATCTAAATACATTAAATATGAAAATTCAAGATGAAACTTACTTTAAAAGGCTTTGAATATTTATTTGTTAAATTGTTTTACACCCTGAAGAAAAAACAAATGTATGCACACATTTTGGTGATTAGAGACAGCCAGCATGGCTTCACCAAGGGCAAGGCCTGCCTGACTAACCCAGTGGCCTTCTATGATGGAGTGACTACATCAGTGGACATGGGAAGGGCTACAGATGTCGTCTATCTGGACCTCTGTAAGGCCTTTGACACGGTCCCCCACAACAGCCTTCTCTCTAAACTGCAGAGGTATGGATTTGATGGGTGGACTGTCCGGTGGGTGAGGAATTGGTTAGATGGTCACATCCAGAGGGTAGTGGTCAACAGCTCAATGTCCAGATGGAGATTGGTGACGAGTGGCGTCCCGCAGGGGTCCGCATTGGGACCGGTACTGTTTAATATCTTCATCAGTGACATAGACAGTGGGATCGGGTGCACCCTCAGCAAGTTTGCAGGTGACACCAAGCTGAGTGGTGCAGTTGACATGCCGGAGGGATGGGATGCCATCCAGAGGGACCTGGACAAGCTGGAGAAGTGGGCCTGTGTGAACCTCGTGAGGTTTAACAAGGCCAAGTGCAAGGTCCTGCACCTGGGTCGGGGCAACCCCTGGTATCATACAGGCTGGGGGATGAAGGGGTTGAGAGCAGCCCTGCTGAGAAGGACTTGGGGGTACTGGGGGATGGAAAGCTGGACATGAGCCAGCAATGTGCGCTCGCAGCCCAGAAGGCCAATCGTATCCTGGGCTGCATCAAAAGCAGCGTGTCCAGCAGGTGAAGGGAGGTGATTCTGCCCCTCTACTCTGCTCTGGTGAGACCCCACCTGGAGTACTGCGTCCAGCTCTGGAGCCCTCAGCATGGGAAAGACACGGACCTGTTGGAGCGGGTCCAGAGGAGGGCCACGAAAATGATCAGGGGGATGGAACACCTCTCCTGTGAAGAAAGGCTGAGAGAGTTGGGGTTGTTCAGCCTAGAGAAGAGAAGGCTTCGGGAAGACCTTCTGGCAGCCTCTCAGTGCTTAAAGGGGGCTTATAAAAAAGATGGCGGCAGACTTTTTAGCAGGGCCTGTTGCGACAGGACAAGGGGGAATGGCTTTAAACTAAAGGGGGGTAGATTTAGACTAGATATAAGGAAGATGTTTTTTATGCTGAGGGTGGTGAAATGCTGGCACAGGTTGGCCAGAGAGGTGGTGGATGCCCCATCCCTGGAAACATTCCAGGCCAGGTTGGACGGGGCTCTGAGCAACCTGATCTAGTTGAAGATGTCCCTGCCCACGGCAGGGGGGTTGGACTACATGACCTTGAGAGGTCCCTTCCAACCCAAACTCTTCTATGATTCTATTTTGGTTGTATTCAATAGGCCACTGTTTGTCACTTGCCCTTACTGAGCTATGCATATTCATGCTGTACCTCCCAGAGGTTCAATATATGCTCATGCCATTAGCTCCCCAAAGATCTGCCTTGATTCTATCTCGAGGCTTTCACCCCTAGCAGCAGGTTTGGAACTAGAAAACTTTAAAGATTTTTCTGCTGTATATATTATAATGGTAAATATACTTTTAAACTGTTTTTGGTGGTGAGGAAATACTTGTCATATCTGTAGCTGTATTTTTGAAGGACTTGATAAATTATTTCTGAGATCTTTTCTATTGTTTAATGAAGGGGGTTTTATCCATTTAAAAACAAGAACCACCTGATTAGGAAAATATATAGCTCAACTGCTGAGCAGATGAATTAATGCAGGTAAGTATTCTTTTGGAAAGTCACCAGAAATGCTTCAGAGTCTTCCAAGATTTTGTTTCTTGGTTGGTAGCAAATTTTCAATGTTGAGAAGGCACGTGGAGCTGTCATTAATTTTTACTGTGAAAATGTTTGTATAGAAATTGCTTTTGGAAAGTGAGAGCTGCACAAATAAGAGTGGTGGTAGTTCCCTTTGGGTCCAAGTGACGACAATTCTTGAGTTAGAGTTGCAGCTTTGCTAAAATATTTGAATGATAATTGTCCTGAATTCACTGTCACAGAAATAGCATATAAGTGCAAGTAAAGAAAAGTACACCTTTGCCAAACCACTTGGCGCTGATAACACAAATAAGAAGCAAACTCTCAAAGCCTGAGTGTCATCTGCATATTCCTTGTTTGCCATTTTCTTCCCCACAGGAGCTTCCAGGAAAAGGCAGTCCAAATATTGGTGTGGAAGTGCAGTAAGATACAGAACTTACCTTTCTGATAAAGCCATTTATGCAGACTTTCACTCCTTCTGCAGCCTACTCCTGTCCCAGGGCTCCAGGGAAATGTCTCAGATTGGCTGTTCACTGTCACTTGCTTTTGGAAACAGGGTGCTTTGTCCTAGTGGCTCTGTGCTCATCCTGGAGCTCAGTGCAGCCTTTCTGCCCTTTTATCTTCCCATCCTTTGCCTTGGATCCTCTTACACTTAACCCGAGAGCTCCGATTTCCCAGTCTTCTGGGAAAGCCCTTCCCTTTCTCTCCTTTGTGGAAAAATGATTCAACAGCTGTATCTGAAAGTTTTGAGAATGTGCTCTGGAAGACCTTGGTTTCCTCTCAGGACATTTCCCCTTCACACCGCAAGGCCTGAGCAGGCGATTAGCCAGCTATGCTCCTCTGTCCCCTCCTGGCAGCCCAGCGACGCTCTCACTTCCCACGGACCTGTTTGTGGGGAAGGGAAACATCTATTTCATGTGTTGCAGGCCAGGCTGAGCCAATTGTTGGAGTCTTGAGAGCATGTGTGTTTAAAAGTGAGTGTGAGTATTTCACAGTAAAATATGAAAAGTCTACTTTATGGTCTTTTAAAAATATTTCTGGCACAGCAAAACAAGTAAGATGAGAGACAGGCTTTTTGTATGGGATTACTTGGTGCTAGTGCAGCATTTTCTCCTTGCCAAGTTTTTGGTTAAGTTGGAAAGTGTATTTCCTTGATTATGATGAGGCGAGACACTCTTTAAATAGAAAATAAATTTTATCGCCATCTGCAGAGCAATCTGATGAATTAAATGAGGAGTTACGAAAATCTTCTGTCGGCCCTTTTTGAATAGCAGGTTCATATGCATTTTATAAATCCAGAACTAGATTTTTAAATATGCCTCCCTCAAAATTTATCACAAAATAGTTTGTTACACTGCAACAATCTTTGTCAGGTTATATATTCCTTTTTGATGCTTTGTCCTAATTTGAGATATCTATATATACACACAAAATATTTTAAATAAGATTTTAAAAATACCAATGTGAACTTATGTTTACAGGAGGAGTCCTGATCTGCCAGTCTTCTGTCCCATGTCAATTATGGTAAATGGCAGTATTGCATATCAACATGTAGTAGTCCATTTTGAACACATAGTCTATGCTAGCGAACATCTATAATGAGTATGTAGTAGTGAAGATATGAATCTAAAACCTAAAGTTTACTGGCCTAAATTGCACTATCAGAAGTGATGGGAAGACTGTACCAAAGTATCATAAAACCAGACTGGTCTAGGCTAAGGCCCTGCCAGCACCCTGAAGAGCTGTGTTCAGCCTGCTCAGCTATGGTCTGCTGCATGGTCATGGGCAAACTATTTAGCCTGTCCATGTCTCAGTTACTTGCCTATAAAACGGGAGAGGAGACGTCAGTTTTGTCTTCTGTTCAGTCTTCTGATGTAGAAGAAAATGCCTTTTCTAATGCACATAGTACCCAGCACAATGAAGTCCTGATCTCTTTTCTAGACACACTATAACATGTATAAGATAAAATTATTCTGCTGTTTTGCTGTGGGGTTTAAACCCCATATATCTGTACTAGTCATTTATTTTGAAGAGTTTGAGACACTTCAGGTGTTGGCATTCATATACCAGCAATCATATATAGCAAAAATCACACTTTATCACCAGAAACCCTGTGTCTTACTTCAGGTTTAACAAGTAACTTCATGAATTAAAACAAGAGCTTAGGTATGCCAGCAGCTATAAACATCTGTTTAAACATGTTAGGGATTATTAGGGCAGTACCTCAGCCTTGTTAACTTGAAGTGTGAGCCAGGTTTGCAGTCCAAAGCAAGCATAAGAACTGTGATGTAGCAAAAAGAAGGGAAAACCTCATTCTTGCAGAGTGAAGATTAATTGGACATATACAATGAGTACACACAAGCCTTTAAACTTTCATTCAAATCTAGTCCAGCCATAAAACCACAGCTGTTCAAGCTAACAAAGCATTATAGGTCTAGACCTGCAAATGAGCACATGAATGGTATTAGAAATTAAAACCTGCAGTAAAAGTCTTAGGGCACAGTTTGTCACATCTGTACGCAGTCAGATCCCATTGAAAGCAACGCCAAGTTCAGAGTCAGACTTTGGTGTTCATTATAAATGCACTCCAAAATTGTATGATTGAACAACAATCTGTCTTGGGTTCTCAGACTTCAATATAATGCTGTGGGATTAGGGAAGCTGAGACAGAGCCAGTGAGAATGATTAGTTTCTCATGCAGAAAGATACCCATAAGCGTTCATTCTTTCTTTTTAGAGAAGATGAGGACAACATATCTATTTCATCCTAGTTCTTCTCCAGTACACTTTTATGCCTTAACCATAATTGAAATATCTTTGCCAAAGCCTCTACTCCAGTTGTGAGATTTTGCTTGGATGGTGGTGTTATCCTTCTGAAGGTGGTAGGTGTCCTTCCTTTAAATCTTGTTCTGCCTGGCCTCCTTGATTTTGTGCTTTCTAAGCTCTTTCCATTAGCCAGGGAACCTGTCCTTCAAGAATTGCTGCTGTGCAGATAACATGCAGATTCATCTTCTCACTCTTTCATCTTCACACCTGTTTCCCTCCATCCAAACTAAAGCTTTAGCTATTCTGACATGATCTTACAGTTGTTTGGATTTTAGTTCATATGTAAGATGGGTAAAACAAAGCCCTTAGTGTTTTCATCATGTTGTTCCTTTCCTCCTTTTTAATAATTATGAACAACATTAACCTTTGTCTGTCATTTACGCAGTAATCACTTTATCAGCATTTCTTTGTGATCCCCACATCTAGGTGTGTTGTGGTTTAACCCGGCGGGCAGTTAAACACCACACAGCTGTTTGCTCACTCCCCCCTTGCAGTGGGATGGGGGAGAGAATTGGAAAAGAGGTAAAACTCGTGGGTTGAGATAAAGACAACTTAATAGGACAGAAAAGGAAGGAATAATAATAATAATGATAAAAGAGTATACAGAACAAGTGATGCACAGTGCAGTTGCTCACCACCCGCCGACCGATGCCCAGCCAGTCCCCGAGCAGCGGCCCCCCCGGCCAGCTTTCCCCAGTTTATGTACTGAGCATGACGTCCCATGGTATGGAATGTCCCTTTGGCCAGTTTGGGTCAGCTGTCCTGGCTGTGCCCCCTCCCAGCTTCTTGTGCACCTCCAGCCTTCTCAGTCGGTAGAGCATGGGAAGCTGAAATGTCCTTGACTAGTGTAAGCACTGCTCAGCAACAACTAAAACATCGGTGTGTTATCGACATTATTCTCATACTAAATCCAAAACACAGCACTGTACCAGCTGAAAGCAGGACAAGGCAATAGTCAAATATTGCATAATTTTTCATAACTGAGATGTCTCTTTTTCTATTCATTCACACAACTGGAACTTATAATTAAATTACTTAATTGTGTCAATATCCCTTTCAGGCCTGCCTTGTTTATGTCTGCTCAATGTGCTGTTAAATGTTTTTCATTCTGATTTTGTTCACATGGCTCAATTCTTTAAATCCATCTAACTTAATTTTTTTTCCTCACACCATATGCAAACTACTTCCATAACTTTCATGTTCCATCACTGATCAATCTTTGGGTAGTTCTCAATTTCAAATGAGATCATGAAATTAATTTCTATGAAAAAGCAGCCTGTCAATTACAGCCTAATATTGCATATAAATAAATATATGTACTTCTATTTTTTAGTAGATTTTTATTCAGAGTCGTGTTTTAGGGAACCTGGGTGTTTTGCTGCACTGTAGTCTTCAAACAGGGTGGGTAGAATAATGTGTAGAAAAGATAAGACAATCAAAAAATAGGTGTGAGAACAGATTATTAGAATACCTTGCAGTGAAAAACTGTTTCAATTTAAGAAATGAAAGGAAAATGGTACAAGCGAGTATTTCATACTTCTTAGTGTGTGTATATTGTGATGATGAAGGAGCACAACAACCAGACACTTAAAAATGCTAGAAATCTACCATCTGTATCTTGAAATGCCAGGGGAAAGAAAAAAGACAAATCACTGTCATAGAAATATGCTTAAGCAGTTTGCCAAGAAGCAAATTTTGCTGCAGAGTTCTTAAATGATTCAGTGTACCCTCTGGTTTGAGAGAATTACATTTTATCTTATTCCTGTGTCAAGTTATTGATTCAATTTCTTAAATACATTCTTTTTCTGATTAGGAACACCACCCCCACCCCCCCTTAAATGCTGGAAGAATGAACAGCTTACAGAATTGTCTGTCTGTTTTCTATATACATTGATTGGGAGGATGAGTATTTGAAAGGACCAGTATTGGAAAGACTTTTAGCAGTAATTGCCACTTTGAAAATGAAATTAGTGAATATAGAAACTGTCCTGGACTGTAATTCTTCATCATAAACTTCTATTTATGCCTTTTTGCTAGATAGTGCTTTGGAAAAATGTAAGGCAGTTCATGAAAACTGTATCTATCAACAGTGATTTGGTGGAAGGTATGTGGAAGAAGCTGTTGAAGGATCTAAATTCTATCTGATCTACCTTGCAACTCAGTCTGTGTATTCTTCACGGCACTCATGAATGGGCTAATTTTCCACAAAAGTCTATTTTGCCTTTCTTGTTCCTTTTGAAATATTAATGTTCACATTTGAAAACAAAACCAGACTTATTCTGATGTTGCAAATGGCATTGCTACAAAGGATGTTCACGTCTCCTGGAAGAGTGGTTCTGACTTGATGGTTTTTCTAGCTGGAGTCAGTATGATAAATATATGACAACTGTGGGAAAATGTGGCCAGTTTTCCTCAGAAAGACTCACCGGCACAGCTGAACAGTTGCTCAAATATGACAACAATCAAAATCTAGATAAAAATTTGTGCTTTCAATTCTTGAAATATGCATATTTGCCCCCCCCAACAACAACAAAAAATCCCACCACATTCTGGGTGTAACCAATGATATTATAAATAAAAATGAATTACCTACTAAAGTGGGCGATTAGCTTCCCTAATCTTCAGAAAAAAATTTAAACAGCAAGCTTGATCAGACATAAGAACATCTCAAGAAATTTGTTTGAAAACAGATCTGTTCTCCAGTGCAAATCTCATTTACCTTCAAGAACTCAGATACTAAAAATAGCATTGAGTCTTACAAATTGCTAATGTGGTTATTCTAATACAACCTTCAGAAAACTGAAAGTGTGGTTGCTCTCCACATAGTAGCAGAATTGGGACAGAAAATGCAGAAACAGGTATCTGAATTGTATTTCAGCATCAGAAAAGTGATGTGTTGTCATTTGCTGAATTTAGTAGCAGGATGCTGAGAACCCCTCTCTGCCTATACCATGCCTGAACAATGAGATTTGTTTGATTTATGCCCATAAATTCAAGATAAAGGACAAGTTTGGGTCTCTTGGAAAAACAAAGCAAAAAATGCAGCTGAACATTATTCAAAGAAGGTATTAAAGGCAAACAGGAAAATGGCAAAAACAGTGCTGCTTAGAGTGATGCATTTGACAATCCTGATTCTGACAGATTGAGTTAATGTTTTTTTTTTTTCCCTAGCACTTAACTTCTTGCTTTGTTTTGAAATTTAATAATCTAAGCATGTTTAAAAATTTAACGACAGATTTTTTAATAGTCAAATTTAAATTCAGGAAAGCAATGACAAGTGCTCTAGTACAAAAATAACACACCTAATTTCAACACCTAAAGTCAATGTAATGTCTAATGTACAATTTATAAAGTGTATGGTAGAATAATTATTTGATATTGTTTTTGGTCATAGTGATACAAAGTTGTGTAAAATTGTTAAAGTATGAAATTGAAAAAACCCACAACTGATGATAAATTTTAACAGGAATAACACAAAATTTTTCAGTATTAGCCAGCAATCTTAGGAAAGTGTTGAATTCTGTCAATCCTGTTCATTACTAGAAGTGGCAAATCCTGCCTTCTGACAACCCCACATGCGTGTTCAGACACCAACTAGCACATTCAAACAATCACTTTTGTGCTCTTAGGCTCCACCCTTCCTCAAACCTCTCCTTTACTGTGATACCTACAATAAATTTGCCGGTTATGAGTATGCTGATCCAGTGATATCACATACTATCTTGTGGATCAATAATCTGTACTTTTTCTTCCAAGCATCTGTATCCCCCTCTTAGAATTTTTTTGAATTTACAGCGAGGACCATTTCTGTTTTGTACAGTCCCTTGCACAGCGGTCCACAGCAAGTACTTGTAGTTGCTATGGTAACAAAATAGCTATCGAAGAATGCTGCAGTCTGAAAAGCATGATTTAGAAAACATGCTGTAACAACATAATGTAGGTTTCCTTTCTTAGGGAGCACTCTTCTGTTTTTTGCTTCTGGTAGCCACCAATCTGCTTACATAGTAATCATGAACTCATCCTTGGATTTCAAATAGGACGGCACAGGTTGGTGCTGACTGGGTGAATTACAAGTGAATTCATGAAAAATAAGGAAAGGAAGACTTTCCTGGAAGCATGTATCATGGTACTGAACCTGCTGAAATGGACAGCAGTGGCTGTTGGGTGAAATGGAGCAATAGGTTGTTAAAGGAATCCTGAGTTTCTTTAATTCTCATGTTAAGTAAAGGGGGAAAAGGAGAGACCTGCATGGAAGGAACCGGAGCCATGCTGAAGCAAGAAAGGAATAAAAGCAGGAAATTCCTCTTTGTATCAACAAATGTGCATTTTTTCTTTGCTTTTGTCATATGTGGGAGTTATTCCCCTCTGCCCCCCCGCAGATCCTTTGCTTATTTCACGCTTTGCTGTGGCCTGCTCAGGAAGTCGTCTTCGATGTTTGCAAATGAGTTTCGTATGTTGTTGCCTACCTTCACAACTTCTGCCCTTGTATAGTTAAACTACTAAGAATATCTTCATTGTCAAACTCAGAATAGAGGCAGGCTACTGACATATATTCCCATATGCTATGGCACTGGGAGGAAGATACTTCATAGAGAAGACTTTAAAATGAATATAATGAGGAAGATATGGTGCATATTTACATTGCAACTCCAACAACAAAGAAAAATTGAGAACAAAACAGAAAGCATGTTTGCAGTATGTCACCCTAAAGGATATCTTTCAGTTGAAATATTAAAAGCATTCTTGGTAACAGCAGACTACGCCAGTTTAAAACAAAGCCCAAATTTGTCATACCTCAACAGCTCAGAGTGGTGTATTCAAAGCAATTCCAAACTATTCAAATGTCTTCCAAACCTGTGGTCTGCTTTTGTTTTTTTTTTTCCTTTTTCCTAACCCCTCCCCTTTTTCTCTCTCCTCCCTCTTCCAAATGCCTCACATTGTCCGGGTTCCAATATATGGTGTTGATCTATCTGAAGTGTGCCTAGTCAGGGGATAAGGAAAAAATGTTGTGCCTATTTTTCATGTATTTCTTTTATGATTAAAAAAATTACTTTCCCCTCTATGGAAGACTTGGGATTTAACCAAATATTTGGATAAAATATACTCTCCTAGCTATGAAAGATTCTATTGCTTTGCTTTAAAATCATAATTTAAAAGATGCTTTATAGCTATAATTTGTCTGCATTATAGCACCTAGAAACTGAAGAGGGCCCTCACTGTGCTAAACAGTTTATGAATGCATAGAATTAAAACTTGGAATGCTTAGAGCTTGGAGTTTTACTGTTGACTGCAACGCATCAAAGATTTCACCTGTGACATTCCCTGCCCCAAAAAGCCTTACACTCTTAATGAGCAGGACAGATTCACAAGGGGAGGAGAGGCAGGCAAAGTGGTTGATGGTTATGAAGCGGATCAGCTACGGAGCAGAGAACAGGTCCTTCTGTCTCCTGTCACAGCGCAGTGCCCTGAGCGTGCTGCCTCGACACATAATTAACTACTAAATCTTTCCAGTGCCCTTTGAGAAACCGGGTAAATTAGCCTGCATTAAATACTTTGCTGATTCCAATGCTGATCCAGCTTGCTGAAACCTTGCTTGACTATCTCTGCGCTGTATTCCGGCCTGCCTGTATTCTTACTTCTGGGAATCTGCGGGGAGTTGCCTCTGTTTTGAAAAAGATTCCTGGAAGGAAGGCTTGATTTGGACCCAGGATGGTATAATGTCCCCTTCCCAAAGAAGGGAATAGGAGAAGAGAGAGGTGACTACCTAATTTGTGGTGAAGAGTGTGGACAGCGCCGTTGGTCACAAAGACTTGTAGGGATCTGGGGGGGACAGGACTAACCTTTGCTGCAGGGGGACTCTCATGGGCAGTGGGATCTGTTACAAACCTCTATTGGGCGATCCATCCAGGCATCCCAAAGCAGGAGAAATGCCATGGAAGAAAAAGACACAGCACGTAATCTAAAGATGGATCCTAAGTGCTTCCAAGCTTCTTTTTACTGCACCGAAACCTACAGAAGTTACCGTAAGAAACTGCTTCTGGAATTGATATCCTTTTCCTTTTCATTACAGAATTCTTAGTGTTATGGTCTTGGCAACCAACAAATATATTATAGGAGATTTTTCCCTTGAAATTATTTTGATGTTAAAAGTGCAAATACAAGAGAACACAAATGAAACTGGAAAAAAATGGGCCAAATTAGTCTTCGGTGTCACTGTGCTAGCTTCAGTCTGGGCTAGACTACATTTTAGCCTCTTCAATCACTTTGGAAATCCCCAGTTGTGACATGAAGTGACTGTCATGGTAGGGCTATTACACCACGGTTTTTCAGGTAGACTGGAGTGCTGACAGGGATGTAAGTGTGGATTTTACAGGAAGTAAAAATCAAAATTACTTAAAGTTTTAAAAGGTCTTTTAGATATAACATCCCAAATGATAGTTTCGAGGAAGGTAAACTTGGGCCACAGATTTCAGGATTTTTTTTCCTTGAAAGTTTAAAACTCAGGAACCAATATTAAGAAAGTTGGTTTCATTTGTTCCTCGTTTTGGTAGCATGAACTCTTTCTCTCAATCGCCCTCAGTTTCTGCCTTATTGCTAATTTCTTTCCTATCACTTAGATATATAACTACTTCTAATTTTAGAAGCGTTTGAGCAATACACTCATGGTGTACTCTGGCTATTCCTACTTCTCCCTCCTACCTTCCAGGAGATGGTTAGCAACATGCTTAGGACCTACTTGCAGATTTCTGCCAGTGGCAGCTTGAGGTCAGACGGATGGGATATTTCTTCTCGAAACTCTTCAGAAATCTTGCAAGGTAGTCCATTAACCGTGCATGTTTCTGCAGAATTTGGGCTGGGACACTCTGTAAGGCTACTCTGACTTAAAACTTCATTGCTATGTGTTGGCCCTGAAAGCGTCTGCGCCTGCTCTTAGCGAAGTAATTTGACTTTAGTTGTCTCTATTTCTTTGGGAGAGATGCTACTTGAATTACCTATTTCCTGCAGGCTAAGAGGATGCTTGTGGACAAGTACTGTAGCTCAGCTGACACAATAGTGGCTAAACTGTGGAAATCTGATCCTGGGTCTCTTTTGAACACTCCTTAAAATAACATTTTCTTGATCTAGTCTCATTAAACCCTAATCTTTGCACGCTTTCAGCTGAACTTTCGCACTAACTTTAATACTTTTCATTTCTTAAAAAAACCACACCTTGACTGGTTAAAGTATCTTTACTCCTCTGTAGAACTGCAAATTTGCTGCTGTAGACCATGGAATGTAATTTTATATTTGTATCCATCTAAAAGCCTAAAGTATCTAGGATGTGGTGCAACTCAATAAAAGAAGTAAAATATAGTGGGATATTGGAGCCATATAAACATCGTATCTGAGGAATATGGCAGAGAAGTACTCTGACATAGAATACATTATTTGGAGGCAAAAATTAATTTACTCAAAATGAAAACTCAATAGCTTGATTGACGATCATTGCTGACTACTTTTAGGAACTAGAGTTGTGGTGTGGTACCTTGCTAATTTAAGCCACTCTCCAATTTCACTCAATGAAATCAAATTGCTTCCATACCAACTTAGCTCTTATTTCTTTGAATACTATATTTTTGTTTTTACTATAGTGCTTATAACATTGTATGGATAAATGATAGCCAGAAACAATATGTTGGATTAACTGCTAGCAAGGTAACATGCGACTTACAATTTAGAACCATTTAATATATGTGAAGATTAGTGCAATATTATGATTCTTTTCAACAGTGACATTAATTTCAGTATTCAACTGCAGTTGAATTGTAGATGTCCCAATAAAAACATATGTTCAGATCCCTTTCTATGTGATATAAATATATTCTAAATAAGCAAAATTCTAAATCATTTCCTAACGCAGAATAATGTGTCTCTATACTTGAGTGATCCATGCATGGATTAATCCACTATAGGTAGTCTGGACTAACATCCTGTAGACAAGCCCTCAGCTCTAAGCAAAGCGTAAGTATGCAGTTTTCCTAAAATTTAGCTTGAGCTATTTAATGTTTGGTATGCAAAATGAGAAGAGGTAACAAAGTCTAAATGGAGTGAAATTTAGTCCTGCTCAGATTCAGCAAGAAGATATAACTTGTGTACCACCTATCTCCTGCATAAATCCTCAAAAAGTGATAAACTGAAATGTCAGATATAATTACACTTTTATATAAAACTTTCATGCAAGATAATTACCATATTTTGTGCATGCTCATGTACTGCGCTGGAAATCTGTAGGCTATTTTATCTGTTGGCTTGATCTAGAGGAATAATATAAACAAGTTACTTCTTTTTTAAAAAACCTTACTGGTAGTGTTACAATTTGCTTCACGTTTCTTAACTCTTCTACATGCCTGAAAAAAATATAAAAATACTCTTTGATTTAACAATGACATATTAGAAACCGAAGCATGTGAAACATACTGGTGTTTTGCAAAAATAATTCTCCTGAAAGTTACTCCGTGCTTATGCTGTTGTCAGTGCTAGGAAATTATACTTCTTTGTCTATGCAAATTCTACAGTGGGGTTTTATTTTCTTTCTTCTGTGCATTTTGCACTCGTTTTCATATATCTGTCATCAGAGCATTAAAAAATCATAAAAAAGCTTGGTGTTATAAAAGTTCTGACAGCACATTTTCAGCTTGCTTTATTTTTTTCTTGTTCAATTGACAATCAATGTTTGGAAACATCAAAGTCTGTAGAAGAAGGTTCTTTTTTTATCTAGACCTTTTATTTAGCATGTTTCTAACAACTATTTGATAGCAACCTCCCTTCCCCCTCCTTCTCCCACCGCAAACCCAAAAGATATGTCAAGTTCCTTCTTAGAGTTTGCAAAGAGCAACAAACGATTGGGTTATTGTCTCCAAGGTTCCTCCCAGCCGCACAAACTCTGGGTTTGGAAGGCACCTCCCAGGTCATCGTTCAGGCGCTACAGCATATAATGGTGTTCGTGCAATGACTGAGCTCCACATTAAAAGTAATTAGGCTTTTTGCCTTACTGTTTCATTGGGAAGCTGTTGCAGGCCTTCATGTTTCTAGTTCAGCAAAGCTGCTGCAGGCCATCATGCCTCTAGTTCACAAAGAGGCCACATGGTTGACTCTGCACTAGTCTCTCCTCTGGCTTACAATCAGGACACAGCTGAAATGTTTATATGCAGTAGGTGCAGCGCTTCTGAAAACACCTGGGCAAAGATGTGTGCATAGATTAGTCTCTGTTCTAGAAAATGAGCGAGAAGCTTATTTAGAGGACAAATAGAATTTGCATCAAGTACGTGATTTGATAAGGATAGAATGAAATTAAGAATTTAAACTCCTTTATTGTCTTGCCTAATCCTAGGCTACTCGGGCAACACCATCCCACCGATCAGGTGGGTAAAGACATGAACCTTGCTCCTGCCTCTCCTGCTGTGTCTCCTGCCATTTCATATGGATTACCAGATGTAGCAACCTGTCTTCTGTATGCCTAATCAATTACTGTTCTTGTTGGGAGAAGGTACAGAAAGAAAATGAGTCCCTGAAAGTCCTGTATTCGTGTGTGCAGCCTTTTACTATTAGCAACAGCAGAATACAATGAGGACTTCTGTGACAGAGAGAAGCAACCCAGCATGGCCTTGGGTACGTTATCAGGGCTCACTTTTAACACCTGGACAAGATGCTTTTCAGGATGCTGTTCTCTAGCCCCATAAGTCTTTCTAATTTGATGTTACTTGATGTGAATTGTGTGTAAGTAATGTTAATTATGCAATAGGTTTTGAAGAATATGTTTTGATCGTACAGTGGAAATGTCAGTCCCATTAACAATCATTATTACCTGTCAGAAAGTAGAAGCAGCTTTGAATAAATGCTAATTTTTTTTTCTTGTATCTGTGCAGATGAATACCAATGTTTCATACATGTTTTGTTTATTTGTGTCCTGATCACTAAAACAATCTTTTTCTCTCTCCGAGTTTTCTCTGCTTGGACCGAGTCCAGAAAAGAGAGAACGAGGCTCTAACTTCAGGCCTTCTGTGAGTCACCTTGTATTGAATGTGGTTTTGAAACAAGGGTTTCATTTTTCAGAAAGGGGTTCATCTGCTGGAGTGTTTCCAAACCTGGCTCCCAGTGGTCTCTGGAATTTATTAAGGCAAGGGTTCAAGAGGATTGGAGTGGGGGTTTGGAGGCAGCAGTCCAAAAGGAAGAAACTTGTCCTGTTTTGCTTTGTTATATAGGTTAAGGTAGCTGATTTAATAACTACTTCTGACCATAGACCCTCTCAATATTTTTTTGCCTTTACTATCATCCTCTCAATTCAGTGAATTCTATGAATTCTGCCATATGTTGCAAGGAAAGCCTACAACTATGAAGGGCCGTTTTTATTGACTCTAAGGTCTGGTATAGGGTTCAAATAGACCACTTTTCATTCCAGTTCTGTTGCTGGCCCGCTAAACTAAACTGGGGGAGTCTTTCTCCCATTTCCCTGTCTCTTTTTTTTTTTTTTTTTTTTAACTGAAGACAAAAATTACGGTACTCCGATAAAATAGTACTCATCTCATAATGTTAGTAGCTTCTCTCTCCATCTGGTTCAATGTGAATGAATCTTCCTTGAAAACGGATGACAAGAAATTGCTTGAAATATTCCACCTGAGATTGTATTAGCTTTGTAAAATGTTATTGTTACAATCTCTGAATATACAGCTCCCAGTGTATCCTATCATTGCCTTAAATGTCTTTGCATCACATTTTGTTGGGTCATTGTCATTCTGTAGTCAAGAAGCACATGGATGTCCTTCTCCTCCTCAGATTTTTCCAAGAACAAAGTTCCAGCTCATACCAGAAGACTTTGTTATTCCTGAGGTTTATCACCTTCCATTCAACACTACTGAGGTTTATCCCATTTTTATTAAGCATGTGTAAAATTTCAACAGATCAAAAAGCTATAATGTATGTTCTTGTGAAGCATATAAGCAGCAAACAGAAGTTTGCATGAAAAGAAAACCTAGAAGAGCATTAGAGGGAACAAACAATATTTTCTGTATCCCACACTTCTATAAAACTGTGTTATTTTATTAAAGGCTCTGTACGCTGTCCTTTTCACTGACAATCAGGACCTACTTAGTAAGATTTTCAGTCCAAAATCATGTCCTCCTTTCATTCTATTCTTGCAGAAGACCTAAAACCTGAACATGAGGATGGTTCCTCCACACTTTCAATGTTGCTATCGAATTGCCTGCATACCTTAACTTCTGCAAAATGTAGTACTGGGAAGCTGGGTGTCTTCTGTTTAGTTTATTGGTTAAATAAAAAATCCTACCTATACGTTTTCCTACATACTGCCTGTTTTCAGTAGGATGTGGAGGTAGGCAGATTTTCATAATGCAGTCTGGCCACAGTTAGAAATGAATGATACAGAAATGAAAAGGTACAGAAAAGATTAAAACAACAATAACGCTAATTCCAAGGCATGTTTTCATAAGAAAAAACAACTGAACAAGTGCAATTTTTTTTCTGAATTTATGAATACTTGTTCTCACTTGTGTAACATTGACAATAGGAAAGTCTTTTCTGGGCAAATTAATGTACCTTGTTTGATTTCTTTGGAATTCTGTTCTTTGATGTTTGTTTAATTAAGGATCAGTCCATATATTTAAAGTCATATTTTAATAATTTAATAGGCTACAATAATTATCTCTGGCGACCTAACTTTTTTGGAATATTTAATTGTCAGCCTTTAGGAAATCAGGAGTTAAATAAGGAGTTAAAGAACAACAACGTCCTTTGAACATTAGTGAACAGCAGGGGATAGTCATTGTACCTGTATAGATTTCATTCAGCAGCTTGTGTGTAATTGAAATGACTTTTTACTAGGAAAAAAGCGGCAAGTGAGCGGCAAAAGGAGTAGGAAAATCATTGTTGGTTCACTCTGATGTAATGTGAATTGGATATTCTGGAGCGAAGTTTCCATTCATACATATTTTCTTATATTTTTTTTAGGGAGAGCAGTCCAGGAGGCCTCCAAATTAAATTTCAGCTGTAGTGTCATGCCAGATGAAGCAGTAGTTTGTGGAAGTATCTGGAACAAAACTGTATATTCCATTTTTCACTCACAAAGGAAACCCCACCAGAGATTCCCATTTTCCATTGCATAAGGCAGGATTAAAAGAACAAATCGGAGAGATGGGGGGGATTGGTTAGACAAAAGAAACGTAAGGGATGGGTCTTGAATATGTTTGTCCCTCCACAGGGGTGAAGTTTATAGAACAAAGAACGGCACATTTCTAGATGTTTAATTAGAATATTTAATAATAGTATATATGTTCATATTTTTGCACGCATGTTCTAAAAGTATTTGATTTTTAATAAGTTTGTATGTGTAGGTTTATTTAATAACACTGCAGATGTAGCAGCATTATGCTACATTAAACCTATCATTAGTAAATAATGGGAGATCATTAGTAAATAATGGGAGCCACTTAACTTGCAGGTTCAGCTTGCGGGTAGTAAAATAGCACCCAGTTTCAATGCAATCATTAAATTCCACTGTATCAGATTACCAAAATTGCGTATGAACTGTATGTATGAATTACGTGTACCCGACCACTGTTTTCATAAGACACTTGGTTATGTCGTCACCTTGCTGCAGGTATTTCAATACATGGCAAAATACATGGTGCAATGCTCAGTTTTAAAACGGGGCATTGGGTTGCTTTCAGATCTTGTAGTAACCCTAATTTATCAGTGCTTAGCAGGCGGCCTTGTATGAGCATTTGCTCTATTAACTCTGAAAATTAAGTATATAGTATGTAACAGTATGCAACCATATAATCAGCTATATAGGAAGTTACAGAAATAATATAAATGCACACTCTAAAAGAATATAAGGCATTAATCTTAAAGTATCTCCAAATTTACAGATTCTGAGAATGAAGTAGCTCATAAGAAGCCTTGAGCTAGTCAAGAGTATTTTTGAGTACACTGGGTATAAGATAGTTACAGAAGAGTGATTAATACTGTTCCTCAGTGAGACGACACAAAAAAGGTGAAATTACTCCCACATATTAGCCTTGAGAGGCTCTAAAGCTTAGAGCGGATGAGGAGATATTATAAAGATTTCGGTGTTTAAGATGTGAAATGGAGAACAAAGATTTGTTTACAAGTCTAAAAGATTTGTTTTCTAAACAACAAAGCACTGCCTTATGCAGTTGATGCTATGTTTTTTCAAGAGTCCAGAATTACAATAGAATTGCATAAGCTTCAGATCTGAAAAATGACTGATGGAAGATGCCTGATAAATGTCAAGTAAACAGTGTTAGTTCCACTGCTAGAATATTATTTCGGGTAATTGCAGAAGAATAAGTAATTAGAACAGAAAGCATGATGTTAGGTGGAAATTAAGTCTTTGAAGGGAAATCCTGGAGAAATAAATGAAAATTTCCATTAGCTTTAATGAGCCAAGATTTCACTTTTGAAATTCAAAGTTTTGTTTTCAGTATTCCTTGACCTGATAGAAGACTTTTACTGTATTTTTTCTGATATGCTAATTACAATTATACATATAATATTTTTTACAGATATATACACATTGTTTATGACACACACAAATATACATATATACACACACACAGATGCATACACATAATGAACCAGAAATGTTGTTCTGGAAGGTACATAAACCATGTGCCCAAGTTAAACATGTGAATAGCGTAGTCCCATATAAATCAGATCCTTGATGCCAGGTATGGTCTTACGTACCCATGCATTGGAGCTCCTCTGTGGACAAAATCAGGTACGTGTGAGCAATATTGTCCTCTTTAAAGTAAAACTAGATTTATAACAACAGTGATTCTGCAACAAAGGGGTGTTCAGAACTCCACTGTAGTTCTAAGAGTGCAGTGCTTTTCACTATGTTCATCCAAGAATTTAAGTATATTCAGAAGAAAGGTCAAAAAAAGGTTTACTGTTGAAGCTGAGTCTGTCACTCTTCTCAAAAAGTTATGGACAGCAAAACTGTGCAGCTTGCCTTTTGATGTTTTGTCTGGTAAAAACTGTTGTGAACATATCTTGAAGGAGATCATAAAATAATGCCCTTACATTGGCCTTTTAATTAACCATTAATAAGACGACTCCACTGTTTTACAGTTGAATAACGCAGTTTTTCAGTGGACGGTGTGCTAGGCTGATTGCCAGCTATCGCAGTGTATTCAGACAAGCATCCTCCACCCAAAAGTTTGGTGAAGGGAATGAGAGAAATCTTTTAAAGTTCCCATTTAATAGTATATGCACTATGAATAAAAGATTAAAAAGTAGGCAGAGAAGGAAGATACGCAAATTTTAAGGCAGGCATTGCTGTTAAACACAAATTATTTTTGGTTTTTTTTTAGTGTACATTCTGTGACAAATCAGAACCTGTTGAATACAGGCGCTCCGTTGTTCCCTTAATGCTACCTCCTTGAATAAGAGCCTGCGTTCCCTTAATCAGAATGACTGAGAAAAGGCAACATTTTTGCTGGAGCTACTCTGTGGGCATGGTACAGTGGGGTGAATTTACATTTCACAAAATAAAAGGAGCTACGATAACTGCAGAAATGAAAAGGGAAGCTTCTCGCTTGTCTGTGTGTCTCGGTGGCTGTACAGCACTCTCCTTCTCTCTCTGCTTTATAACGACAGCCAAGCAAGCAGCCACAAGCAACCAAATAAAAACCGTGTTTCTAGTTTTCCTCAGGAAAAAAGCAGTTAAGTAGTTTCCCCATGCTGTAAGAACTGGAAGGCTCCAAAAGAGAGGGGTGAATGTCATGCTCCAAGGCTGGTGGTAATACAGAACTTTGCAAGAAGTTATGTAAGTTAGAGCTTTGCAACACAAAAGTTGATGTCGGATTAACTGCAAATGAATCATTTGAAATATCTCCTCGTCTCTTCTTGAATATTCCCAGATAAATAATGAGCTTTGGAAGGTATTCATCTCCCTACGACAGACAAAAGTTTCTGTAAGCTTGACTTTAAGAAGTATTGCTGCAGGCAATGAAATCTATACAAGCAAACAAAGCCCAGGAGATAGGTTGCCTTCTGGCAGACTATTAGAAAACATTTTTTTAGCAACTTGCTACATTCTTCAAAATAATAACAACTATTATTTTTAAATGGAAATACTTTCTGTTTGAAGTAGTATTTTAAAGAGCCTTGGGATCAGAGCACACCAGCGTAAGCCTTATCTCGAGTCCTGTTGAATGTGAACGCAGCATGGCTCAAATCTACAAGAACGTAACCAGCCGTAGCTTGGGTTTTACACTGTCTGAGCTTGAAAGTTTTATTTTGGGGGGGAGGGGGATAGACTCCATGAACTCTCAGACCAACTTTAGTTCTGAAGGTCTGGGAGACTGCAGAGCTTTTCTCTGCTTCAGACCAGTTCATTTGATGGTCCTTTATTAAAGGCCCTGCAAGTGGATATGGAGACGAGTCCTCCGAACTCCGTAGAAGACAAATGATGCGTTATTGCAGCATTTTCCTACAATGTTAACGTGAAAAGACAACTGAACGCAGCTTTCCTGCTAGGAGAATCCAATTAGAATGGTACAACACCTACCTCTAAGAAGAAGAGCTCTAAATATATTACATGAAAACTCCTATTTTATGAGTGGAACTACCTAATTCCACCGTACAGCTGAGAGAAAATCCGGACATCAGAAAAGGGCAGGCTGCGGTGAAGCAAGAGGTGTTACGCTATACATGCTGTCCTGCCAGCTGACAGTCCACTGACAACTTGCAGCGGTCTATGCGAATTTGTCATTTTCAGATTATGAGAAGGAACTTATAGGTCTAGTTTCTTTAAAAAATGCTGAAGTAAGTGTGGAACAGTAATTTGAAATGTTGTATTCTGAACACTGTGACTTGTAGATTTTTAAAACCTTACTATTCTAATAAACCGTCTAAATTTGTGAACTAGACATCTGATCTCTAAAAGTATATTCTTCCCACCCTACAAAACGGGTTATGCATTTGCCGCTAAACAGCTGCCTACTTCCAACATTCAACAGAGAACCGAGTGAGGAATGTGCATCTGACGTGTAACATAGATCTACAGGCAAAATTAAGGTTTCCTCATGTGAATTAAAAAAATAGATTATGGCATGAAATCTAACAGTACCTATTTACAAACACATTAAGAAATTACTTGGCAGACTGTTAACTTCAGCCATTAAAATAATTATTCGATGTGACAGAAACATGTAACAATTATATTTAACATCAATTTGTGAGAACTTTCTCATTTATTCATTTCAATGACAATGCCTTTAAGAATAGTATGATAGAGGAGTATCTTACCATGAAATATAGCAAGCGACAGCCTTACTTTAACCAGAGATTTGTTTTCTTTAGATGAATTACTGCTAATACTTTGCTATGCCTGTTGTTAACTGTAGTGATTTAAAGTCTTACACTTTGATCCCGTACTCTTGGGATAGGGAGTACGGTAACTTCAGGACGGAGTTCTAGACATCTCCTTTTGTAAATCCATTTTGAAATGAGTTATATGGGGAAACCTTCAGCAATTCAATAGAAGTTGTTGATGTGAGGTCCTGAAATCTTGTTTTGGGGGAAGTTTCTATTGCAGGGCCAAAACAATGACGATGCTCAGCTACAGGGATTTAAGAACCGTGTCCCGCAGATTAGGTGTCCCTACAGAGTAATAGCAAAAGGATGTGCTGCAATTATCAATAACATCTTAGACATGACACCAGCACCATGTATTTATTTTAGACGCAGCAAAGAATACAAATGAGTTTCTGCTAACAATTGGTATTCTAAAGTATTAAGTTTTCTATTTAGATGAAGTTTTCCCATTATGTCTCATTATTTCGGTCAGCATTTCTGCTTTTATGCCTTTTTCTTTTTTTAGGAGATATTCTACCAAAAATAAATAATTAAACCACAGATGAACTGTCAAAAGGGAACATTCATATTTTAACGCAACATTAACATTTTGGTAATTAACATGGCAGTTAATGCTTTTAGCAGATGTAACAACATTAGACTTGTAAATTTTAATTAAAGTTAATGGTTCACGATAGCTGTAGGGATCAGGCATCCTCTCTGGATACTTAAAACATGTCTAATGTGATTAGAAATACTAATTGAAGAAAAAAGGACTGCAATAGTAATGACTGTACTTCTTTATCCTACTAAATTATTACAAACCTGCAGCAACTTTTTAAAATAGATTTGCAGGGGGAAGCTTTAAGAGTCAAATGCTCCCCTTGACAAAATTAAAAGGGGTCAAAAGAATATTGCAGACATTTTCTGTGTGTTAGAAGAAGGAAAATCATTAATTGAGAGCCACTGCTCCTTCCTTATCCTCCTGAGACCATGTTCCCAAGAAATACTATAAAGTTATTTGGTTACATTTCACATCCCTTTTGGATTTAATTAGGAACTAATGTGTTAGTTTTAATTCCCTCAGAGGCTTTGAATTCCAATAGCAGGCAGAGAAACAGGACTGGCACTGGGAACTATGACTCAAGTGGATGTTTCTCAGTTTTAGTGCAAGTTAAGAGATTGGTAGTGAGTCCTTTTCACGGCTTGCTGATACATGAAACATTTTAATAAGCACAGGGAAAGGATTAGTTTTACTAAGGGTAATTACAAGCTGCTAGCCACCTATAAAATGCATTCCCGTTTTATTGTAAAATGCCAACAATATTTATTTCACTTGTTCTGTGGATTTTTTTTTTCTCTAAAGCTGGCTCCAAAGTCTGCTGAAGTCAGTAGAAAAATCCTGCAGTCCTTATTCTAGCAAAATTGCCACTGAAAATCATGTTCTTTCTACTGGGAGTTCCGGCTAATAAAGATTAAACATTGGAAATTAAGTTTGCTTTTTTTGACTGACAATAGTTATTTTTACTATAAATGCAGTTATTCCCCGCTAGTGCCGTTAGCTCTGTTTCTGTCAACACCCTTCCAACATCATTGTAAATTATTATTCATTTGCATTGCAGCACAGGCATAGGCTCCTTTCTGCCAGGCAAAGTGCAACGGCATGGTGAGAGACAACTCTTGTTTGGAAGAGTTGCACTCTAACCAGCTGTGACACAGGCTAAGAGAAAGGATGCTAGGAGAACGAATGCCGTTTTACCGTCATTTTATTTCTAGCTGGAAGGCTGGAACGAGAGATTAGGAAATTTGGTCAAGCTTATATGGAAAGACTGAATAAAGCTATTTGAACGTAATTTATCGAGTAACACTGGAATTCAGAACATTAGCAAAGACTTATATTGGTCTCTGGGCAAAGAGCCTACATGCAACCTATATACCTTTTTGTCCTGTATCGGGACTAAATGTAAACACTAAATGGTGTTTAAGTAATCATGAACCTCAGGCTGCCTTTCTACAAAGGCCTACATCTTGTTGAATTCGGGTAAGAAGATCTTAATTGTGCGTTTTGAATAGCTGTCCAATTGTATCACCTGCTACGATACAGCGGATAGCGTAATACATTTGAATACGCACCTCCATGAGGTCTGTGGCTTCATGACTTACTTGTGTGCTGAATAGCCAAGAAATGCTTTTATCTATCACTTTCCATTGGAAACCCCAATATATTTTACAAACTTCTAAATTTTACCTGTGTTACTACGTAAAAATAACAAGTTGCTTCTATGGATTCCTTGGGGATTGAACACTGCGAGTACAACAGTGTCGCTGTCTGACCTACCCAAGGACTCAGTCAGGTGGGGGGGGAAGAAAAGTTATGGTTAAGGTTTCAGTAAATTTCTAGAGACTTCTTCATTTCCTAGACACCACTGAAGCTAATGTGATTCTGCATATGGATCCGTAAACGTGGATATTTATTTTATTTGACTTAAAGCGTAACAGCTGTGGATTTTCTTTAATTTACTGCATTTTTCTTCTGTAGTTTTGTAGTAATGGTGACTCAAGCGTAACATGATTTCTGGCAGCTATGACTTACTGAAGGAAAGGACAAACGTGACTGAATTTTCTCTTATTTTGGTTAAAATTCCCAGATCCAACAGCTAAGGCCCAGGTCTTCAGCTGTGTAAATCAGCAGGACTCCACTGAAGTCAGAGCAGCTACGCCGACTTACACTAGCCAAGAATCTGGACCTCAGTGACACCAAATATACAGTTTATAGGTTTTATTGGCAAGTACATGTTTATAGACTTGAAGGCAGTTTCTAATCCTGTGTCATATCGTAAACACTGCTGCCTTGGACAAACAGACATAACAATTTGGAAGCTGAAAGGCTTACCTGCTTCTGTAAGACTTTCTTTTATATGAGTAAGTTCCTGGTTTTCTGTGAAAGAACCTCATGTATAGAATCATAGAATCGTTTAGGTTGGAAAAGACCTTTAAGACCATCGAGTCCAACCGTAAACCTAATGCTGCCAAGTCCACCACTACACCATGTCCCTAAGTGCCACATCTACATGTACGAAGGGTTATTGCCAGAAACAAGTCAGATATTTCTACCGTTGGAAAAATGTACTAGTAGACAGATTCTGGCATTCAGAGCAGGGTAATCAATTAACTTACAAGGTGGAAAATTAAAAATGTATAAAGGAAATACTTCCTAGTCACCGATGAGAGGTTCGCTGTCACAGCATTCATGAGGCCAAGAAATTTGTGAGGTTCAAAATGGATTGGACCTTTAGACAGACAGAGAGGATGTCCTAGCCAAAAAAAAATAATTCTTGAGAAGAACAGTAGGTTGATGCATAAGGGTTTATGATAAATATTTGTTGAATATGAAGGACTGAGGCAAGATGTCATACAGACAAGTACGTCTGTTGCTGGGTTCTTGAACAGTCACTGCTATCGTGTGTAACTCGAGCATGGTACAAATATCTCTAAACTGAATTTGAACTTGCTAGATGGGTAGTCTATTACTGAAGTTTCTAAAATGAGGGAGAGTAGCCCCTCAAGGGGCTGCTAGGTTCAGATTGCCCTCGGGGAACACGGGGAATGCTAGGAATATGCTAGGGCATACTGAGGGAAGATGCGGATGGGCCAGGGCATTACAAAACCTGAAGCCAGCTCATCCAGCTGCAATGGACTGGGACTCTGGATGAGCAGAATAGCCTGTCCCGTACGGAGATAAGCCCACGGTCAACTATCCTGCACCGAACTTTGTTTTTCCTCAGTACCAGTGCCCAAGCTAGGTCGGGCTTATTGTGGTAACCGTAGGAAACATACAAATATTTTCTTCCTACAGTTAAACGAAAATGTATGTATTATGATAACACATGGAAATAACAGTGTGATAGAGCAAAGGAAAGTTTTGGAAAAGAGAAACATACTTCAGAGTGATCGCCTATATAGCACAAAATTTTAGGAAAAGGTACTGCACAGAGGACATTTTTTTTAAGTCACAATTTTTAGGAACTAAATTAAATCTTAAAAGGCTAGCTGTACCATCGGGCATTGCCTTCCCAACCAAAACATTCAGGTTTAGAAGTAGATCCATGGTTTCAGGCTGCTAATCATACCACAAAAGTCACACGGCCAGCGCCGTGGCGGGAGCGTGTACTGCCCACGTTGCTGCCGCGGCAAAGCTGCCAGCTAACCGACAGAGCAAAACTGGTGTCAGCTCCTTGGGAACGACACTGCTGCGTCCAGGCCTTGCAGGGAGCGATCATCATGAGTTCTGCTAGGACGGGCGGCACCGGGGAAAACGCAACAGCTCTCTGTCCGGCGGAGCGCTCTCCTGCCTGGGTATTTGTTACGGAAACCACCAACAGCTCTGAGGTGCCACTTCGATGCCCGTTGTGCCAAATCCTGAATGCAGCTCCACAAATCACAAAAGTTCTACGTCATAATTATTAACTCTAATAAATTTCCATCCGAACAGCACCTTTTAGCTTCCTGCCAGGCCTAGGCACGCTCACTATGCTCACCAGTGCCTACTGGTGAAAACCCTCTTTTAACCTTTGGTGTTTCAATCTCCTATACCTATGCCTTATTTTGTGTTATTTCAGTGATCTTTGGCTGGATGAATGCCTTTCAGATTTTATTTTGGCAGTTTTCAATCTGGAAGTAGACTGTAATTTTCAGTTTACTCCCACTTTCGGTGTCCATACTCTGTTTTTCATCAATGGCACAAGTTTCCAGCACGTGACAAAAAATTATGGGGCAATCTGAAACAGTACATTATATTAATGATGTTTTTGGGACCCTAAATGAAAGAAGGACTAAAATCTTTCTGTTTCAAAATACTGAATTCAAAATTTAAAACAATCAGCTTCTTGAATAATTATTGGTGGAGGTGTAAAATAGACACAGTTAGGTACTTGTTCACTGACAGCATTGTATTAATTATTTCTTAGTGAAATTTTGCCATGGTTTTAGATTCCTTAAGCGCAGTATTTCTCACACTTTTCTATGCAGCTGCACATTCCCGCACAGCAATATTGCTAAGGGTTCAGGGCTCTCTGATGTCACTTGAAGCTGAGTTGCCAGCCTTCAGGTTTAGAAGCCCTGCTTTAAGTATACAATTGCGTGGTCAGTTGCCACAACGTTTAAAAATGTCAATATTTGTATGAAAAAGAATGCCTCCATTTTCATTAGAACACAGTTCACCTCTGTGAGACGGTGAACAAAACCACCTCTGGAAGAAAGTATAAAGCTATCTCATTCCTCGGTGTTTGTTGTCTGAACACTAAAAAGATTTGAAGCTGGCGGTCACACCCGTCATTTTTTCATGTATGGTTTAAATGGTTATTGATGGTCTTTTCTGTGAAATTTTTTAACCCACTCGTACGTTTCACCTGCGCAGTTTAAGCAGTCACCATATAGAAAAGTGCTTTTATCTGTTTCATTTAAGACTTCTACCTGCTGATTTCATTTTATGCCACCCAATTCTTACATTATAGGAGATAAGGAATAATTATTCTTTTATCAATATCAATCAATAAAACAATAACAATCACAATTATCTTCTCTATGCCTTTCATAAGCTGACATATCCATCTCCTCTCTCCCTTCAGTCATCTCACTTAGTCACCTTCCGTTTAAGCTGAAGCTTTCCACACATTTTTCCTCTTGTAGAAGTTTTTGCGTACCATTAGTTTTCATCCCTCCCACGTTTTCCAATTCTAGGGTTTTTTTTTATTATTATCCTGCATAATTTGGTACCACTGGCAAACTTGGTCACCTTATTATCTATTATTTATAGTGAGTATGTAAACAGCAATGGTCCCAGCACACATCCCTGTGAGATTCTAGTAGAAACTTCCCTCCGCTGTGGAGATGGATTATTTATTCCTACCTTTTTTCCTATCTGAAATCAGTCATTAGCCAAGTACAGGGCCTTTCCTCTTATTGCAGGGCAGCTTAATTTCTGTAAGAAGCTTTAGTGAAGGTTTTGTCAAGCAGATTTTTTAAAATACAGGAATCTTACATCATCCACGCTCACCCTTTCCACATACCTTTCCAAAAACTCTAGCAGGTTGGTGTGGTATAAAGGGCTCCCCTGTAGCAATCTCTCATAATACCTAGCTAAGCAAACACGCATTTTTTCTAGCCTTATCTTTGTTGAATCCTTCTGTCTTTAAATCATGATCATTTATCGGCCCTGCAAAGCCTACAACAGCAGGCTTCCTGCTTCTGATGTGTTTGGAAGAGGTTTTACAATAAAGTTTTACACCATTACCAACTTTTTCCTTCAAATGCTTTTGGCCTGCCCTTTACAGTTTCACATTTAGCTTGCCAGAGGTTTTGCTATTTTCTGTTTTCCTCATCTGAACAGAATTTTTTTTAGGAGTGCCTTTTTTGGTTTTTATTCTCATGTAGAGCTCTGCTAGTCTTTCGGAGGTCCTCTTACTGACTTTGATAGATGACATACTTACTCAGACATTCTAATACAGGTTGTTTTCCCCTTTGGCTATTCCTTTTAATTTAAACAAACTTCCTTGATTTTATGTAGTCCTCTTTTCAACGTTCACTGTTGCTATGGTAAATCTATTTGGCCTTTTCACTTCTACAAGGGTGCTGAATTTGAATGTATTATGATCAAAATTCTGAAACGGTTCTTTGATATGGAAGTTCTGAAGAAGGTCTGCTGCCCCCCTTGGTCCACGTCAGGAGTTCTTCAGGCTCCCCTGATGAATCGCTCCGTTTAATGATTTATATTGTCTAAAGGTTTAAGTTCTGTATAAGGACCTATCATAATATTTATCTGGTCCAGATACAACTGATCTCTCTCTTTACTCCTGCCTTCACAGCCTTTCTGATTTCCCCCACCGTGTCACAGGCAGCTATCCTAGCCTTTTTACTGTTAGTAACAAAGAACCAGGATAGAGGGAAAGTCGAAGCCTGAATTTTCAGGCTTCAAGGACTTAGAGCAGAGCAGTTGCTCCTTTTGATTAATTTCCTGTAGTTTATTGATTTGAAGAACCTGAAGAATTGTTAACCAGTGAGCTGTTATGTTATGCTCCTACCTCCGCGACCCCAAAGACATCTATTCCCATGCTCCACTGTCCTAGTGAGCTCTTTCTGCCTGAAAGTTTTAAAGTTTTGAAATCTGTATTTTACCTGAGTCGGAAGTTTATTCTGTTAACGAACATCTCAAGAATCTAGACGTAGGGAGGCTTGGATAATAGCAGAAAGCAAGTTAGGAATCATCCGGGGAGCAGGTCTAAACATCTGAGTTACCCGTTGGCTTTTATGTTGTTACTTAACAGTCTCCAGCCGTTTTTAGGTCCAGTAGCTTAGTCCTGGCAAAGGACACCATTCTAGTTCAGTGACAATCCAAGCGTAACACTGCCATTCCAAATAATATCCTTTGTCATCATTTGGTATTTTGGATACCCTTGAACCCTGACCATATTTATAGGTTACATATATTCACAGATTTCAATGATCAGAAAAAGACTGGTGGAGCTTTCTTAGGTTAATATCGGTATGTGAATAGATTTATAATTGCAAGGCTAGTGAAGTACAGCATGGATTGACAAATAGCCAGGTCCTCATTCCTTCTGCCTCTGGCCTGTTTGATTCCAGGTGTAGAGCATTTGCTGGCAATGCCTTCAGAAGTTGGTAAGACCTAGGGAACAAGCCATGTTCTCCCTCCCAGATCCTTAATTCCAGCATGTCTTTGTCCATTTTCTCTAATCCTTTGCTCGCTGGTTAGGCAGTGTCCCCTCCAGCCTCCAAGAGAAGCATTTGCCAGAGATAAGCCCGCTCCTTAACGGTCCCTGAGGCCACTGGATATTCTGGAGCCTCTTCTGCCTTTCTGATTCTGTCTGCTGTAAAGGCTCCGTTACAGGGAATACTAGATGACTCTACTAAACGGAAAACGTGCATTAAAAGCAAAGAAAAACATCCTTCTATAAACAAACATTCGTACAGCACAGGTCTCCAGACAATCTTCCATGGTATGTGGAAGATTTGTCGTTTTGCAAATTTAAAATTAACGGCCGCATTGCAGTCACATGAATCTAAAAGGCTTCTTGCCTGGTCATGACGATGGGCTAATTAACTGAAGAAGCCTCTTCGTTTTTAGGTTTTCTGATTCTCAAGCACCAAAAAGGAAATGGAAACAACCATCCTCTGAGAAGGGCAAGGTTGGAATAAGAGAAAGAGAAGATGCTGCAGCAATTGGTAATGTCAGGCTAAAGTAGCCGTTGGATTCAGGCAACTGAACAGGGAAGTCAAAATATTATGGAAATGTAGCAACGGTAGCTACAGCGAAATAACAGCATGGAGAAAATCAAGGAAAAAGAATGAAAGTAAGTACAGTGAGTATAAAAATAGGATGAAAGACAAAAAAGCCCAATGCAGTCAGATTAAGCCAAGGAGGACCTTTAAGAAGCCTACTGGAGAAACCTACCGGAGCAAAAGGCAAGTAAGCTCTGGGTTCTTCTCTGTTAATGCCTGAATGCGGAAAAAGCTTCAAATGCTACCTAGGTCTGCCCCGGTGATTGTGAACTGCTCATTTTCCATCTGAGAGAATCTAGAGACGAGCAATAGCTGGATATTATAGTAGTAATTGCCTGTGCTTGCAAAAAACTTATACCTAATAAGACTCGGTATTTTGTGGTCAGCTACACACCAAATGTCAACCCCTCCTTTTTCCATCAGAGGTTTTGCAAATACATCGCTGTCTCACACAACTAAATTTCTGGTTGAGACTAAAGGGACTTTTGGAGATGGAAAACATTCAGTGGAATTGCCGATTGTAATTCTTTTGAGTAACTTCTTAACATTACATAGCAGATCTATCAAGTTGTCACTCTTAGGTACGTGGGGAAACCTGAAGTATTGCACTTTTTACAAGAAAACAATCCAGGAAATTCTTGTTCAAGAAGCTGCTTTTGCAAGAGAGCTTATCCATGAAAAAAAATATAAACCTCTTAATCATGATTCCAGTTTATTCTTTTGGACTGTACTTTTTAAAGAAGTACAAGATGGACTTCAAAGGGGAAGATGACAGGGTATGTCTGATTCCGCAGGCAGAGCGGTCACCTCGTCACTCTGCTTGGCTGGTGGCATCAAATAACCCAATGCTGAAACGAAGAGGAAATGTGCAGAATGGTTAATAAATGTGTTAACACCAGAGAAATGAGAGCCAGCAAAAAATTAATTTCCTTGCGAACTTCGTTAAGACTTTGTATCACTGAATACTCTGCAGATTTCTCAAAGCTGAAAAGTTTGCCCCAGAAGCAGACAGTAGTGTTTTGTACAGAGGGGGGTGAACAGACTTTTCCCAGACACACCGGCCCATTTCCTATTTATTCTGCAAGAGACTTAAACCAAGTGTAACTTTACCCGTTACAAAAAAACCCCAAACCCAACCCTTACGAGAACTGAAATGAGACTTTGCTTTGGAAAAAATAAAGTACGCCTGGTTCAAGATAGTTTTAAATGAGTTTTCTCACTGGAATGCCACTGATCTGTCTTTTACAGAGGGTTTCCACACCTGAGGAATAAGCCATTTGATCACAATAAAATCCATAACCTTACTGGGGAAATTGTGGCCAGCTTTCATACTTTCTCCCCACCGTTGGTTCTGTGAGGTTAATTGCTTTTCCTCATCCTGAAGCAGGCTAAACTTTCAGGAACCTGAAAAATAGTGGTATTCTGGAATTCAGTATTTTTTATTTACGTAACCCCAGTGCTGTTGCAAAAGTAGAAGCTGGTGGGACAGGACTCATCGAGAGTCCGGCCTTTTTTGTTCCTGTCGCTTTTATTTCTCCAAGTATAGCAAAAAGGAGCTTGAGTCACTTCCAGCTGACCTACTCAGCCAATACCTAGTATCTCGCAGACCGAGCGTCACAATTCACGTACGCAATGAAGAGCACGTCGTTTGACACGCAGTGTTCTCCAAAGCAGGCTGGGCCAAAGCCCTGGACCAGTGCTGTCCGCTGAACGGCGGAGGAACCAGCCCCGGGTGTCCAGGGCCCCCAGCTCGTCCTTCTCCCGCTCCCGGACGCTTCTGGTCTCGCCGGGAGAGCGCTGCGCTTTCCGCGGCGCCCGCGTTACTGCCGCGCCCGCAGCGCCGGCGCGGGTGAAGGCCCCGCCGTGCGCGGTAGCACCCACACGCAGCAGAGGAACGGCCCCCGCCTCAGAACATTTACGGGCCAAGCGATTTTCGAACCGGCCGCGGAGGCAGCTGGCCGGCGCTCCCCGCCGCCGGACGCACGCTGGCCCTGCCGGCCAGCCGAGCCCTCGGCCGCAGCCCCGGCGCTCCGGGGCAGAGCCGTGCCCGGCAGCGCCCGTCACCCCGCGGGACGAGGCCGCCCGGCAGCGCGGGACGGATGGGCGGCGGGGTCCCGGCCGCCCGGCGGCGGACGGACACGTCCGCCGGCGCCCCGCTCCCTCTCGCGGCTCCCGGCGGGCCGCGGGCCCGGCGGGGAGGAGCCGCTGTCGCCGCCGGCGGACCCCCCCCGCTCCTCCGGCCGGGAGGGGGGCGGCGGTGCGAGGCGGGGCCCGGCGGCCGCCCCGCCTCCCTCCTCGGGGATGCCGGGATGTTTACGGGCCCGGCAGGAGCGGCAGGGGGCGGAGAGGAGGTCGGGGCCGCTGCGGGTGCCCGAGCCGCCCGCCCCGCCAGGCGCCCGCGGCCAGGTCCGGCCCGGCCCCGGGCCTGAGGCGCTGGAGAAGCCGGGGAGGAGAGGAGGCCGGTTCCGGGCCCCCGCGCCAGGAGAAGGCGGAGCCAGGCTTCCCGGTGAGCGGGGCGGCGGCGGAGCCGCCGGGTGGGCGGCGCGGGGCCGGGGCCGGGGCCGGCGCCTCGGCGGGGGTCCCGGTGGCCGCGCCCGGGGTCCCGGTGGCCGCACCCGCGCTCCTGGAGGCGCTCCCCCCGCCGCTCCGCGCGGGCGGCTGCCGGGGGTCCCGCCTCCCGCCTCCTCCCATTGGTCGCCGGGGCTCTCGCTCGCAGTGCCGTTGGGCGCGGCAGCTGCCGCTCCGCCCGCCGCAGGGGGAGGGAGCGGTGTGGGTCTGGAAGCGAGAAACTTTCTGCGCCGCGCTGAGGGGGCGGGATGGCGGCGGCCGGCCCTGGCGGGGCCGCGGCGGTGCCCGCGCATCGCGTGTGGGTGCCGCCACCTGCCCGGCGCCCCGCGGCCTGAGGGCAGGGCGGGCCGCTGGGGGGGCGCTGCGGTGGCGGCGGCTGTCGGGGAAGCGGCTCCCTGAGGGCCGCGGTGGCGGTTCGCCCCGCGGTGGCTGGCCCCGCTGCGGAGAACGGCCGCCTCCGTCGAGAGGCGGGCGGGCGGGGACCCTGCCCGGCGGTCGCCCGGCCCGGCCACCTCAGCGCGCCTCGGGCTGCTTGCGGCCTGGCTGCCGTGCCGCTCGCCGCGGCCCCCCGTGCCTCTGCCCCTGGCTGGGCTCTTCAGGTTAATACCGCAAGCGGAGCTTCTTTCCATGATGTTTTTCGTCGTTTCCAGCCGGTTTCCTCCAGGCTCCTCAGCCCTCCTCCCACCTGGGGGGGTGGCGTCGGGCGGATGCTCCCCGGGGCGGCTGAGGGGGACAGCCCGGTCTGGCGGGTTTCGCACAGCGCTGGCTAAAAACAGCGTCGTCACTGGGAGCCGCGGCCTTGCGGTAGCGAGTCGGGAGAGCCCTGTCCCAGGCGGGAACCCGCTGCCTCTGCCCCTCGCCCGCCCGCATCAGCCGCCTCGGGCTGAGGGGAGCCGCCGCGGCCCCGGCACCAGCAGCGCCCGGGGCAGGCAGGCGGGCAGAGGGGGGTGCCTGGCCGTGAGGGGCCCCTCCTGCAGGGGCCGGCGTTCCCTCGTCTCTGCTCTCGCCAGCCTCCCGTGGCTTCTGGGTTTGCCTTGCCTCGCTGCTTGGTGAGGCTCCCGGATGGTGGCAGCGCCAGTAGCTGCGAGGAGCTGAGGCCTAGTGGGAAACGCTGGAAGTGAGGCATCCTCCATCTGTTGGGGTATTCCGCCTCCCCCCCCCAGTGCTCCTCCGTTTGCCTTACGTAGCACCTGATCTCGGTTATACTCATACCGGCCCTGAATTCCACTTTGTGTCCCTGCAAACTGTGCCTGCTTGGCTTTAGGAATCAGAAATTCAGAATATTGTTCTTTGGGCAGACGGTGTTTCGGTTTGCTTTGCGTTTCGTAAGGAGCATCGCTTCGTGAATGGTAAAACTACTTTGGATGTTAAACCTACTTCTGATAAAAGATGGTGAGGTGTGTGTGCATCAAATCACACGAATACTTGATTCTTGATACTGGAAAAAACTTATTTCTTAAATTTTTTCACTTCTTGCACTGACTGGTAAACTTTTCTTTTGTCACCTTTGAGGTGATAGCACCGTTTCCTCAGATTGCAATGGCAGCATCACTTCTAAGGAAAGGTCACACACGCGTAGTAATTTTGCTGAATGTACTGGATATATTTCCTGTATAAAGCTGTGTTAAAGTTGAGATGCAGAAATTACAGTGAATGATATGTTAATCTGTAAGGTAGACACTTTGGATGATTAGGTGTCAAGTGGATATTTGCAGCTCCGCTAAATGGGGAAGAATGAAGTTTAAAAATATTTTACTTTCAGGTCAATCTAGGAGACAATTCAGTGTTACAGTGCTGTAGAAATGTCTGTATTTGAAATTTTGGACTCAGGCTGTCTTGAGAGGGATAAGTCATTAGTTCACGGGCTATGAAAAACTTAGGCAGAGGAAGGAAAACTGTTCTGTATTGTGGAAGGACGGAAACTTACAGTCAATGTCCAACAGCTTTAAAGTAAGAACTTGGAGCACTCCAGGTTTGTTTGTTTTTTTTTTTTTTTCCTTTTTGATACTGGAAGAAAGAACATATTAAGAACACTTGTTCTTTAATTTCAAAACATGAAGATATTATATTTATAAATATCTGATGTTTGGGTAGATGACTTCTCAAAGCACACATAGAGATTCTCACTGTAAGGGTGGAGATACTGCCTTTATCATAGATATCTTGTATTCAACATACCAATTAGTCATTGGAGTAAAACAGTAATTTGAGAACAAATCAAGGAATATTAGCCAACTAAAAATCTCTTTTGATTGGCTTATCACAGTGTCTTCCAGGGTCTACAAGAATTAGACAAGTGGAATCTCATCCCCACCATAGAAACTTCTTTCCAAAGAAGAGAAAAATCTAACATTTTAGAGTTCACCTGAAGGAAGGCCTGCGAGCATATGAGAAACGCAAATGAAAAATAGAGTACAAGAAGTCAGTTGCTCATTTTATGGTGTGACATCTTCTGAATTGTAAGATAGAGCCATATAGCCCACCCATACCTTTCTTTTTTGTGCAACAAAGTCAAGCTCAGTTGCACAAAACATAGCCAGTCCAGTATATTTGCCCACAGAGACAATTTGGTGAGGCGTTGTTCATGCATGCAAAAACCCCCCATGTTTAATAAACTTAGTACAATATCCTGCATTTACACTAGCCCTACGTTCAGCTGTATTGCCATCAACGCCTTGTTGCCTTCTGAAGTTTGACATTGTTCCAAACATCTGTGCTGAATGGATGAGTTCACGTTACCTTGAAAAGTCTCCTGGGAAAAGTCAAACTGCAATAACTTCTTCTCTACCTCCAAGGGAATTTTTTTGATTATTTGGGGCTTATCCAAAAATCCCTCCTGATTCCTGAGGAGTAGTGCTTAGGAATGGTGGGGGTGGGGATTATCTTGTGCAGGTTAACTCCTATGACTATCCATAGTATTAACTGACTAATTTCCAGAAAATTTGTTCGGTTTAGCTACATTCCACGTGCTTTGCAACAGGGATGAAAATAACTGACCGAAATACCAAAGTGGTGATAAGGGCAGCCCTTAGAGCACTGATTTGCTGTATTTATTGCCACTTGACCCCCCCCCGGCCACACGGGATGGAACTCAGCCCTGGAGTGAAGTACAACATCACTACCTGTTTCCTTTTTAGTAGGTATTAAAAGGATTCTTCCTGTCAGGTTAGGTAAAAAAGCTGAAGAGAAGCAATGCTATTAAAATGAGTTGCTTCTCTGGTGAAGATAATCCCGTGCGTTTGTCCCTGGCATGTGAAACATAACTGTGATTCAGTCGTGATTTCTGTAGCTATAGGAAAATATGCAGTGTATTTCAAGTGTCGTTATTCCCTGTTGGGCAGACAGAACACATGCTTATGTAAGGGAATTTGTTACAAAATTTTAAATAAGGCATTAAAAAGAAGAATTTGTAAGAAAATACTAAAAAATTATGTTAAAACCTGATTGCATGTAGTTAATCTTGTGATATTAGTGACTTCTCGCTGTTGATTATAGGTGACAAAGTAAATAGACTATGCGCATCGTCTGGCATTTGGGAGTTTGCATTCAAGCCTCTTTGCTTTAATCTGCTTGGAATGTTTTATAACAAAGTTATTGCTGTCTTATTTAATAGTTAGATCTGTGTTGGACCAGATTAATTACTTTACAATGTCATAAAAGTACATGTAGAGCTTGTAGATTAGATCCTTGCTGAAATCTTGGGGAGAGGTTTGAGTTAGGTGCTGCGAAGTGTTGATGAACCAGTCTTTTTCAGTTCATTTTAATCTTCTGCTGTCTGTTTAAAGTTTACAAAATTATTGATTCCTTGAAAGCTGGAAGGCAAAAATACCACAGGTGAACTTAAAGTTAATTCTAAAATAAGTAAAACCTTGTGGTGGGAAAATGCATAGCATTCTGTCCTGTAGAGGCCCTTCTTCTGTACCCTTTTTGTCCTCATCTGAGAGCAGATCCAAAAAAGGAGTTGTCTTTGCAGCAGTGAACTTCCAGTACTTGCCCTGATTGAAATCCAGAACTGTGTGTTAGGTACGTGGGCTGCTTGTGAAGTTCGTGGAGATAAGTAGGACTTCAGAAGAGGAGCAGCAAGCAGCCTGCAAACAGAGCAGTTAATGTATGGCTCATTGTTGAGGATACTCCAAAACCAGGAATGGATCTTGCATGTTTTAGCCAGTGGTGTTTTAATGTAAAACACAGAAACAGCTGTGAACTTGAGTGTTGGCCTGCTTCTGAAGTGAGTGTGCTGGCTGCTAGCTGCTTTGCTTCTGGACCCAGGGATCCTGCATTACTCGCTACTGTCATGCATGGTTTCAGGATTCAAAGGTAATGCTACTCAGAGGATCATAGAAAGCCTGTTAAATATGGCTGGCATTTCTTTTCTGATTCTGTATAGTGTTTCACTCATTTAATCATCTTTGGGGTAGCACAGGTTTTAAACTATATACTACAGATATATTTTATTCAGCTTGTGAATGTGCATCTAACACCTGCGGTATGATATCACAAGGTGTTGTCTTGCACTGGTTTCTAAGATATTTAGACATTTTGTTAAGGGCTATGTGGGATTTATTGTTAAACGTGTTCTGCTTCACCTGTAGCAATGTGGATGTTATCAGCCATGGTTGTGGCACAGTTGTATGCAGCCAGCCTTCCAAACTGGGTGTGTTTGCCCTGTGCCTAGCAATAACGGGTTTATCTGACAATGCTTCTAGCCTTTTAATTTATCCTGCATCTTTTTTAACTCCTGTGTGAAGCTCAGCTGTTTACACTTTTAGTAAATCTCTTCAGCATCTCTTTATGAATAGTTTATTTTTACAGATGCATTTAAAACCATCCCTTCATTAGGGAAAGGTCTCCTCTTCTCCCTCTCTGCGTACTGGAGTTGCGAGGTTTTGGGGTTGCAAGTGTTTCCAAATCATGTCTTAGCTTCCTTTCTCTGAAGATCTTTGCTTCCCCCCCCACCCAGTTTGACTTGTTACCCTGATTTATTCTCCTTCCATTTATTTTGTTTCCTATTTCTACTTTCCTGTACAGTATTTTGTTGACAAAACTCTTGGCTTGGTGTTGAATAAATTGCCTTCTCTCTATGCTGGCTCTTGCCTTCCTGTTATAGCTATTTTGAGTTAGTATCCCTACCTAAGGATGAAGTAAAATGAAATCTGGTGAGCTAATGTACTAGTGCGCTGTTGCCAAAGGGAGTTGTTCTGTTCATAGAATCATTGAGGTTGGAAAAGACCTCTAAGATCATTGAGTCCAACCGTCAACCCAACACCACCACCCACTAAACCATGTCCCTAAGTGCCTCATCTACTCGTCTTTTAAATACTTCCAGGGATGGTGACTCAACCACTCCCCTGGGCAGCCTGTTCCAATGTTTCACCACTCTTTCAGTAAAGAAATTTTTCCTCACATCCAATCTAAACCTCCCCTGGCGCAACTTGAGGCTGTTTCCTCCCATCCTATCGCCTGTTACTTGGGAGAAGAGACCGACCCCCACCTCGCTACAACCTCCTTTCAGGTGGTTGTAGAGAGCGATGAGGTCTCCCCTCAGCCTCCTTTTCTCCAGGCTAAAAAAAGGCTGTTTCTTCTACAACCCCTTTCCTATGCCTCCCATCTTTGAACTTCCCCTACTGACTTTTTCTCTGGCCTTCAGCAGACTCCCATATGCATTGATTCAGCTCACTGCTTGCAGAACATAAACCCAGCTGCATTAGGGAATTAAATCAGATGAGCAAAAGGTCCAAAGAGTTCAAGATGGCTGCGCAGGAACATGTGGCAGAGAAAGGGAGAGAAAGCAAGACCTTTGGTGTCAGTGAGCTATTAGATTGGCTTGTATAATTTCACGTTAGAGATGTAATTTGACAATAGATTTAACCGATCTAAGTTCGGGCTGCTCTACCCCCAGCTGTGTCTTCCCCTCTATCTGTTGCCATCACAGTTCTGTCCTTGTCTCAGCAATGGAATGAAGTGACTTTTTGTCAAGGTTAGTTTTCAGCTAGTTTCAGTTACCTTACCGGGAGTCTGGGTAGCCACAGGAACCTCACTGGAAGGAAGAGGGTCTGGAAGGTATGGCTGAAGGCAGGCGAAGCAGCAGCATCACATAATTAGTTCATGCTGTCTTAGAACCGCATCCCTACAGAGGCAGCAGCACAACAGTGTGATGTGGGCTGAGGGATTTTTCTTGATAGTGTCGTGGTTAGATATGATACTTCATTCCCTGCAAAACTTTTCACTGTGACGTGATTGTGATCCGCCTATGTCCTTTATAACTGGCTATTCGGTATGAAGAAATGGGTTATCAAATTTCTTTCCAGGTGAATAGAAGTTAAATGAAAATGTAGAAGCCTGTTACCCGAGCAGTTTCAGTTTCTGTTTCTTCTTCACTTCCTATGAAATAACAAATAAATGGTTCAAAAAAGGGCAAGTCAGTGTATGTGCAACCCTTTGGGAGCACCTTGTGAGATAAACAGTCTACTTGAGTGACATAATTGAAATGGAGAGGGAGAAGTAAACAAAATATAACTTCTTAAATTGTGCAAATGAATGAAGAGGAAGGGAAGCGGACTTCTGAAGCAGAAGAGCTTGGACTTCCATCTTCTAGTCAGACAGCACTGACAGAGAGCGAAGTCTTAGTAGTTGGGGAATGGCAGTGACTGGCATGTTTGTTTTCAGGGTTGGAATGAAAACATGCCTGAAAAATCCGGACGAATGGATGAGAAAATTGCGTATGAACTCTTAGTGTATCCCCTTACTTTTTTGTAAGTAGGTTTTATTTGTGTATGGTTACTTCTGCTCTTGCTAAAACCAACTCTTAACCCACTCTTAACCCAGCTTAACTATCTGTGTGTTTTTTGGCTTCTTTGACTGGACCACCCATACGTAGGGAATTTGGACGTAAGTTTGTTGAAAAATTCAGTATTAGTTATTTCCATATAGATAGACGATAGCTACTTGTAGATTAACAAGTATGGAGACTTTGTATTGTCCACGTTCAAGGCTGTCCCTACAGAGGAGTGGAATGTCCTGCCGTCCCATGGGGAGTATTGGTCTGGTAGTGTATTAAAAACTTAAAGGCTTTTAGAAGCTGTTTTTAAAATTAAGGCTAATCCTACTGCTGTATATGCATCTATATATTCAATCACTTTCAGTGCTTTAAAAGCTGCAAATACAACTTTTCTCTGATGTGGATGCTTCTGCAGAGAATTTCACAAATGAGTATGCATTTTTCACATTTTAGAAGACTTTTTTTTTTAATACAATGTGAAGCAAATATTTCATTTTTACCACTGTCAGCTAATAGTAAATATTCTGTGTGTACACACATGCAGGTATATATGCATAGTCTATGAATATGAATAGACACATTATAAATATGCACACATATATATACTGTTATGCGCATATAAATATAATGTGTGCATATATATGTATGTGTACTAATTGGGATAAATGACGTATTTTACTGTGCTAATGATTAACTTGGTCTTCCAGTCTTGAGTTTGCTTTATCCCTTGCCAATTAAGGTCTTGATTGTCTTGGCAGAGGTCAAGTGAGTGTCAGCTTAAATGCATTTTGCTTTATTAATACATACATAATAACTTAGCTATTCACGGAGTGAGAAAAATAAACTGGTGTGGTAATTATTTGGCATATATCAATATTTGTTCATTGAATGAATGAGTAGTTTAAATAATCAGCAACATTGCAGTACACTATAAATTAAATAACTCACTAATATTTTGACAACGTTATATCGTGGATTGTATGTTTCTTGTAATTTGTGATTAGACAGCAGACTGATAAAAAGTTTAGTATTTTTGAGAAATAAACAATGTGGGCTGGGCAGGAGCATGACCAGTCACAGATCATGATGGTTAATGGAAAGGCATTGATTGGCTATTATTTTTAAATATTTAAAGTGTTTCAGCATTATTTTGTCACTTCTAATGCTGCCCTTAAGCTGAGTGTGTAACTTTATGAATGGACGGCATAGTAATGTGGATGTCTTTAACCAGATTTCTTTTTAATGGTCTGTGTTAGTCAGGAATAATTTACTGAAAAGACACTATGTATGTCCTGTGCTGTCATTCCTGCTATTTGGCAATTTGTTTTTTCCAGGTAGAATCTCTTGCTGCTTGTGTTAAATATACCCATGTTAAATACTGAGTTTGGAATGCTGGTGGTATAAAGGTGGATGAATAACTTCTTGAAATGTATTTTAGCACTTAAACTACAACCCAGTTGAGTTTCATCTTTCCAGTTGCGTTCTGGTGGGGGGGGAAAACTGCAGCAAACCTCCATGTGAAGTAAGAGAGTGGAGTTTTAGGTAAACTGCTGGGGGTGTTGGTTTTCTTGTGCTTTTTGGAGATGCTGAGGCACAGGAAGTGTATAAAGGCTTTGGACATGTCAGTGTTCTGAGAGCTGCTTTTGGGGTACCGTATGTGGGCTTTTGTTTTCTAAGTATTTCCCGGTCTTTAGGAATGCACTAAAAATATCTGTGAAACTGAAGTGACTTTCACTTTGCAAGTAAAATGTTTCTATTATGACATCAAAACTTATGTGTTTCTCCTGTTTAATGGTTTATGCAGAGCACCAGGAAAAAATTAAATTTTAATGTTAAAGAATTACGATAGATTTAGATTCCAAGTTGGTTTGCTTTATTGGACATGACTTCTGACTTCCCATTTCTTTGGAAAACTCATAACTGTGCTGTCATTTAATGTAACGTGAACAATAAATTCGGGGTGCTCGGTTTACAGCTGCTGCTATTTGCTTGCTTCATCCGGGATCCTTCCCGTGTGCATCTTGAGCCCCTGCTTTTGAAATTACTTTGGAAATTTGTAAACTGCAACGAGCACCCTGGATGCCAGCGTTGAGTGGGTGCTGAAGAGGGTTGATCGGTGTTGGTGACCTGACAAAGTGCGGGCCAGGCTTGACCAGCAAGCCAGTTCCCTCCAAATGGCCAACCTTTTGCCTTGAAGAGGTAAAGAATGACTGTTAAGGCAGTATGTTTTATAAACCAGTAGGATGGCTGTTTCTTAACCTGCTTGCGTCAAGCTCAAGGGCTAAGCTGTTATTGCTGGGTCTAAAGTTTGTCTCCTCCCAAAAGGTACGTGGCTTTGATCTGGGAGTTGAGAGGTGCAGTTATGTCAACGTGGCTCTCCAGGTGATGGAGAGCAGAGCTGGAATCGGACTGGCAGGCTTGGGCTCCCTGGCATAAACTGCTGGGATTAACACCGGTGTGGTGGGTTGGGTAATTGTGTTTTGGGTATTCAGTAAGGCATTTAGAAATCTAAACCCTTTTTCCAGAGCACAGTTTGTTTTAGTTTCAACCAGGGTGACTATTTGAATGTTCTACCTAGGTTTAAATTGTGCTTTTGGGTAGCTGAGAGTCAACGCGTGATATAAGCAAATGGGAATACTCCTTTAGCCTGTATGCTTATATGGAAACTAGTATTAATATATGGGTGTATTTTTTTTTCTCAGCTGAGGATGGTCCTTATCTTTGAATTTAGTTAGTAAACATAGTTGAAAAGTTTAGGGATCTAAAAATTGTCATTTTAAATCCATGTTAGATACTGAAGAATCTAACTTGACACCAAAAAGTAAGGAGTATGTAGGGCCTCAGCTCTAACCTAACTAAAATAATGGCTATAGCAAAAACTAAAAATAGTTTTTATTAATTGATGCCTTAATTGATGGTGCAATCCAGAAGTAAACATAGTACGTTCTGTCCTTTGTGAACAGCAGCTAAAGTGACCATGTGCCTGGTCAGCACATTGTGAATGAATGCAACTTCATGTTCCTCTGTGTTAGCAATTATGTGTAGTTACATCTATATTCTGCAGTTCATCTATATTCTGACTCAAGTCAGAAGGATTGCAAGTTTTTCCCAGGTATCTTTTTTTTTTTTTCTTTTAAAAATGTTATTTTAAAATACATTCCAGTGAAAGGTCAGTGATGAGCTCTGGTTCCTGTTCAGGAGTGGGTCCTCTGCTCCGATTTCCCTAACAGAGTTGTGGGTAGTCCCACCTCTCCTCTAACAGGCTGGTGGAAACCACCTGGAAGGCTGAGTGCTGACTGTGGGACATGAGCTTCTGTTGGGGTGTAGGAATGCACCCTTGCTTTTTGGGCTACTTTGTGTCTTTGCACGATCTTTAGATGCATGGGCAGATACTTGAGAGCTTTGGAGGTGGCCACTAAGGAAGTGAATAAGGACAGCGAGGCCCGTGTCTGAAGAAAGGAAAAGGTGTTCTACCCAGTTCAGGCAGTTGCAGTGTGATAGTCTAACTTACTGGTGAGGACTCAACTCCCTTCTGCTGTATGGTGGGCTCGGTGCATGGAGTAAATAGTGTCTATTACGGGAGTTGCTATGCAATTGCAATTTCAAATGAAAAATTGGTCATGTTGTCTGTATCCCCAGGTACTTCATCCTGCATCCTTTATGTGTAGGTGCCACCTACTGTTTTGATCAACTGAAAAAGACAAAGAATTTAAAGCATTAGTAGTTAACCAAAAGTCTTCTCATTCCTGCAAAGTATTAGTAACCATAATTGAAGTATAAGATTTACTGTATATGCTTGCGTTCCTGTGATCACAGTTGTGTACAGTTTGGTCTAAATCCCAATGATTTTCATCTTCAAAATGATGAAAGTCATCTTTGCAAGATAAATGATTCAGAGAGTCTTTCATTGTTCCTATCTTTGCAAGTGGTATGGTGAAGGCAAGGAGTCCTTTCCTCCTACATGATCAGTGTGAGAGCGTTTACAAACGTTAGTTGTGTTTGGCACTTTGGAAGTTTTGGGTGGTGGTGGTATAGCTGGCTTGCCTCTTGCTTCGTCTGTTGTCTGTTTTCCATGAACCAATTTATATCATGGTGATGGATTTGCAGAAGGTGGTCATTGTATTGCTTGTTTAAAGAGGTGATAGACATGTCACATTTAAATGTGTTTTGTATTCGCTTTTCAATTTTAAACAAGCAATGACTCTTTGACAGTATTTTTAGTGTCTTTTCACCATAAATTAGAACTTGAAGACCATCTTTGGAAGAGTAATAATTATTGCCTCAATTTAAATTTAATGATGATAAATATTATACCACTATGTTTTGACCTCTGGAGTTTATTATCAAGGTGAAAGGCATGCCTCACTGTGAAAACAGTCTTCAAGCAGCAAAATCTAATTCTTGCTTATGTTGACAAACAGTACAAAAGATTCATTTTGCATCCTTGGCATTTTGTATGATCAAAATGCCAAATTACTCTAAAATGTGAATCTATCGTGCAGTCTTCAAAGACAAAAACAAGTTAAGAAAATAAAAGAACTTCCATATATGGACAGAAAATACCAATATTTGTCGTTCCTCTGCAAAAGCAACAAAAAATCCACAAGCTAATAAATCTTCCATGCTTCCTGTGGTAGAACATATTTGTTACCTCTTTAATTTGCTTGCTTTTATTATAAAAACAAGCCACAGAGGGCAGAGCCATTGGCAGTGGTAATGATATGACTTCTCCCCTTTCTACTCTCCCTAAATTAAAGAGACACAAATTTCCAAATGCTTCTAGTCAGTGCCTCTGACCATGCAGACAAGATGAGTGGGTTGTATAGTTCCTGAATCAACATACATCATCTAAACATTTCAGCATAGACTTCATTAATCTTGGATAAATGTCTGCAATAGAGGATAAAGAGTTTTGTATTTACTTCTTTTCCCTGGGGATTTTGAAACAAGTGTTTGACCCATAGGAATTATCTATTGGTGCATTACGCGGTCAACAGTCTTCAATATGTGAACATATTAGTAAAACACACTGCAAAACTTTCAGTAGAAATATTGACACTATCGAAAAGATTAGAGTTCTTATAAAGGCTCTTCGAAACAGCACTTAAGAAAGGAATTCTTGGCAGTGATAGAAAGACCTCTACAGCAAGAACTTAGCAGAAGATTCCTTAAGATTGACATGCATTCCTCCCCCAGAATTTGTCACAACTGCATAAACCTCTGTGAATCTAACTAGAGAACTTGGGTGCAGTTTTGTGACAATGGTTTAATTTTCAATTTAATTTAATAATTCAATTTAATTTGTTGTGTTACGATTTCTTGCCTTGGTGGGGAGGTTGTATGGGAGATGTAGAACTTGTAAGAAGTGTCAATATTGGTGTCCTAGGGCTGGCTAAAGATTGCCTAGCCTGTGGTGTGCAGCATGTATCCGCCAGCTGTTTCCCCCTTTCTCACCACGCTCATTCTGACAGTCTTAGAAATCTTTGCAATTCCTCCTCTTCTCTGCCTCTCACCTCGGTTTGATAATTGATCCCCCCCCGCCCTTGACCTGCCTGAAATTTCTTTTTTGGATCTCTTATCTTTGGATTAATTACAGCTAATACTCAGACAAAACAACAGAAAGTCCCAAACTGTATGCTTTATACAGGAGTACTAAGGATAGGAAGGCAAAGCTGTTGGGGCCTTTAGTCGCTCTGGAGGTTGGCTGTGGTTTGGTGTTACGAGTAGCTAATGGTACTGGAACGGCATGGGTTGACTGCTTTAAACGGGGGAGTGAAAGCAGATTGCTAATGACTTGTTTTGCGTATCCAATCCACTGTTTAGTACACTAGGGCAGTATATTGAGAAGCTTTGCAAAGCTGCTTGTGATTATTTTGTCTATTAGTAATGTTATCAAAATGATGCTGTAAGAGTGACAACAGTACTGTGAACACAAGCTATTTGTTAGTTTCTTAAATATTTTGCAGTGGGCTTTGAAAAACATTTCTAAGGTTTGCTGCTTTCTGTTGAGAGTTATTTCTAATGTTTTTAATATTCTCGAAAGAAATTACTGGGAAGATTTATTTTGTGTTTTAACAGATAGTAGTAGATTGTATGCTTTCATGCTGAACTTAAATGCTATTTGAGAAATCTTTACGTACTCATTCTAAAGAAAGGTTTGAAACATAAGTAGCTCTGTGTGTAGAAGGACATGTTTGCAGTATTTGAAGTATATAGATTTATCAGAATAAATTTATCATAGGAAATAGCCTAATCTTTAAGAGGTATCAGAAAAGTGTTTTATGTTGTCCTGGTTTCGGCAGGGATAGAGTTAATTTCCTTTCTAGTAGCTGGTACAGTGTTTTGGATTTAGGATGAGAACAAAGTTGATAACACACCGATGTTTTAGTTGTTGCTAGGTAATGCTTACACTAGTCAAGGACTTCTTAGTTTTCCATGCTCTACTGACTGAGAAGGCTGCAGGTGCACAAGAAGCTGGGAGGGGGCACAGCCAAACTGGCCAGAGGGACATTCCATACCATGGGACGTCATGCTCAGTACATAAACTGGGGAAAGCTGGCCGGGGGGGCCGCTGCTCGGGGACTGGCTGGGCATCGGTCGGCGGGTGGTGAGCAATTGTACTGTGCATCACTTGTTTTGTGTATTATTATTATTATTATTATTATTATATTTCAATTATTAAACTGTTTTTATCTCAACCCACGAGTTTTTCTAACTTGTGCTCTTCCAATTCTCTCCCCATCCCACCGGGTGGGGGGCAGTGAGCTGCGTGGTGCTTAGTTGCCGACTGAGATTAAACCACGACATATGTCAAACCACCTCTAGAACTTTTGGGATTTGGAGCAGGAAATAAGAAAATAAATAAATAAAAAACAAATTGAAAAGCAAGAATAGTTTTCCAGTCAGACACATGACTCTTGTTCCTCTGAAGGCCTTGGCAGGTTTGACCGGGTAATAGGCAGAGACACTTTGTGTGATGAAAGAGTTGTTCAGGGCTTGCCTCTTACGTGTATAAAAGTTTATTTCATTGTTTGCATTCGAAGCTGCCAGTGAACTTTCTGTTGTTTTCATCTGAACAGAGATGGCCCTCATAGGCACCAATAAAACTGGGTGCTGCACCTGCTCCCCCTCAACAAAATGTCTTGTAGCCTAAGAAAGGATTCGCTTAGCTGAGAAAAAAGCCTCTTGAGCATTTGCAATTTTGTCTCTCCTGTTCTTCCTAATAATGATTCTGCACATTTTGCAGCTGTTATTATTGGTCAAAGCCTTGTGTCTCTATCTTGGGAACTTGGCAGGCATCTTTCATCCCATTTTATTGATGAGATATGAGAGGTTCATAGTTGGGAATAGAGGCTGTGCTCCTAATATGGTATCTCAAAGCCCTCTTAGCTAGCTTGTCAGAATGTAATGAGTGTACATGTTTAGCTTTTTTCTATTTAAATGGAACTATTCTTGCATACTCCCTAAAATCTACAGATAAATTAATGCAGCAGTCATAACTCTTTTGCTGATCTGCTATTTCCCATGCTGCCCATAGGTCTAAGGTACTGGCCAGCAGACACCTACGTATTAAAACAAGTGGTTGTGCCTCTGAAGAATAATGGGGTGATGCAGCTTTTATCAGACAGAGCCATTTGTCTGGCTCAAGTAGTTTAATGCACATCTTTTAATAATAAGTTCAGATGTGTATAGTGATTTATTTCATTTTTATAGAACAGCTAAACATAAGAAAACTTCCTTCCTAAAACAGTGTAGGGCTGGAATAGTTAAATGTTATAAACTCAAGCATGCGAATGAGAAAATTAATTCTTCAGTTCTTCTGCTGATGTTCATTGATCATAAATACAGATTGAATTACAGTGTAATGACTCTGTTTCTCTTTTCAGGACATAAGGGACGCTTTTACGTGATAGAATGGATGAACAGTCACAAGGCATGCAGGGGCCTACTGCTCCACCATTTCAGCCACAGGTACTTTTTTTTTTAAGAGTTACTCAAGAGTGGATGCTATCATTTCTTAAATAGAAAAAGTGAGAAATTAGAAAACATTATTTCTTGTGGGGACAAAGAAGCTGTAAGCAGATAGAGTGTATTCTGGTGATCTTGAAATTAATTGAATATCAGTCCTATATTTCATAGAAGTAACTACTTTTCATTTCTGCCTCCTACTGCTTCACCAACTTTGAGGGGCTGGAGTTGGAGTGGGAGTAGGAAGCAAAGATGAAGGCAGTTGTTTTCCTGAGAAATGGTGAGCTGTTAAACACTATATGTTTCAAAATTGTATTAGAATTACTATATTTATTTCAGACTGTTACCTTCAACGTTCTCTTATACCTCCTGACAGTGATACTATATGAATTAGGGCCATTACCTGTTGAAACCAGGCAAGAGAAATTCCCAGTAGCTGTAGTTCTGTTAGAAAGAAGATGCGTAAGAAATTTAATCTTTGGATACGTGTTGATGGTGTGAAACAAAGGATAAAGATTATCTGATAAGAGATAATATTGGGATATTGGTTTTTGACATTTTTAGGAGGTAATTCTTCAAAGGGAGTGCAAGAGCCTGTAGAGGAATACCCTAAAAATATTTACTGTGGTGACCATTCCAAAGTAAAAGCTGGACAGTTCTTTACAAAGCTGAAACCTAAATTTTGTAATTTTCTTGTTATCAGCGTAGGTGATAGGGCAATTTGTGCTCTTTATTTTACAAAAACTAAGGTGAATTCTAGCTTGTGAAATTTAGTAAATTTACAATAACTGGCTTTCATTAGCTCCAGTGTTTTTATTATAGCATTGTGATAACAAAATCTGGATTTAATAGCACTTATACCAATGTGTTTATACCAATGCACAACAGTTAGAAATTTAAGACGAATGTATAGCTGTGCATACAGATATTTTGAGAAAATACATTTGTAATTTCAAAACAAAAAAACACCTTAAAATTCATTTTATGCATATCATAAAGGGTCCCCATTATTATTACAGGTTGTTTTTTTTCTTTCCTGACTAAAGAGAAAATAGAACACAGCTGATTAAGGTTTCTGTATTTCTGGGAAACCTTCCTATGTTTTCTGTTTGACTACAAACAGGTTTCATATTTCCTTGTCTGTCTTCTGAGTATTTGAATACCTGTTTCTGATTCACAGAATCAACTTTTTGAGGACTGGTTCAATTTTTAGGAATGTTGCTCTAACCTACAAACTCAGTTTATGAATCCATACTAGTAAAATATGCTTCTAGTTTTTCTGTTCCAAGTAACATGGCTCATCTACAGGTATCCAATTTCCTCTGTGGTGAACTAAGGACAGACCTAAAAACAATACTGCTGTAATCAACTAGGCATTTTCTACAAAAGAAGAAACTAATGTTTATTCTCAGCTTTGGTTAACTGTCAAGCATTTTCATAATCTGTGTCTCATTATTCTTTTTCAAAATCAATTACTGTGTAAACTGCACTAAGCATGATTTTTGTGATTTGATTTTTCTTGAGATGAAAGGTTTTGGGTTGTAGATGTGAGCTGGACCTGCATCAGAATATTGACTGTTTTGCATTTCAAGGGATAAAGAGTGAACAGGAGCAAACATGCTCTGATAGTCATATTGCCAGAGTAATACTAAAATAGTCATTCAGTGGCATTCTTGTCCTGTTAATCCAGATTGTTTTTCCTGTGAGCCAGGTACATGCTTTAATTCTTATGGAGCTGCTAATGGAGTGCACTTATGGTGAAAGCTGGTAATGAAAAGAAGTTACTGTACTAATTGCTGATACATTTAGGAGAAACAAGAGCTAGAATTGAAAATACAGCAGGTTATGAGCAATAGGTGAGGTAATGATTTATGAAGAATTGTGTGTCAGGTTTTGATAAACCTGTGAATCTCTTCTAATTTTCTTGGTCATTATATTGTGTCAATATATGCTCCTATTCATAGCAAATTAAATTATCCTGATCGCTGAAATTTGTTGATGAGGAGCATGAGAATATTTAGCCAAACAATATACTGGCTTAGTCCCAATTAGTTTGAAAACACTATTTCACAAAATCACAGAACAGTTGAGGTTGGAAGGAAACTCTGGAGGTCATCAGCCCTCCTGCTCAAGCAGGGTCTCCTAGAGCAGGTTTCCCAGGACCATGTCCAGACTGCTTTTGAGTGTCTCCAAGGAGGGAGACTCCACAACCTCCCTGGGTAACCGGTGCCAGTGCTCAGTCACCTCCACAGTAAAAATGTGTTTCCTGATGTTCAGACGAACCCTCCTGTGTTTTAGTCTGTGCCCATTGCCTCTTGTCCTGTCACTGGGCACCACTGAAGAGAGCCTGGCTCTGTCTTTTAACACCCTCCCTTCAGGTATTTGTACACATTGATGAGATCCCCCCTGAACCTTCTCTTCTCTAGGCTGGATGTTCCCAGCTCCCTCAGCCTTTCCTCATATGAGAGACGCTCCAGTGCCCTGATCAGTAGTGGCTCTTTGCTGGACTCTTTCCAGTATGTCTATGTATGGGTGGCCCAGAACTGGACACAGCACTCCAGGCATGGCCTCACTAGTGCTGAGTAGAGGGGAAGGATCACCTCCTTCCATCTGCTGGCAACATTCCTCCTAATGCAGCCCAGGACACCGTTCGCCTTCTTTGCTGCAAGGGCACGTTACTGGCCCGTGTTCAACTTGGTGTCCACCAGGACCCCCAGGGTCTGGCCTGTAAAGCTGTTTTCTAGCAGGTCAGCGCCGAGATGTACTGGTGCTTGGGGTTATTGCTGCCTAGGTGCAGGGCTTTGCACTTCCCTGTGTTGAACCGCATGAGGTTCCCGTCAGCCCATTTCTCCAGCGTGTCGAGGTCCCTCTGGATGGCAGCATCACCTTCTGGCGCATCAGCCATTCCTCCGAGTTTTGTGTCATCAGCAAACTTGCTGAGGGTGCACTTTGCCCTATCATCCAGATCATTAATGAAGATGTTGAGCAGGATTGGACCCAGTATTGACCCCTGAAGTATGCTGCTAGTTACTGGCCTCCAACTAGACTTCGTGCCATTAGAAGCTCATTTCCTATTTGGAATTAAGTGCCTGAAATCTCTGTCGTAGTCTATTATCTACAAAGTTAAAACACTGTACTTCATTACATCACAAGGATATTTTGAAAGTGCAGATATCGAAGTACTCCCAAACCTCTTACATACTGTAAAAAGGATTGTGCAAGAAGGTAGGAAAATATGGATTAGTAGTCTGATACAGTAGACTTCAAATTCTAGAATTTCCTCATGAGCAGAATGGGAGCTTTTTAGCATCTGAAGAGAGGAAAAACAATTCTGTTACTAGACCTGGTAAACCAAA